>NW_027072033.1:1682230-2083678 GCF_038088225.1 Cyrtonyx montezumae
GAAAGGAAAGGAAAAGGAAAGGAAAGGAAAGGAAAGGAAAGGAAAGGAAAGGAAAGGAAAGGAAAGGAAGAGGAAAGGAAAGGAAAGGAAAGAAAGGAAAGGAAAGGAAAGGAAAGGAAAGGAAAGGAAAGGAAAGGAAAGGAAAGGAAAGGAAAGGAAAGGAAAGGAAAGGAAAGGAAAGGAAAGGAAAGGAAAGGAAGGAAAGGAAAGAAGGAAAGGAAAGGAAAGGAAAGGAAGGAAAGGAAAGGAAAGGAAAGGAAAGAAGAAGGAAAGGAAAGGAAAGGAAAGGAGAGAAAAAAGGTTAAAGACAGATATATCTATATATATATACACACACGTATATACATATATACATGGAGGAAAGATATCAGGTCCGCAAAAGTGGACCTGATATCTTTCCTGCACATTCTTTCCTGGACCAGGGATGTTGTAGTTGAGGATGACTTTTACCATGCACTTTCCTAGAGCTATATGATTTTTATTTGGACCCATGTGATTATTTTGTTCTAGTTTGTAGTGATATTAGTGTGGAGTAGAGAATGCTTAATAAGTTATGAAGAGTGTATTTTGATTTGTTGCTACGATCAGAAAGATAAGAGTTAGAAAAAAATAAGGAAAAAAAATTGATTCCCATAGCCTTGACACTTAATTTTCATAAGTACCCCTCCAAACAATAAAAGAAGACATTAAAAAAAAAACTTCACAAGAACTGCACAGAATAATTGCACAAGGTCTCTGCAAAACATTGCCACAGCAGCTAGTGAGATTTTTTAGATCTGAAAGGAAAAAGGCAAGCTGAATATTAGCAAATATAAAGACTCTTACTGCTGCATATGTTTATGTACCTAAGACTTTGAAAAGCACTGGGAAAGCACACATAGGCTCAGACACAGAGGTTGATATGGAAATCTATATCTGAAAAAGAAGCCCTGTGTAAGGTAGAAAGTTCATGGGGAAAAAGTAGGTACTAAACACTAACTGGAATTGAAAAGAACAGTAACAGTAGTACAGACCCTCTGTACTTTAAGGTGAGCAATGACAAACTGGCCTGTGAATTAAAAGAATAATGAGTAGGCAAGAATCAAAATGTTATGAAAAAACACCCTGTCTCCTCCACAGTAGGAGACCTGAGGAAAAGCCAGATTTTATCTGTGAGCAGTGTATAGTTCACTCAGACTACATTCTTAAGAATGAAAATGTCCTCTGCTTTTAGAAACTACTTCATATCTGTCTGCAAGTAGCAGAAGGCTACCTGTTTCCCTTAAAAATATCTGAGTGCTTATTTCTTTAAGTTCTTTTCATTGTCTGGATTGATATTTCTCATGATCTTTCTAGATCTTAAATTACTCTAATACCCCTTCCAGACTATATTCTGAATACTTACATGATGTATTAAGTCTTTATAAACTACATAAACAAAAGTAAAGTTGTTACTGCTGTTACACGTGTCTAGGAACAATATTTTACATCACTAATGAGTATTATAGTGGCAGTGCATTTCCTATTGAATGTTAATTTAAGACACAATTTTTCTTTAGCATACAGCCATCAATGAAATGCAGCAGATGTATTACACAGGCAGGTTTTGCTGAGATAAAATATTTTTTTATTTCCTCAGAAAGTATACCTTTATAAAATTCCTTTCCTGAGGGGATTTCCAACTTGCAGATCCAGCAATGTAGTGCATGAAAATGTGTTGCTCTGCCTACTGAAACCCCTTAAGCAAGACTCTGAGAGTTCAGATCTTTCTGCATGTGTCTTCAGTGTTTAAGGGCGAAGCAAGAAACAGATAGAACAAATGAACAGTGGTGAGATTTTTCAAACATAGCATGGCAGGAAGGATATCAGCAACTACAATAAAATAGCATGCTAGCTGGTGAATTCTCTCAAGAATGTATATACTGTTATTGTTCTTGAATTTTATTTTTTTCATTTTCAGATTCACTGCAGTATTGATAAGCACACATAAACTATAGAAGATGCAAAACTTTGATTCCAGTATCTAGTGAGCCTGGGAAAGTGCTATTTATATCACACTATTCAAAGAACAAATTTTTATTTTAGAGAAGGAAGGAAAAACTGATCATCCATGATGGTCATTGGCCATGAAAAGCCAATCTAAGTGTACAAGTAAATGGGATCTGATGAGTTTGATCTGAGAATCCTAGGAGAACTAGCAACTGTAGCTGCTTAGCCACAGTCCATCGTTCTTGAAAGTTGTGGCAGTCCAAAGTGAGATACACACTAAGCGGACATAGGGAAAAATAACCCCAATTTCTAAACAACAAAAGAAGGAAAGACATGGTTAACTACAGACTGATAAGTCTTATCTCTGCCTAGCAAGATCATTGAGCAGATCCTCCTGGAAGTAGTGCAAATGAACATAGAAACCAGAGAGGTGATTGGTGACAGCCAACATGGCTTCACAAAAGGTAAATCATAAGTGAAAATTTGGTGTTCTTTTATGATGGGGTTACACCACTGGTGAATAATAGAAGAGCAACTGATGTTATTGACTTGGACTCGTACAACTTGTGCACAACATGCTTGTCTTTAAAATGGTGAGAGATGGATTTGACAGATGGACTACTTGCTGACTGAGAAACTTGTTGAATCATTGCTGTCAACGGTTTGATGTCCAATTCAAGATTAGTAATGTGTGATGTTCATTGAGAACTATTTTGGAACTGATGTTATTTAACATCTTTGTTGGTGACATGGACAGTGGGATTGAGCGCACCCTTAGGAAGACTGCAGATGATGCAAAGCTGAGTGGTATGCTAGACATGGTGGAGGGAAAGGATGCCATCCAGAGGACTCTGGATAGGCTTTAGAGATGTGCAAACCTGAAGAAGATCAACAAGGCCAAGTACAAGGAATATGAGTTAGGGAAATCCCAAGCATGAATACAGACTGGGCAGTAAGTTTATTGAGAACAGTGCTACAGAGAAGGACACAACATAAGAAGAACATAGACCTGATGCCCTGTCGGGGAGGAGATTTGAGGTTGTTCAGCTTGGAGAAGGCTCCAGGAATACACTGTAGTAGACTTTCAGTACCTAAAATGGGCCTACAGAAAACATAGAGAGGGACTCTTTATCACTGAGTGTAGTGACAGGGAAAGAGGTAGTGATTTTAAACTAAAAGAAGAGAGACTTAGGTTAGGTATTAGGGATAAATTCCTTATCTTGAAGGTGGTGAAACACCAGAACAGGTTGTCCAGAGATGCTGTGGATGCCTTATCCCTGGAATAGTTCAAGTCTATGATGCGTGGAGCCCTAGCAGGAGGGTTGAAACTGTATGATCTTTGAGATCCCTTCCACAAACCATTCCATGATTCTATTCTATCATTCCTGAAAGTACACCAGATCTCTGCAGAGTAACAATACAACTCATAGAAGATTGGTTTCTTAGAGATGACATTGCTGCTTCTTCTGAGCACCCATAGAAGATGTCAGCTAACAGTAGAACAGTTCTTTTCAGAAGAAGCAAAAAATGAGAAATGTAGTGACATTTCAGAAGCTTTTCTGCTGTCATTAAGCTAAAAGTGCCTTACTGTGATTTCATACTTATTTATTCCTCTCCTTTGAATGCTGCAAAACATTTTATCTTTTGTCCTTTGTCTCTCAGTTTTGTCATGTACTCCTATTAACATTAAATTTTTAGTGTTTAATTTGGGTACTTAAATCAAATTCTGCTTACCATTTCTCTTTACCATAATTAATAGGATGTTAGAATGGCTTGGGAACCAAAAGACCGTAAAAGACTAGTTTTAGTTCTATATTCTATCTAGTTCTAAAATCCCTGCTGCAGGCAGGTTTGCCACTCACTAAATCAGGCACTTGGCCAGATTCCCCAGGGTCTCATCCAGCATATCCTGGAACACCTCCAAGAGTGGGGCACCTACAACTTCTCTGGGCAACCTTTTCCAGTGCCTCATCACCGTCTCAGTGAAAAATGCCCCTGATGTCTAACCTGAATCTCCCGTCACTATCAAACCATTCCTCCTTTTCTATCACTATCTTCCCAGGTAAAATGTTGATTTCCTTCCTGTTTATATGCTTCCTTGAAGGTGCTTGGAAGGTTGCAATGAGGTCTTCCTTCAGCCTTCTCTTCTCCAGGAGTCTTCAGCCAATCTTCCTAGGAGAGGGGTGATCCAGTCATCTAACCATATTCGTTGCTCTCCTCTGGATGTGCTCCAAAAGCTCCATGTCTTTCTTTTGCTTCCCTTCACTTTCATTTCCCTTGCCCTGCTGGACACTTTTCTTTTGATGCAGCACAGGATACAGCTGGTTTTCTGGGCTGCAGATGTGCACTGCTGGTTCATTTTAAGTTTTTCATCTATCCGTACCCCTAAGCCCTTCCTGGCAGGGCTGCTCTCAGTGAGCTTTTTGCTAATCTGTTCACATATGTGGGATTTCCCCAACCCAAGTAAAACACCTTACCCTTGGCCTTATTGAACCTCATTACATTCATCTGGGGTCAGTTTTTGAGCCTGTCCAGCTCCCTTTAGATTACATCCTTTCCTTCTGTCATATCAACTGCACCACTTGGCAAGTTTACATATTATTTTGTTGTGTTACTTTCACACATGAAATTTCTTCTTTTAACTTAATAACGTCAAATGTTTACTCTGAAAATATTTCAAATAAAAACTTGATTACATCTGCAAGTGATCAAAGAATATATGAAAAATTCTATCACAGAAAAAAATTATCACCCTTTCATGATACGTTTTGGAACTAAAATCACATACTGTGACAATAATCAATATTCATTTCTTAGATCAAGAACTACAGAGAATAAACAAAATAAAATAAAACTTATTGCACAGTGATTATGGAAAAGCAAAATACATTATTATTTCAAATCTGGCGAGAATAAAATACTCCCATCACCAAATTCAATCAAAGAAAGATGACCTTGCAAATGTAAAGAGTGAAGAAGGTGTGAACCACAAAATATCATGGTTTGAGACTATGTGAAAACACAGTAGTGTTATTCACTTACAGTGCCACTTTTTGTGGTATTTTACTCAGAATTAATACAAAGTAGCTAAGACTATCTTTCCAAATATGCATGGAATCTTTCCAGATCATTTCAGCAATTTCACTGATAACTATACTTGACCAAGCACTAATACAGTACAGAATGACTTACAGACAATGGAATGATATACATCCTCTGGCTAGATTCTTCTTTAAAATATAAATAAAGAAGATTTTGCTAATCAAGAAAAGAAAATATCAAAGACAACATACATTTAAATGATGAGAGCTGACATCTGACTAGTGCTAGTATAGGATTACTCACAGGATGACAAAATTGAAGAATTATTATTTTAACAGTATTTTGTAGGAGTTGAATACATCCAATTACTGAAATCTACTTACAGGCAGAAAGTGTTTGGTAAGTTGACTAACCACAATACATAGCCTTCCATCAAAGCTCTTATCTTGCTTTGATAGATCATGTATGAACATGTTTTAATAAATGTGTTGTTCAATGACTTCTGTGGGGAAAAAATGCTGATGCTGTCACTTCTGCTGACAGGAAGTTAACTTAGGATTCTGAAGACAAAAACCACCTTCAAAATTGCTCTTAAATGGCACCCTTGTAAGTGTGTCAGCAATGAAACAGAAGCCCGCTAGGACACGCAATTGGATCTATCTCCTATTTCCCAAACAGGTATCTTTGAATGATGGCGGATGCATATTAGAGAGGGAAACCTGTGGCTGTAATTTAGAGAATAATCCATCAAATTGTCAAAATCAGTGAAATGCGTGAACGCTCTTTTAAGAAAGAAGGAAAGGAAAGTCACTAATTAACAAGAATATTTTCAGCATATTTTCAAAAATTTTCATTTGCTTAAACTTACTTTAAGTACTTACTCTTAGAATAATTTAGGTTGAAAAAGGCTGTCAAGATCACAAAGTCCAGCTGTCAGCCTGAACTACCAAATATCATCACTTGGGACCATGGCACCTGGAAGCAGATTTTAGAAAACTGTTAGCATTTTTCATCATAGAAGTCACTGATAAGCAACTGCACTTGTACAGAGTAGGTCATATTTCCATGTACACCAGATGCTGAGTTTCTAGACACTTATTAGACATATATTGAATAACATCAAACATGCAGAAGAATAACTGTTTCTTGTTCCTCAGGGTTGACAACATATATATATATATATATACTTCTATATATACTTCTTTTTTCTATATACTGTATATATATATATATATAACATATATATATATATACAGTATATAGAAAAAATTGCATGCTAATGGTTTTGAGTAGCAGCAGCATTTAGTAAAGTGTCAGAAGGGCTTCAGCAGTCACACTTACTTCTGTTCAAGATACTGATGGTGCTTGTGCCTGAGCCTTCTGCCTTAGGGAACCATCTGTCTTAGAATTACTGTTCCATGTCATCAAGATCTTCCGGGTGGATGTGATATCTGTAACCTTCTTGTTAACACAGTCAATCTTATTTTATACCATCATAGTTTAGTCTGATGTGTCAGTTGAGAACAAAAGTATCATTAAACAGTGTCTTCCTTTGGTGTTTTCACACTAGATTTGCAAAAATGATTGCCTTAGTACTTAATACAAAGCAATGATGTCTGAAGTGTCAAAACCTGCCTGACCCATAATAAATATTTTCTCATAGTAGTGTCACCTCAAGTCAGCAATCCACTGAATTTCACCCACTAAGCAGACTTGCTGTATGTTGGGACTTCAAATATAAAGCTTCCAGCAAAGCATCTAAGAGCACTTAGACCACAGAGGAGTTGACATTTCTCTGAGCCTCAGAATTGAGCTGTAATTTTACAGGGCAATGTGGAAGCAAAGGCTGTATTATGAATCGTCTGTAAAACTTACTTTTTGCTTACATATAATGAGGAAAAATTTCTTGGAACTCATCACCAAAGATATGAAATAAATCATATTGTTTCACATATGAGTGGGAATTTCCTCTCCACTTTCCTCAACTATTACTGAACTATCCAACAGAATAGTCTACTTTGAATGTACTACAAATATTGCTGCGTAACTTACAAAGTACTGTGTTCTTTTAGACACTGTTAAAAACTTGCTGTGTTTGACAACAGAAAGATTTGATAATCAGTTCCCTTTTTGGTGAATTATTAAAAATAAGCAATAACCTATTATTACCTGCTATTCTTTCATGACAGTAAAAAGATAAATACTGTTAGTTCTGAGATAGATGCCATATATGTACAAAGGTGTCACATAAATGGAGTAAACTCTTTTTATTAATAATTTATATTATTATTTTATTGGGATATAGTGTGACATAATTTCACTTGATGGACTTGACAGTCATACAAGGACAGTTTTTTGGTTGGAAGAGAGCTGAGAAGCAAAGCAATAGTAAGAGAAAGATAGGTAATAATTCTGTGATACTCAATTTTAACACACACAGTTTGCTTGCAGTCAATCCATTAAGAAGTTATTCCAATCCATTTTTGTACTGTTGTTCCATAGTCAGTCTATGTTTCAGAAAACAAGGACAAGGTGGAAATCTTCAGTAATATGCTAAATATAACTATGTAAAAAATCAAGTTGCGTTGTGTAATTTACACAGATTTTATAAAACATTTCTAGTTGTCACTAATATGACTTCAGCCCTCACAAATGACCAAGCCTGACTTAATCTTGTACCTATACTGTTTTATAATTTATTTTACAAAGAACTCATAATCTTATTTTCATAAGAAAGCTTGTTTCTTAGGCTAGACACCTTCCTAACTTACCTTTACTTTAGGGAGAAGGCGCTATTTGAGCATTTTAAAATTCACCAAACACACTGAAGACTTTAAAAAATCATTTTGTTCTGGTACTTTTTCTTCATTAAGTGATTTACTTAGTATTACAATCTAGTTTTGTAGAGGAAAAAAAGCAGTTCAATTTTTTCACTAGGCATAAAAGCATTCATTTTCCCTGTTTATAAAATGCACATGTAAAACCAAATAGAATTCACACAACTGAATAGCAATCTTTATATATATATATAAATGAACAAAAGAAAATACATGGTAAAATCTAAATAAACAGTTTTGTGCCTCATTTTGTAAAATGGACACATAGGTGGAAGGTGATTCTTCATACTGCACTGAAAGGTTGTGTACGTGTTGCTTTTAATGTTTTCTTTTTGTTGAGTAACAACAACAACAAACCATCAGGAAATATGTTAGTATACATATATCCTAAGCAGGTATGATTATTAATGTTATTATTTTTGCCATTATTTCAAAAGTAAGGATTTATATAATTTTTATTATTTACTATAAATGATTAGTCAACAAAATTCTCTTATGAGATCCATATTTACACTAATATGTAGAAAACTCAATTGATCAGCAGAAGAGCTGTTATTTAGTTATTGATGCCCTTGCTGCATCATGAAGACAGCAATTTAGCACTAAACTATAAATAGAAAAATACAGTGGTTAAAACTGGATGGCCTGGTGTTTTTAATATTCCCATAAGAGTAAAGTATGACATAACCTAATTACAGTTGTGGTGATTACACTGCAGGGAAAACTGTTGTTATTCTATTTGACAATCAAGTAATTATCTTCTCTATTGGGTATTTTACTGTACATTATTGAGTAAGGCATTCACTACAAATTATTTACAAGCTGAAAATTATTTACTTATAAAAAGTAAAACTTTAATAATGCCAATTATTTTTACTAATGGCAGTTTTTTAACAGGTAACTGCTGAAGTGCTTACTCAAGCAGAAAGCAGATGTTCTTTCTGGCTACATCTCTGCTTCTTGTTTCAGGGCATGGACTCAGTTTGCAGTGCTTTCATTCTCCTTGGGGCCTTCTAACCAAGTGCTGGCAGCAAGTTTCTGCCCTGGTTTCAGCTGGGACAAAACTGATTTTCTTTGTAGAGTCTGGTATGACACTATGTTTTGGCTTTACGAAAAAAGGTGTTGATAATCCAACATTAATCAGTAATCAGATGGACATTAATCAGTAAGTCCTGAGCAATTTTTTTGTGCATCAGTTATTTTATATGTATATCTATCTATCCATATATTTATACCTGTGTATCTATAGCTACTGTTATTTCCCTCTTTCTTTTCTGTCTTAGTATCTAGGTTTATCTCAGTCTACCAGGTTGATGACATTTTTCTCATTCTTTCTTACCCTGGGAGGTAGGGGAGTGAGCAAAGGGCTGTGTGGTGTCCAATTACTTACTGAGTGAAACCTCAACAGTACTTGTGGTGACCACTGTGCGGCTCAAAGGACTGAGGTTATGACAGATCTCACCAGAACATGTTAAAACAAAATTGTAGTAAGTGACATAGTAATCTAATAGCTGCTAGTCATAATGCTGACCTTTTTCTTCGTAGTGTGATATTACTTGCTTTCAAGGTTGTTTTTCTTAACTCTGGTCGTGTTGGTCAGCCCCTCTGAGGGCTGGCCTGTGCTTCTTTATGGTTTTCCCAGTTTGTATATAGCATGTGCTCATGTTATACCTGCATTTAATTTGGTACTTGTACTCAAAAATGCCATCATTCGTGCACTTCATGAATCTTAACACAAAACCCCTTTCAAAAGAACACACCATACCCCACAAAACCCCTTTCAAAAGAACACACCGTACTCCTAGCTAAAATAGTTGAATTTTTTCAATGTACTTGAGATATTCAAACTAGCATGATCTTATTGATATGTCTTCTGCATGTATTCCTAGTTTTATTTATGGTTAAGAAACTATTCAAAAGTACCACAAAAAGGTTTACCTTAAGGCAGGATAGTTGGGGGTTGCAGGCTATGTGGGAGGATATAAGCAGGAATCTATCAAGATCATAATCTCTAATGTGGCTGGAAGTCATCTCTGATCAAGTATGGAGTTCTAAAAAGCTGTGATAATGTTAAAAAAAGTATACTCTGATCTGAGGATGCCAAGGAGCTGCACCACCTCCTTGCACTTGGCTGAGGTTTGGACTGCACCTATTAAACTCTGTTCAACATTATTCAGCAACCTTTTTAAGGAAGAAAATGCGCCTGGATCTGGCTCAACTCCTATGACAGTTCCTGTGGCTGAACCAGAGAACAGATTTGTGCCAACATCTGTCCAGAAGCAGAAACAATGGGTATGAATTTCATCTCTCAGTAAGGAAGGAAAAGGAGAACAAGGAATGCTATTCTACGCCACTGCCTTCATCCCCTAGATGTAGAAAAGAGGCCAGCAGGGAGCAGAGCAACCAAGGAGCACATTGTACAGTGTCAGCAAACAGAATGGTGCATGAGAATGCTGTAGTGTGCCAGTTTGCACTGGCAGTTTTTGCAGGACATTCAAGTAGGGAATAGAAGTGCAAGCAGTATGCACTGCTCTTCTCATCCTGTGTTGCTAAGGAAAAACTCTCCATTACTACAACATGGTGACCACCTGCCAGGGCAGATAGGCAGAGACAGAAATGCAAATGCGGGACTCACAACCTCTCTGGGCTGATGTGTGCACCCAGACAGACCTTCTGAGGAGCAAGAAAGCTGCCAAGGCCTTCAGCTGTGGAGAATTCTAGAATCTAGAGGCCACTCATGGAACAGATGTAGGTGAGGGGTGTCATGAGTGCAAACATGCCCAACTGGATAACCTTCTTGAGCAGCTGATCAGGCTGAGAGAGGAGATCACCAGGCTGAGATGCACTCAGCAGTCAGAAACCTATGTCCTGGAGGTTTGTGAGAGGGCTCCTCTAGGAAGGCAGTGCATCTGAAAGCCCAACTGAAGTGCCTATATACCAATGTGTGCAGTATGGAAAATAAACAAGGGGAACTGTAAATGTGGTGCACTTGGAAAACTTTGATCTTATTGCCAACATGGAGACATGGTGGGATTCATAGATTCATAGGTTCATTAGGTTGGAAAGGACCTACAAGATCATCTAGTCCAACCATCCTCCTATCACTATCCCTACCCAACTACTAAATCAAATCCCTTAGCACCTCATCTAAACGCTTCTTGAACAGCGCTAGGGACGGTGCCCCAACCACCTCCCTAGGCAGGCCATTCCAGTGCCTGACCACTCTGTCACGCTCCAATACAAAGGAGGGAGACGAGGTTCTTTATATGTATATGTATACCCGAGGGCGAGATTAAGACACAACGGGTCAAATGTTAGCCCAACCCGTTTATTACAAATACTAGTTGCTTAGGGATATGGGGAAGGGAAGGTGTGCGATAGAAAAGAGATGAAAAGCAAGGAAACTTGGAAGAAAGCAAGAGAGATATAATCACCACCGTGGATCCAGCGAGGTTCGTAGTAGGTCCGTTGATCTCAGGAACCTGTCCGGTCACCGCGGGGGATGGGAGATGGCAGCAAGCAGGCCTCAGGGTCCGTCCTAAGTCTCTTCGGGAGTTCTCCTCAAAGATCTTTTCTTTGGGAGTTCTTCTCCAAAATCCTTAGTTCAGTGAAGGCCTTTTATCCCCCATTTCTCAGGAGTTTATTTGTGTGTGACATGTCTGGCCCAACAGATAAGCCAGCAGCGGATGTTGCCTTCATTGCCATACAGGAGCATTGTCTTTGTAGTGGTAAGCTTCTCCAAGCCCTACTCCCATGGAAAAGACTATTTGCACCTATTCCTGCTTATCTTTACAGCCATAAGCAGAGACAATGGCACCATAACACCCATCCAGATAACCGGCAGTTATCAGTCAGAGTCTTGTCACCAGAAAAGGCCTTACGAAGCAAACTTTGAGACAAAGGAAAACAGTTTCTGTCTTTCACACCACTCTTTCAGAGAAAAAATGTTTCCTCAGGTCTAATCTAAATCTTCCCCGGCACAACTTGTGGCCATTCCCTCTCATCCTGTCATTATTTATCACGGAGAAGAGTCCCACCCCCTCCTCACCACAACCCCCCTTCAGGAAGTGGTAGAGTGCAATAAGGTCTCCTCTGAGCCTCCTCTTCTCCAGACTAAACAATCCCAGCTCCCTCAGCCGCTCCTCAGAAGACTTGTGCTCCAGACCCCTCACCAGTTTTGTTGCCCTTCTCTGAACACGCTCCAGGGCCTCAATGTCCTTCTTGTAGTGAGGGGCCCAAAACTGAACACGGTACTCGAGGTGCGGCCGCACCAGAGCTGAGTACAGGGGGATGATCACCTCCCTGCTCCTGCTGGCTACACTATTTCTAATACAGGCCAGGATGCTGTTGGCCTTCTTGGCCACCTGGGCACACTGCCGGCTCATGTTAAGCCGAGCATCAACCAACACCCCCAGGTCCTTTTCCTCTCTACGTTCTTCAATGGGATGGTTCACATTACTGGAATACCAACCAACACTGAGGGCTATGAACTGTTTTGAAGGGTAGGAGGGGCTGAAGAGTTGCCCCCTATGCCTAGGAATGAGGAGACTCTGAGGAGCTCTCTCTGAGAAACAGTCTGAAATGAATGGAAAGTCTTCAGGTTAAAATTAGGGATGGCGCAAATAAGTAACAGCTGGTGGTCAGGGTCTACTACAGGGCACCTGAATAAGAGAAGCATGTTGACTGAGGCCTTCCCACACTAGCTACAAGTAATTTCACATTCTCAAAATCTCATCCTAATGGGGGATTTTAACCACCTGGACATTTGCTGGCAAGACAACACAGCCAGCTGTAAGTGATCCAGAAGACTCCTGAACAGATGTAGTGGAAGTGAAGTATTACTGGACCTGATGCTCACCAGCATGATGGAGATTGTTAAAAATATTAAGACTGGAGACAGGCTGGGCTGGATCACACAACATCATTAAATGAGGCAACACAGCAGAGGAAGTTTCTGAGAAAAAGAAGAAAATAATCCAAATCCTTCTGAAAGCTGGTTTTGCAATAAAGCAAAATATGGCCAAGGGACGTCCATAACAGATCCAGAAATGGCAGGATGGATGTCATCAGATCTTTATGGATGTGATCAACAAAAGAACTGCCATTTCTCTTATCACCTAGCAAAAAGAGAACACAATCTCAAGAGTTCAGGGCTTTTGGAGAATGTATATTCTGGATTAGAGGCTGGCTCTATCAAGAGATGATTTTGCATGGAGCCCTGAGCAACAACTAGTCTTTGAACAAATTAAACAGGAGATAGTTCACTCAGTAGCCCTAGAGCCAGTTCAAGCTGGACAAGATATAAATAAATGCACTTTACACTGTAGCCAGGGAGAATGGCCTCAGGGCAACAAGGACAGGGAGCACCATGGAACTCTCATGGTCAGTCCTCAGGGTTTTGGATTTGGGAATACAGAAGATCCTAAACCTCTACACACCAATTTAAAAAAAAAGATATTGGCAGTGTATAAAGGGGTTTGAGCTGCTTAAGAAATGGTTTATCAGACAATAATTCTTAAGAGCACTTATTCCCTAAATTTCATCGTATCTTTTACTGACAAATTCATAGCACATGAATAAAATGTTACATTTAAAAAAAAAAAAAAAAAAAAAAGGAGAATGAAGTTTTCCAAACCTGTCTTACAAGCAATAGGAAATTTAAAATAATTAATAAGGTGTTTTTTTCTTTTTTTTTCTTTTTTTTCTTTTTTTCTTTTTTTTTTTTTTCAGAAGCAGATCCATTCTTACTTTCCATTTCTACTGAAAAGGGTATCGAGAAGAAGCCTTTTCTCACTGAACTTAAATGTGCTAATTCAAAAACACAGGCACAGCCTTTTCCTTTTCCTTTTCCTTTTCCTTTTCCTTTTCCTTTTCCTTTTCCTTTTCCTTTTCCTTTTCCTTTTCCTTTTCCTTTTCCTTTTCCTTTTCCTTTTCCTTTTCCTTTTCCCTTTCCTTTTCCTTTTCCTTTTCCTTTTCCTTTTCCTTTTCCTTTTCCTTTTCCTTTTCCTTTTCCTTTTCCTTTTCCTTTTCCTTTTTTTCCTTTCCTTTTCTCTTTTCTCTTTTCTCTTTTCTCTTTTCTCTTTTCTCTTTTCTCTTTTCTCTTTTCTCTTTTCTCTTTTCTCTTTTCTCTTTTCTCTTTTCTCTTTTCTCTTTTCTCTTTTCTATTTTCTATTTTCTCTTTTCTCTTTTTTTCTCTTTTCTCTTTTTTTCTCTTTTCTCTTTTCTCTTTTCTTTTTAATTTAATGATGGATTCAGACATTTCACTTTAATTCATAATTAAGGATACCTATGTACTGAAATCTTTGCTTTCAAAGAGACAGATTCTATGTTCCATTGAAGTTGAAGTGGAAGCTGATGCTCTTTCCTGCTACTGAAATAAGACCTGTGATAAAAGCAGGGAATAGTTATTCCTTTTTAAAACTAATTAGTGTATAATTTTAATAGTGAATCCTGGACTTGTAACTTTATGTCTCAAGACTGTTTGCACAGATGCATGACCTTCACAAATTACTCATATTTTTCACTCTGCTTCTTTGTGTAAAAAAATTCATTGCCATTCTATTCTGTTAAAATGGTAAGACTTTGAAGAAATTCTAAAGTAGCTATGGGTAAAAAGCCTATAAACATAAAAAGCCTTGTTTTTGTTTCTTCTACCAGATGAAGATGAAAAGTATTTGCTTGTAAATAATTCCTTTTCCTTCTCTGAAATTCTTTCAAAAAGCCATGGAATTTATTTGCACTCTGATTTTAAACATGCAGAATCTCTTATATCTTCAAAATCAGGAGACAGTAATATTGTGTGTACATTATCAGAACAGAATCTTCTCCTTACAGCGTCTTCATTCTTCAAAAACAAATTTAACTTTCTGTCTCATGAGTAGTACCACTGAGTTTAGGGTAACACTGTCACTGACTTGCTTTGTGCCATATAGAGGCAGCCAGCATTCAGTATCTTCCTGTTCTGTAAATACTATGCCATCTTATGAAAGTAAATAAGGAGTTTTATTCTCCTGAGCCCAGGACTGCCAAACTGCTCACGTGGAGCCTAGGGAACCATTTTTAGTTCATAAGGCTGTCCTGCAGTTGTCCCAGACCCAGACAAGTTAAGGTCTATCAGTAAAACAGAGTCCTGGCCTTATTTACATGAAGCCCTTTATCTTTCTTAATCTCTACATTTAAAATGTAGTTATTTTTAAACAGAATTATGATACAGTCTTTCTTTATCTACCATTTCTATCCCCTTGTATTTTGGCAATTTATAGTGCTTCACACAAAAGGATTACTAATTGGTTTTGATGGGGATACAGAAACATAGTGTGGTGGAGCAGTATGGAAATAAATAAGCTGTCTAGAACTGACTTCCCCCTAACCACAGACTCCTGGTCCTATGTATGGATGATAGTCAGAACACTGCTTTCTGATCCTCATACCAAATTAATAAAACCTAACTAAGTGTAGAGCATATTAGTTTGGGCTGGAAGCTGCAACAGGGAGGCCGCATCTCCAGTATGAGTAATGGATAGAAACAAATTATTTCAGAAAACTCTGTACCACATGAAGTGACATAAATGCATAGACAGTGGAAAAGGGGAGAGGCACATTGGGAGGAGTATAATGATGCTGCTAGGCCATGTAGGGATGGGGTCAAGAAGGCCAAGGCCCAAATGGAAGTGAATGTGCCAAGGAGTGAAAGAAAAGAACAAGTCTTCTACAAATACATCAACCAGAAAATGAAAGTCCAAAAGATAATCTCCCACCTAGTGAGCAGTACAGGAAGGCTAGTAACAATGGACAAGGAGAAGGCTGAAGTACTCAACAACATTTTTGTCTCAGTCTCCAAAAATAATGCTTTTCATTCAGCCCTAAAGGGAATGAATCAGAGAACGGAGACTTGAGGGAGCAGTGTCCTTCCTACTGCAAGTGAATATCAATTTCAAAATTGCCTATGGAACCTGAACATCCATAAGTCTCTGGGTCCTGATGAGATACTGAGGGAACTGGCTGATGTAGTTGTCACACTATTCTAGATGGTACTTGAAAAGACACGTCAGTTAGTTGAAGAACCTGGTAACTGCAAAAAAGCAATGTTACACCCATTTTTAAGAAGGGTTGAAAGGATGAGCTAGGGAAAAAATGATGTGTCAACCTTGCCTATGTACTGGGAGAGACAATGGAAGCAATAATAAAGCACAAAGAAGACAGAGAAGTGACATGGAATAACCAGCATGGCTTCATGTATTCAGGGCTTCAGGCAGGTCCTGCTGGCTTAGTGGCCTTTTATGATGGTATAACTTTGAGAATGGATAAAGGAAGAACCACTAATATCATCTACTTGGTGTTTGACAAGATACTACTTAATATTCTTCTCACCAAAGATGAGAGAGATACATTTGATGTATGGACTCTTCAGTAGAAGAGGAACTGGTTGTGAGATAGTACCCAAAGAATGGGGGTCAGTGACTCAATATCTGGATGGAGACCAGTGACAAGTGGTGTTACACAGAGATCAGTCCTGGGGCAGATATTCTTTAATATCTTTTTATTTCATAATATATTTTTATTTCATAATATATTTTTACTTCATTTTAATATCAATTACATTGACAGTGGGATCAAGTGCACCCTTGGCAAGTTTGCAGATGAAACCAAGCTGTGTGGTGTAGTTGATATGCTTGTCAAACAGAGTCATGCAGAGAGACCTAGATAGGCTTGAACAGCAGACCCAGATAAAACTCATGAGGTTCAACAAAGTTAAGTGTAAAGTCTTACTCTTTGTTCATGGCAAACTCTCTATCAATCCAAGATGAAAATGAAAGATTTGAGCACAGACCAGTTGAAAAGGACTTGAGGTTACTGGTGGATGGTAAGCTGAACATGAGCCAGCAACATGCCCTCACAGCCCAGAAACCCATCTTCATTCTTGGCTGCACCACAAAATCATGTCAAGCAGGTTGAGATAGGTGGTCCTGCCCCCTGCTCTGCACTGGTGAGACCTTACTTGGAGTACTACATCCAGGTGTGGATTTCTCAATATAGGGGAGACATGGACCTGTTGGAGAGCATCTGGAGGAGAGCCACAAAAATGATCTGGGGGATGGAATAACTCTTCTATGAAGACAGACTGAGAGAAGTGGGGCTTTTCAGCTTGTAGAAAAGGAAGCTCTGTGGAAATTTGGTAGTAGCCTTTTAGAGTCTAAAGATTGGCCATGAGAAATAAGTGGACAGGTTATTTAGCAGGGTCTGTTGAGATAGGACAGAAGGAAATGGTTTCTTACTACAAGAGGGAAAATATAGTTTGTGTATAAGAAAGAAGTTTTTTCACAGAAAGAGTGGTGAGACACTGAAACAGGTTGTCCAGAGAGGTGGTGGATGTCCCATCCTTGGAAACATTCAAGGTCTAGCAGGACCAGGCTCTGAGCAGCCTGACATGGCTGTAGATGTTCCTGTTGATTGTAAGGGAATTGTTTTCTTAAGTACCTTCCAACTGAAACAATTCTCTGATTCTCTGATGTTTCGTGAATATAACAATAATAGAACTTAAAACAGCACTTAATCATATTCAATATTTACTTTGTATTGATTCAGTTTACTTCTGAGAAGAAAATAATTCCTCATGTAAAAATCACTATTTTTCTCTTATAAAGTTTCCTCTTTCTTTTCTGCTTGTACAGGAGGCATATAATTTCCAACATAACTTGGAGAAGGATAAGTAGCTTATGAAATCCTGTATGCAAAGTTTTACTAATGCAAAGTTTTTGAATGTGTGTTTCTTTCTACCCACGTGTTATCTAACCAAAGGAAATTCTTCTCTGGTAGATAAAGTTATTATTAAATCAATATTTGTTTTATTATATTTCTATCAATTATTTGATATTTATATTTATAGATATTGATATAAATATCTTATATCATTTTTTTTTCCAGTGGAATGTAGGAATTCATGGAAGCCAATTTAATGCAATCTAAAACCTTTGACTGACATACTGTGCTGTGTTTCATTTATTTTGTCTTGGTTTTGACAGTGGACTTAACTCTCTTAAAACCTCAAAGGATTTTGCAATATGTCCCAGTTTCAGCTGGGACAGAATTGATATACATTATTTGGTCTGGTATGATGCTGTGTTTTGGTTTTAGGAGAAAAACAATGCTGGTAACACACGAATGTTTTAGTTGCTGCTGAGCAGTGCTGTGCATAGCCAAGGACGCTTTTCAGATTCTTGTACTGTCATAAGGGGAACAAGTTGGTAGGAGGGGACAACCAGGATTGCTGACAGAAACTGGTCAAATGGATATTCTGTACCATATTACACCATGTGAAAAAATTATAAAACTGAAGGGAGCTGGCAAGGGGGTGGCTGCTCCTTGGGGACTGGCTTGTTATCAGGCAGCAGGTATTTTCTGTCCTAGTAATTAGTTTTCATCTCCACCTTTGAGTGCTACTTCTCTTTATTTCCAGTTTTCTCTCCATCCCACTGCGAAAGGGATAGTGAGCAAATGGCTTTGTGGTGCTTAGCTGCCTGTAATTTTAAACAATTGTATATTATTTGGTTCTTTCTTCCACTATTACGTAAAGAACATGTGATGACAACATATTTTTATTCTGTTTAAAAATAAGGGATGAAATTGACAATCTGTAAATATTTACAAACACAGTGAACAAGATACAATATCAATAAAACCACACCTGAAGCATAAAAGCAATTAGAATGACTGCATGGATTTTCTCACTATAAATAGGGATGTGGTTATTTTCTTCCATATGCAATCCTTCTCTTTCTTTATGTGTTTTTCATAATGATTACGTGAACAAGATATAACAAAGCAGCGTAACTGCTACAGTTATCATAACACATAGAGTAGGAGACTTTCAGGGGCTTAATGAAAACAGAATCAAGTTTTCATTCTACTTTCTGTGAAAGGAAACAAACTATGGGGTTGTAGTTTGTATATAGTAAATTTGATTGCAGTTGCTTTTAAATTAATCCTGTAATCATGCTTTTGTTGTTTGTTTACTAGTCTGTTTGTTTGTTTTCTAATAGGATATATCAAGCTATTTTTCCAGTATCATATTGACAATATATTCTAGTTTTAGTGTTTCAGTTGCTAAGAAAATGTTCAGATCTTCTGAAAATTTGCATTAATAAAAATTGTCTAATCTATTACATTAGAAATAATAAAAAAATATGCTATAAATAAATCTGTCATTTTTTAGAAAATGTGTATTTCAGAAAAAATAACAGTAACTAACTGAACCCCCACATTCATCTCCATTTTTAACTAGCTCCAAAGGGAAGGACTATTTCAAGTATTTCTGGCCTTGATGACCAATTCCAGTGTTTCAGTGGACTAGGAAAAGAGAATTATCTTCAGAGTTTAAGAACATTTTTCACCACAGGATACACTTTCCAAAGAACTACAGTTCTGGGGCTTCTGCAGATAGCAACAACTGAAGCAAACTAGATGCAATTTCTTCTATTCCACTAGTTAGGAGAATTGTTCTAATTCATGGCATGAACATTCTATACCATGTTGGAAATACTTTGTTTCTTCTGTTCCAATCTTGTGCAAGATCTTGTCCTGAGATAGGATGTTTATCAACGGCTTGTTGTAACCTTCCTTCATAAAAGAAATTCAGCCTTATTCATGCCCTCCTTTCTCCTTACCAGTATAACCAGAATGCTAAAATATTACTTAATATTACAGTGACTACACACAAATTATACTGGATGCATGGAGATGACTATAACCAGAATTTTATATATATATATATATATATATATATATATATATATACACACATTTATTTATTTATTTATTTATTTATTTATTTATTTATTTATTTCCCCCCCCTACAATTAAAGGATAGTGGACAGAAGTTGTACATTTCTAATGTACAATGAATCAGTTAATGGAATATAAATTTCTATAATCCTAAACTTCAAAGGCAAATCTAACAGGAAAAATACTTCTACTATATTTTGGAGCGATAAGTATTGCTATATGATAAGAATATTTCTGTCTTTACATGGTTAAAATTAATTAAATTAATATACTCCAAAAGTTTCTTAAATTCTTCAGTGGACTGAAGAAAATTTTTCAAACAGTTCAATAAGTAAGGAGTGTTTCATAGTCAGAAATCATTAAATTATTCATGTAAGTAAATCAAGAGGAAAAAGTGTACATTGTTTTTAAAGATTCTAATGACTATCATCAGAAAGTTTGTAGTTGCATAGATTCTCAGTGACTGAACGGTACACAGATTTGAAGATGTTAGTAATTTAATTTGACCTCTTTCCTTTGAGAATATACTGCTGAGAGCAAAAAGACAGCAGTAAACAGATATATTCAGTCAATACAACTCACAGTTTTTGTCTATTTAGTCATAAAATATTGAAAAAACATATAAAAACATCCAGAGCACAGTATGAAATTGGAAATACATGTTGAATTATATAATATACTGTGTATATTTTCTGTTTTATACAGTACTGTATGAGTATGTTGACATTTATTAATGAAGTATGAATGATGTGATGGATAAACAGTGTTAAACTCAAAGAAGTATATGTCTGTTTCTGTTTAATCAAAGAGTAGAATAGAAGCTAACCATGGTTCTAGGCTAGAAATTTAATATCTACAGGAATTTATATTTTAAATTATTTTAGCCTGGTAAAATTTATCTATTATTCACTCTAAAACATCAGGAAGAGTCTAGTCTTCATGGTAAGATAAGATATGATTACTTTGATGTCACGGAGAGGAATTTCTTTATAAAATAATGTTGTCAGATAGTGCAGAACAATGACAGAAACGGCTGGATCCTCTTTCATTCTCTTCAAGATGCACACAAAGCCCTATCAATTGACATAATTCAAAATATGCACTGCTGAGAATGTATTTTCTGAAATAAATGAATTCAATATTATTACATAAATACTGTGTCATTTTACTATATATATATATTACAATATATATATATGTATGTCTGCAAATATTGCAGGTGACATAAATATGAGACTAACCAAAGTAATTATACATACATTCATCCATATAGTATTGCATATTTATTTGTTTATTTTTCACTTTTTAAATGCCTGGAACTTACCATATGAGTTTGCCTAAAGTGTCTGGAGAAAGAAATAGCACTCATTTATTAAATTTCAGCCCTTCATAAGCACTAAAATATATAAACATAATGAGAGCATTGCTATGTACTAATTGCACATAATAGGAACTTAGTTTTCTTTTACGTTATGCAGTTACTTGTAATACAGCCTATGATTTCTGCAACTCTATCAGTACTGTAATGGTATCCACAACAGTAATCTCACATATTACACTACAAAATCCAGAAGACCACATAACTCCCTACATGTAGCTAGTAATTTCATGAAAGAAGTAGTTCAATAATATGTGTGATTATGAAGTCTTGAGGGAACATTTGCTCTGTAATTTTGAAGTTTGTGGATCCTACATGACTACAAGTTATGCCAGGTCATAATAATGTATGAAAAACCCCATGGGGCAAACACTGACTCTTGATGTTTTTGTGTTGCATCCTGCAAACAAGACCAAGTTTTCACCACATTTTGTAGCCCACAGCGTGAATAATAATATTTAAAAAGAATTTTCTTAGGAAAAGAAAATCAGAAGTACTCCAAAGTGATATTAAAGCAAAAGATAGTTGATTTCATAATCTCTTCCAAATTCTAAAATTAATTTTTGCTTCTTTCTAGTTGTATTTTAAGTATTTCTTTCATAAAGATTTAAAAATATATATCTCCCCAAAACGTACACTAGCGACAACAGCTAAACTTCTTCATGTTCATCACAACTAATTATTTTCAAAATCTGTCCCAAGCTCCATTCCTCTAGACACATGTAACTGTACTGATCTTAGCTGTTGGCAGGCTTGGTCTCATTTACAATCTCACCAAGTTATTGATGTTAAAAGTAGAGTAATGTTAAACTGTGGGACACAACTCATAATAAACAACATAAAAACCTAACGTTGAGTTTCACATTCAAGTCCTATGATCATTGAAAACTATGATCTTTCTTAATTATTGAATCTACTGAACCAGTTATCAAATGTAACGTTACAAAGGTGACACTTAGTGAGTACCATGGAAGATAAGACAGTAGGTCATTTTAATAACTTATTTGAAGAAAGAGGAGGCGTACAAACCACAGTAAACAAGAAAGCTGAATTACTAATCCTCTAATTAACTCTTCTTAAGCTCCTTTTCTCTTTCCATCTCTTCTGTAGTAGTGCTACATTATTGAATGCTATCTAACTCTTTTAAGGAGGAATTTTAAGATCTCAAAGAGCTCAGACAGTCTTCGAATTACACCTCTTCCTCTTCTTCTAACAGTCCTCTTACTCCTCTAATCAGACTACCTTTTTTTATTTTCTCTCTTGCCTAAACTGTTCTAAAATGTCATTAGATTGAAGCGCTGAGAGCAAGATGAAAGGTTGATATGTAAGCTGCAGTACTCTAAGCTAATGCTTAGACTATCTTCCAAACCTGATGGTGAAACTTGGACTAAGATAAATGAGGTTAGGAATCCATGGAATATGGTGGAGACCATATACCTTTGAAGATATCTAGTTTTCTCCTCTATACTAACAGAATGGGAGTGTACTTAGATGTAAACCCAACATAATCCTAGCTGTTTCATAATGCATGTCCATGCCCGTAAATAAAAGCTGCAAACTATATTTTTCAAATTTCTTAGATTCTGAAATTATCACCTTATCAGAGTTAATAAGACGGTGTTTCTTCCCATGAGAGAATGAAGTATTCAAATCAGATTGACTGTGACAACACGCAAAACACTGAAAACAATAGACTGCTAACAACTGCTATTGTTTCATTGAAGTTATAATCATGTTGAGGCATACTTGTCATGATTCTTGTTTTACACTTTCACTGTATGATAAAAAAAAAGGAAAACTATATTACTAATGTGAGAATTTGTGGTAAGAACAGGATATGGGGTGAGATGGACATCTGTTGCAACAAAAATACCTTTGTGTGTTTATATTTCCACTTGCATTTTCATCTGAATTAATTTTCATAAATATACAGAACTAGCTATGGAGATTTTTAGAAGTATAACATTTTTAAGAGATACAGGAGAATAAAGAAAACTTTATTTGTAAGCAGAGTGGAAAAAAAAAAGACTAGCATGTAATTAGCCAAATAATATTAATATTGTGCTTTCTTTAACTCCATCTTTTAGCACATGTGGTAAACACAAGGGCTGCACCATAAAATCTGTATATGGACTTATATAAAAAGAGCATTGTGATTTTGTATATAATATTTTATGTAATGATAATGATTTTGTAAAACTTCAAACATATTCTCAAAATTTTCCACAGTTCCAGAATTTCTGTGTATATGAATTGTTTAGGAGGATGATCATGCCAATTTTCAATTCATGGGATTATCAATTTGTGTAAGAAGTTTCCAAGGAAGAGCAAGAGAATTGCTATGAGTTTTTCCTAAACTTCCAACCAAAAGCAGTTATTGGTTGTTGATGTATCTAGAACCTACTCTTTAAGCCAGATTTGTTTTTGTTTTATAGAATTAGAATTCCCAAAATAATGGACAAATAATATATCTTCCTGAAGAGAAGTTTAAGGATGTTCAAGAAATTTAAATTATATTTTTCTTATCAAAATGCACCATAATTGAAGATTTGTATCTTTCTATATATTTAATATATAACAGCTGCTTTTGTGGCTTGAAATTTGTCTTAAAGAGAAAATCACTACAAAGATTTTCAAACATTTACACTTTTTTAAAACTTATTTTTCATCTGTAACTTGATATATGAAATACTATGACTTAAACATGAACATTCACTGTCATATATATTTGCAATACTGACATAAGCAAACACAAGAAAATAAGAGATCTGATCTGTTCCTGGAGGTGGTCATTTATAACAAGATGACCAAAATAAACACGTTAAGAAATGCTTCTTTACCTGAAAACAGGTCTTTTGTCCTTTCAACAGTGTCCTTGCTTAAGCCTGTAGACAGCTGAGCACCATACAGCCGCTTTCTCACTTGCTCCTCTGCCTTTCATGAACCCATGCTGTCTGGGTCTGATCCCCTGGCTTCCCCACAAATACTGTGTGATCTCACTCAAGATGGTCTGTCCCATAACTTTTAAAGAATCTAGTTGTGTTTTGTCCCCTTTTAAAAATAAAGTATGCTGTAATACTTGTGCAAATCCTTTTATGCATAAATAATCTGTGGCAATGGAGAGTACCAATGTTCTGTTCTTTGTAAACTGCTAAGGCTGCTGCCTCTTGCTTTCTCATTCTACTGTTTTTCCTCTTTATATATATACATTTTTAATTTTATTTCCTTGACATATACCCAATTAGAAATTGCTTTTATAGGGAAGGTTGTTGCTTGCATTAAGTATTCTTCAAAACAGCTTGCAATGTGAAAAGTGTATCTTGAATTATCTTGTGTAGTCTGTAATCTAATGGCTTTGTAAAGTTACTGTGAATTTAGCACTTATACACATTGCAGTGTAGCTCTATTACAGGATGCCATAAACTTAAAGAGCAAACAGAGTTTTTATTGAGCTTATTTGTAGTAAATGGCATGACTTTTAGACATTTAGTTCAAGAGGAGGACAGTTCAGTCTCCTGAATAATTTCTCTGACTGCACATAAATTATTACTCAAAAGATTAAAGGAATTCTTGCATGTAATCTATCCCTATCTTCTGATAATTTGCTTAGTAGATTTGTAGTATTAGCCACTGGGTTAAGCAATATCCTCCTTACAACCCCTCTTATAAACCCTTTTTGTTTCATTGGCAAGTCTCCACTCATCTGCAACCTCTGCAGTTGACCAGGACTGCTAATTAATGGTAGAAAGAAGCTTGGCAATCACAACATCCAATATGAAATATTTCATATTGATTTTTTTTTCATTTTCAATATTTCATATTGTCAGTGTTTTATGAGCTGGTTCAGCCTGGCTCCATGATGAGTGAGGCAGGGTGACCCACAGGCCCATGTCCTGGGAAAGGGGAAAAAGGAAATGGGCAATGGGCCTAAAAATAAAACAGTGGGAATGGTCTGAGAAGGAAAGCTAAGTTTCTAAATAAGATATCAAAATACAAAATAACATAATATAATACAATATAATTGGAATATAATCTAATAGATCAATTAAAATGAGAGTGTCCAGCAACTGAAGTCCTTATACTAACACTGAAGGCAAGACAGTTAAGGAGCAACCAATGCTTGGTCTATCTGAAAGGGAAAAAAGCCTACGTCTCATAACATGTGAACAGTTTTTATATTTCTCTCTGAGCAGAAAATGGAAAAATGCAAAGTAACACAAACGCCTCTGGGGTACGTAGGTCTTCTCTTCTGAAACAGATATACCTGGTACTATAGATGATCCACAGAACTGGAGCATTAATTCTTTAACTCACAGTATGCTACATGATGTTATGATGTGGAATACCAATAACAACAACAAAATACATATTTTTTTTCATATTTTGTGAATTATCAATCTCATCAGATATAAAAAAGTAACTGTCTTTTCAAGGTCCTCAATACAGGGATTTAGGATTTATGATTTCTTACATTATTTTCATACCAATCAGACCTAATTATTTATTTCCTAGCGTTAAAAATTCTGCTAAAACCTTCTGCACTACTTTCTCCTCCTTGATGTGATTGACTATGTTACTTGTCTCAAAAACATGGTTTTAGCTTTACTATACAATTTTTGAGACAAGGACGATTTGAGTATACATGATATCAGAAGTGCAGACCAACAGAAGACACACATTATCATTTGCTAACAGTTTACTGTTGCTTACTTCCCTGAATTTGTGATAATACCCCTCAAGTTATTCTAAAGACCACCTTAGCACTGAGTTATCTCTCCAGTTTCAATACATTCAAATGTAAATATAGTGGTGTGTTTTATGCTGTTATAACAATGGCAAGAAAGAACTGCACTTTTGTTACCTGGACCCACCTCGCTGATCACATAAATCTACTTAGAGAACACACATCTCCTGTGTTTTTCCATATGTGTTGTCTTTTGCATTCTCCTTCCTTCCCTCCTCACTTTCTCGCTCCCTCACTTCCTCCCTCCCTCTCTCCGTTCCCCCTGGATCTTATACTTCAGCACATCATTTCCTAAATACTTAAGTCAGTTTTTGGTAGGATCATGAAGACTGAATTCATTTGACAAAGCAATTGTGCTTACTCTTTAAACCTCCATCACTGTCATGTCTGTATCACAGCTTCCCAGCAGAACTCAGTCAAGGACTATATTTCAGTCACATCCTTGTGCACAAGCTTGTTCAATAACCCTTTTTATTTCAGCTTCCTAGTTCTTCAGTGGCCTTTTTTACAGCTTTCGAGAAGAAAGCACAGCAATCATATAGATGGTTACACTCCAAATATCCTCTCTTTCTGCATGCAAAGTATCCTCTCTACTAGATATTATTTGTTGTTTCTCCCTGATCACCACCCTCTGAGTGAAAAACTTTCTCCTAACTTCTAAATCTTCCCTGCATTAGTTTAAATCTATGCCCCCTTGTTCTATCACTATCAACCCATGTAAACAGTCATTCCCCCTGCTGTTGATATGCTCCCTTCAAGTACTGGAAGGACACAATGAGGTCTCCCAGAGCCTTCTCTTCTGCAGGCTAAACAAGCCCAGTTCTCTCAACCTTTCTTCATAGAAGAGATGCTCCAGCCCTCTGACCATTTTAGTGGCCCTCCTCTGGACCCACTACAAGAGCCCTATTCCTTTCTTGTGCTAGTGGCTCAAGGCCTGGACACAGTACTCCAGATAGGGGCTCACAAGAGCTGAGTAGAGCGGAACAATCATCTCCCTAGAGGTGATTACCAGAACTTGGTAATTAACAAGTAGAGCAAAAAAAGTAAAATATATATTCATGAAGAAAACATTCAATCAGTTTGTCCTCAGAGATAAATTCTATTTGCTAATGGATTTATTATCTACATTTTCTGTCTCCACTGAAGTATAATTTATTAATTATATGAAAGAGTTGTGAAATAAAAGATGCTACAATAAATGTCTTTCATTTTATTTTCCCCTAACAAACAGCAACAAAAAATAAAACATCCCCAAAACACAGATCAACTAACCAATCATATTCCTGCAAACTTATAGACTACGTAATTTAGAATTCTCACTAAGAATATTCTGCAACACCCAGAATAAAATAGATCCCAGAGTAGGCTATTCTTATTCTAATCAGTGGTTATTTGATTTAGGCTATTTTCTATTATTAGTTTGATAATAGACTTCTGTCTCCCACTAGATAACATCTGACTTTAATAATTAAAATTTTGGCAGGCTGGTTTTGACCAGAGGTTGCCATTTGGCATTCTCAGAACTTCAGGCATATGAAGCAGCTGCCATTGGATTGAACAGATATACCCTGAGGGTCTCAGATCCTTTCTGTTGTGATCTTTCTTGTGCTTTTTGCCATAAACCAAACAGCCCTGTTCTCCTAGGGGAAGTGATAGTATAGCTCTCTAGTTCCTCTACCTCTTTGTGCTTAAAACAAGTGTTATGCAATATACCAAATACATTAATAAATAAGAGGGAGAAAGAGAGAAGAAGGGAACATAATTTTTCATCACTTTAAATTAAAAAACTCCAGGCACTTACAAGACCAAAATAAAGTCCAGAATAACATTTATCAGTAATAATGTTTTTGAATGGTGAGAAAGAAGTCAGCTTTAGAGACAGAAACATGTGTTCTTGTTCTTAACTGTGCAAAGAATCATAAAGATACATGCTATTGATCAGGATCTTCTGAACTGACATTTGTTTCTTGTTTATGGACCCAAATTTGATTAGTGTAGGGCTCATATAAGTTATATTACCATGTAGCTAGTAAGAGACTGCCCTTTTACTTTGCAAATTCAAATGTTACGCCATCAAGCTGTCCTTTCAGTAACGGAAATAGCTTGTAAAATTTCTAAATAATAAACATGAAGGGGTCTTACCACATTTGAGATAATTTTGCTACCTTCTTGCAAGTATCATTTTTGCAAAAAAAAACTTAGTAAAGGTATTGAATTCAAACAATTTATTCAGATATTCACAATTAGATATTTGAGAACACAGGTTTTTGGGTGCAACATTGTGGCATTTCTCAACTGTCTCAATGAAGAATATTCTATACAAAAACAGATCAAACGTAACTTGTGGAACATATCCAATTGGGATCTTTAAAATTTGAATTTCTATTAATATTCACTGTTTTTTTTTTCCTCTAATATAACTGAGTATTGAAATAATAATCGAATATAAACGAAGTATTTTGAATTTAAATATCCAAACATCAAGTACAAATATATTACAGCTTATGCAAAAACAATGTATATGAATTATGTATTTGTGTAAGAATAGTGTAAATTAAATTTACAGCACTTGTTGTTTTGATTTATATTTATAGAGTCTAAAGAATACATTTACCATGAGCCCTATGTAACTTTAGAAGCTATGTATAACTTAAATATTTTCAGATTCTAATGAGAAAACAAAACTAACTTTTATTTGTTTATATATATGAGGTCTTATTCTAGTGGACTGAGGGGAAGCTTGTGCTTTTCTCCATGGTAAATCAAGGGAGAGAGAGAGAGAGAGAGAGAGAGAGAGAGAGAGAGAGAGAGAGAGAGGCTGGTGTCCTGCTAGAAGCTCCAAGCCTCTTCCTCTGCCCACCAGGTCCTTCAGGTACACTGCTCCTCCCCTCCCATCCAAGAACCCAAAATACCTCCAAAAAAGCATTCCATAGAAACAGAACATTAAATCTTTAACTCTCACTGTTTTATGTGATGTTCTGATGTGGAATTCCAACAACAAAAATCACAAAACCACAACACCTACTATTGGGAACCTGCTTTTAGCAGGAGGATTGAATTCAATGATCTCCAGAGGTCCCTTCCAGCATCAAATATTCCATAATTCTATGATTCTATGAACATATGCAACCTGAAGCACAATCATTGACTTGTAAGCATTATAGCCTTACTTTCACCTTCAGTTCAAATATACCATAGGAAAAAAAATAGTTAAGACATAATTTTTTTTCTAATAATAATATTTCAATGAGGTTTGGGAGATATGTCAGCAAAATTTTTGTATACTTTATGAAATTGTGCCATTTAGCATTGATATATTACACAGACTAAAAATTGGTATGTTTTAATCATTGCAAAAAACAAACAAACAAACAAAACCAGGAAACTAAATGCCAGTATTAAATTAATTTGAATTGTTTCATTTTAACACAAATACTATTTTGTTACTGTTGTTTAATATCAAGTTTACGAATCCAAGGTTTTTTTATCAGTGCAATATTTTAAAATTTTTTCTGAAATCATTTGTGTCAGACTTTTCAAAGAATCTTTTTCATTGTTCTGATATTTGTCTAGCCTTAGGAAACCATCAACCAATTGCAACACTATATACTGCATTGAAAAGATCTCTATTTAAGAGATCAAAGCAGAACAATTTTCTTCTTAATTTAATAATAGATATTCTGTCATGTATGCAGAGTTCTCCTTACACATGTTGTTTCTCAAAAACCATACTATTCACTTTTCTTCATGGCATGGTTTTGTTGTTATGTTCTGGCTATAGCTTTCATTTAGATAAATTTAGTGATGCTCATTATAAAAGGATACTTTGATCAAATGCTCTGATCACTGACAAGTTGAATAAAGAAAAGGTCTTCAGAGACAAGATATAAAGAGAAAGAAATGGGAAAATATTCTGAGGTGTAATGGGGTGAAGAGAGGCATAAAAGGAAGAAATTTTAGCCTACTTATTGTAACAACCACTCTTATGGATTAAACTGAGGAAAAAAAAAACAATTTTAATCAGGCTATACAAAGGGAATAGTTCTAGCTACAGATAGTTATTTAATCTGAAAATGAGACACTACATTTCCTATGCAATTTTTTTGAGAGCTTCAGAGAGGAAAACACTCCTCTCGTTTTCTGCCAATTGGAATAGAGAATGAAGACATTCTTATGTCCTGAACTACATAAATACTTTAACAGCTTCAAGATTTTATGCACTACTCTCCTCATATAGTCTTAGAAAGCAGACTTTGATAGAATTGGAGATAAGTAAGCCTAACAGTGTTTGTGTACTTGCTGCAACCACAGACTGCTAGTCTTTGAGCTTTTTTGGAAGTTTTATGCAATTGAACTGGTACCACAATGAATTCATACACATGTAAAACACACTTATAAAACTGATATGCTAATGATTGCTCCCTTCACATTTCTTCTTTCTGCCTTTCTGCTTTGTAGTATTAGATATCAGAGCACTTGCAGACTGAATCTCACACTGACCCAGACTGTTTCTTATCAATCATTACTAGCAAGGAAGAAGGACAAGACCCAACAGATTTATATCTGGTTGTTTATGTTCACTGCACTGTCAAGGTGTCGCTAATGAGCTCTCATAATTTTCCCTGCCTCTATCCCACACTTTTTCTCTCCCCATGCTCTCTCTCTCATTTAACATTTAACAAAGAGATGAATTATCTTATCATAATAACTAAATTCATAATTATTCATATGACCAGAAATGGTAGTGTGCAATTTATGCAGATCATTACAAACATTACTGAAGCTGTTAAGAACATAGTTAATTTTTTCATACCATTTCATATAGTGCAGGTATTGTAAATAATCAGAAGCCACTTGCAAATTAAATATTGTTCATGTGTTTTAGAATCTTCTGTACATGTTTAAGTGAGGGGAGAGGAGGAGATGGAAAAAAAGAGAGAAAAAAAACAGTTATCATTTAGAATAAACTTTTCTGATAAGGTATGTAGACAGTGCTAATGTAGTCACAATAAGGGAGCAAGAAAGGATAATTTAAAATCCCTCTTTCTTTTGTCCTGAACATTTAAGCATCAGAATATTATTGGCTATTATCTGTTTCTGTCTTCCCATCTGATTTTGCATGGCTAGAGTAAAAAAAATCTCTAGCTCTCTAGTTAGAACTAATTTGTTCATCATTCCAAAATGATTAAAGCAAATTACCTTTGCAATACTGTACCCAGAAAATAAAACTTAGGACACTTTTGTTTGTAAATCAATTATCTGGATAACAAAATTTGAAATGCTCAGTGTCTACAGTGTATTGCCTCCTTTCATCTCTTCCAAATCAGAATTAGTACTCACTTTAGTAATTACCATGGCTTTTAGTGTTCTGTTGGGTTTTCTTGGTGTTTTTTTTTTCCATCAGTGTAACTTTCACATCCACCAGTAGTAATCCTATCTGGATGATCTACCAATAGAAATAATAATTGTTATTGCTATTAAATAATTAATACATAAATATCACATGTAGGTAATTACAATATGATTATATGCTAATGACTATCTATTTCTACTACTATGAAAAATTAAAAAACTTCATGGTAACTGAGTTGTTACACTGTGAAAACAATCACATATTTGCTATTTCTGATGAGAAAACCCATGTGTTTTCCCAAATACTAACAATACATAAGTTAAAGAAGTTTTCAGTGCACCATATTCAGGCCTGATTTTGATAACTGCTCAACATGAGAAATAAAACAAACAAAAAAACACTACTTCATGAAAGTCTCCATCTTAATTTTAATGGGTAGGATTACTTTCTTCAGAGTGTCTGCCATGATTTTTCTAGGAGAAAAAATAAAGATGATACCAAACAAATGCTTATAGTTTGTTAAGTAGTGTTTTAGAGAGCCAAGGTCATTCATAGTGAAGGACCCAAGGAGCTGAGAAGGAACAGAATTAGGACAGCTGAGATAAACTGGCCAAAGAGATATTCTATATCATATGACATCATGTGGAAGGAGTTTGGAAGGGGAGTAGGAGTTTTTTAGTTTTGTGAAAGAGATAGACCCATTATGCCTAGTTCATCCAAAACCATTGAGACATTCAAGTTGAAGGAAGACTATTCACAACAGTTCTTTGGCATGTGTATTAAGGACAATTTCAAGAATCTAAGTAAGAATGAATGTTCCTTTAAAGTCACTGGTAAAGTTTGTTATAGCATCATTAGTTCAGAAAGTTTAAATCAATTTTTTTCCTGATGATATGAATTACTTTCACTTTGTTAAATATTATTTTGCTCAAATAAATTATTAAAAACTGCCTTTTAGAAGAGAAATTAAATTTATGGATATTATATACAATTGCTTTCTGGGGAATGAAATATTAAAATATACATTATATATATCATGTATTTGTATTTCATAGCTGAATATTATATATAAAGTACTGCATATATGTAGAAACACATAAAATCAAATACTTGGTAACATATCTTGAAATATTAACTAGGAATTCAACAATCCAAAATTAAAAATACATACTGACTTTTCACAATATGTGCTTTATTACCGATGTAACTGAAACAGTATTGACTTCAAAGTATAGGCAAGGTGTAAAAGAAAGCTCAACTTGGAGAACTCCTTGTTTCCACATTTTCTTTTAATTTACTATTACTGTAACTATATCTGATCTCTTATTTCATTTGGGCAGGGGAGGGGGTGTGCAGTGGCAGAAATTCTAAGTCCTGTAAAGGTTTCTAAGCAGAAGAATATTAACATAGAACATTCTATGCAAAGGAGTGCTAACACAGAGTATAAAGCAAACTCTTCACTTTGGTATATGTGATAAAATATCTTCAGTCTTCTAGGATACAGATTCCTGAAAGTAAACTGCTTGGACAACTAATTTTCTTCTGGTTCATAGTTTGGCTAGTACTGAAAGTAATATACTATAATACAGACATTCAAAGTAATTTTATGCTGTCTTCTATCATGTACAGTAAATTAAAATATTCCATTAACTAAACAAATCTGTGGTGTCATAAATCAAACCACACTAACTAAATCACAGCTAGTGAACACAGAATAGTAATTCCATCACAGTGATTAAACAGAGGATAGAAATAGTAAGATGTATCATATTTAATGAGTAGATCGTGATTATAAAACATACATTTTGTGAGGTTTGGGCTTTATTTTCTTATTCTGAATTACATTATAATTTTTGTGATATTTCAAGCTACTGTTATTAAGAAGTCCTATTTAAGTCTGTATTTTATTTTTTTTCCCAGACATCACAAAACAGGTGGTTGTTAAATCTTGATAACATATCAGTTCAGCAAAATAATTTTCAAATGATGGAAATGAAAGAAGACACATTTGAAAAAATAAACAAACAAACAACAAAAAAACACATTTTGTTTGAGTATTCTTCCCATACTCCAAGCACGATGTACTTTATAGTCTGTAAAAAGATATGTAATGCAATAGACAGATGAGATATCCATATAATAAATGTATAAAATAAAGTTGTAACCTGTAGTACTGTTTTGTGTTTAAATTCACCACTGCACATGACTGAGCAGCATAGTAATGCAACTTGCAGAACAATTTAAGACTTTTACTGATGTCTCTGTTGAGAGCTCAACCAAATGAACCAGCTAAATTGGATATTGTAATTAGCCCATCCTCTACAATTCTTGTTCTTTGAATTACTTCTATCAGATTCTAAATTAAAATTGAAATATTGCAAGTGGATCTAACAGAATAACTGCTGTAATTTTTTATTATATTCTTGTGTACTACTGATTTAGGAATGCTGGAGGACCATATCTACTGCAACGCGAAAAACACTGTGGGTGCCTCTGAGACCTCCACAGTGGGAAATACAGTCATGGTTTTATGATTTTTGTTATCAGCATTCTACATCATACTGTGATGTGGTATGAACTGGAAGTTGAAGAGTTAATGCTTTAAGTATGTGGACTGCTGAATTTCTGGGTATCTGGTTCTGAGAAGAGAACTACAATGTGTGTCATTGCTTCTAGAATGGAAAGAGGAAGTGGAGGAAGTAGAGGAAGATCCAGGTGAGGGCCCCCCCCCACAAAACCACAATCATCAAGAAAGTTGACAGAAAAGAGAGGAGATGGGAGTGAGGAGGAGGAAATCACTGTTACCACTACTCATCATCCTCTGAATATAACTGAAATCCAAGGCTCAGGAAAAGAGTTTACACAGTGCCCAAATGTCTATTGTCACCTGATTGTTTAGGTGTTGGGACACTGGAGCTAATAGCGTGTTTCCGAATGGTAATGAAGCTTGCCATTTAGGAAGTATTGCCAGAGATTCAGCTATTGACAGAGGAATTAGTAGATATCTGGATGGAGCCACCACTCTCTGGGAATAAGGGTTATTAGCTGTAAAAGAAAGGTATCCCTTCAAAAATGATCTGCAGCCTGAGATGAAAAGGTGCACCACTGTTGAAAAAGGTACTCAGGATTTGAGAGAAACAGCCATGGTGGAAATACTGTATGATCTCATGTTCATTCCTAACAATACACACCAACACCATGATCCTGAGAGAGTTAGGAGTACAATAGATGTATGGCAGAAACTCACAAGAACAGGACCAGAAAAGTACGTCGGTACACTATCAGCAACATTTGAAGGATACAATGACCAACAGAGAAGATCCCCAGTATTTGAACTGATTATTACACTTCAAAATTTTGAACTATTATCTTCATCTCATGCTTCCATTTCAGCTATATCAAAAGTAGCAGAAAGACTTGATAAAGTGGAGAAGAAGCAGGATGATATATTATCTCTATTGATTAACAGGGATGATACTGTGGCAGTATCAGATGAGGATCAGGATTATCAAGATAGTCTGCTGGAGAGGCTGATCAAATTGGCTTCCTCCCAACATGTATTATCCAATATCTCAGCTATTAAAAGATGACGTCTTCCTGCTCTAGCTAATGACAGTAGTAAATTTATGTCACAGGCTGCCTTGTGGAGTTACTTACGTGAGAACGCGGAAGACATGAAGAAGTGGCATAAGAAACCTGCATTATAAACACAGGTGAAAGAATTACAACACAGATTAACCACCAATGCAATTGTTCCAGTTACTACAGGTAACCAATAGATGGGCCCTGCCCTCAGTCGGGGGAGATGAGGTGGGAGGTAAAAGAGATAATAATGTTTATTGGACTGTGTACATTTGATGGCCTGGAACATCAGACCTGCAGAAATACAAGGCAGTGGTGATGGACACTGGTGCACGAGTCATCATTTTATTATTTTTGTTACTGGTATTCCACACCACACCATCATGTGGGGCTCTGGGAAGTTAAAGATTTAATGCTTTAAGTCTGTGGGTGAATCATGAGAACAGCTCATCACATAACTCAAACCAATACGAATTGAAGGACAAGGGACTTGTGTAAATGTAAGCTTAAGAACAAGAATGCAAAAAACAGCATAATAAGAAAGCAGAACAGATAAGTTTGGTTGTCTTTTCAGGACAAGAGGATATCTCTGCTAAACACAGTACCCATGGGAATGGGTTAAAGCTCTCCCCCTTCAAGGTTGGAAATTCTCAGCAAAAACGACCCTTCCTTTAGCCCCACAACCACCAGAGTTTGGAATGTAATGAATATGCATGTGCTATACCTTTAAATATGTAGTCTCTCTCCGGTGTGCATGTTTGGTGGAGTGATCCTCCATGCACCCAGTGCTACAAACAAGGGAAATACCTCCATGATATAACTCACTGGTGTGTAAAATTACTGTTGGTTTCCTCAGCTTCAGTGGACTGGTGAATTTCTGAGTACCTGGTTCTCAAAAGAGAACTACATACCCCAGAGGACTTTGCATTCCCATTTTCCACCCAGAGGGAAAAATAAAGCTGCACACAAGTCCCAGAGACTTCCTATTTTGCTGTTCATCTCAGCAGTAGAGGTTCCCCCTCTGTCTCACCTTCAAGTTCAGCGTAAGGCCTTTGGTTTCGGACACTCTTTCTCTCATTTTGTTTATTACTTCAATTCCACATATATTGTGTTATTTTGCATTCTGATATCTTACTTAGTAAATTAGTTTTCCTCCTCAGATTGTTGCCACTGTTTGGTTTTTAGGCCTATCTCCCTACTCTTTCCTACTTCCCCTTACCCTTTCCTGAGGTGTGGGTCTGTGGGAGCCCACCTATTAGTCATGTTATTGGGTTGAACCAGCCCAAATCCATTGACACACAGGATCCCTCTGTGTTCCAATGCAGGCCTGGTGGTCTGGTGCTCCTCTGGCCCTGCTGAGCAGCATCAGGTATGCTGACATGGGCTGCTGGCATCTGCTAGGTTTCACACCTGTTGTGCTCTGCAGGTTCTGTTGGAAAATGAGCCTGTAGACCAGCTGTTTACAGCAGTAAGGTATTATTTGGTATCTCTGCCTTGAGATACCTCTACTTCAGCTGCTTTTGCCAGCACATCCTCAAGGCATGATCCTAATGACCCTGAGTTCATTAGGCCCTGAAGCTCCCCATTGAGTCCTGTCTCTCATCCCAAAGCAGGGGGTATCAGGACTGTTCTCTGGTCTGGGCCAGCCTCATGAAAGAGAAGATCCCTCCCAAGGACCAGTTCCACCATTGCTTAAGAGGTGAGGCTCTGTTCCCAGTATTAAGATATGTCTATTTTCAGCAGAGTGAAGGCAATTTTTGGAGAGTGAAATAATACTTTTTATAAGTGTGTGCTTCAGAATTGTCTTCTACCTTCTCCAAATGATAACTCAAATATGTCTACAACCATACACATTCTGTGTGAGCTACTGGAGATCCAGTGGTGGTAGCCTCATTATTGGCTTGGATCTAGTTCAAGGGATGGGCACTGTGAATCAAGTCAGGAACTCAGCAGAGCTGTTTGTTCTGGAGTGGGCATCAACTCCTTGGGCATATTAGCAGTTCCCCTCCTTACAGGTACTTCTGCTCATCACCAGATCTCAGACCAAAACTGTGCATGAGAGGGTCATGGAGAAGATCTAGAAGCTTAGCTGTTCCATGGTCAGCAGTTACTTCCAGGAGGTAAGGAGCCAGAAACCTTCCAGCTAAACTGTCTCCCCTTCCCTCCATCCCAGAGCAGCCTACAGCTCAAGGGTACCAGTAAAACAATCTTGTTTACAGATGAGAGCCACACCATGGTTCTGCCCTGATTTGAGAACCTTCATCTTTCCTTTTCCTCATGTCTGCCAACCTGTAGGGTGGAAAGGAAAATGAATAATACCAAATGGCATTATCAGTCAAGATAGATAGTGTAATTTAGAAAGATTAAGCAGATGGCAAAGGGACAATGGATAATAAGGGAAATACTCACCTGTCTCCAAGGTTGAATCTCACAGAAGGAAATCCCACAAAGCATTTTCCCTGCTCTGCAGGGAAGGCCATCTCAGCCCCATCAATCTTGCCCCAGGACTCTGTAAGCACCCATAACAGGAGGAACAGGGCTGCAGCACAGTCTGCTGCCTACTGGCCATACCTGAGCCATGGAGCTGCAGCTGAGGCAGCCCTGCAGGCAGAACATCTTTCTGAATTTGTAGCAATACCCTGGAGATCTGGAAGGTGATTCTTGCACTCTCAGCAACTTCAAAGATAATCTTGAATAAACTGTGCAATGGCTGTGGTGTATCTTTAAATCGACCACAATGGGCTGTGTGCTTTCCTTGACTGCAAGTTACTGGATAACACATTTTGCTCTCCTTCAAGACTGTGTGTGCTACTCCCAGAAAGCAGGCATGGCCCTTGCTTCTACTCACCTACCCCAGACTTCCACCACTTTCAAGACACGGGGACATAGCAACTTAGGATATAGCTATCACTATCCCCCACTGTGTCAGCCAGGACTTCATGCACTAATACAAAACCTTTCTGTTCAGTGCTTTCTTTCTTTTAGCTCCCTGCATCCTCCCATCTTGTCCTCCAGAATAAAAACTTCCAAGGTTTTTGTAGTGCTGTGCTACAGGTGCTACCAATATGTGAGGAGCTCAGGAGCAGCCTCAAGGCAGATGAAAGCCTTCCTGATCTGTCACCAAATGGGCCTGCCCCTGGAGTAACCCATGCAGGAACACCTGGATCAGGGCTGCTATCCTGCAGCAGCCTGTGGTTGTGAGAATATTGCCACCAGCACATTCTGTAGCTGGTGAAAACATCAGACTTTTGACCATGAAGCCCTGGGAGAAGTGAGTAAGAAAAGAGGAAATAAAGGATGTGTTGAAATATCACTGGATGCTTTGCATTGGGCACTGTTTTGTTATTCATGTTTCATCAGGTGCTCTGTGCTTCCTGCTTGGGTGGGACTGGGGCTACTGTCTCTCCCTCTACTTCTCTCTTAGCCATTTCTGCCACAGTTCTGCATCACAGGGAAAGATCCCCTGTCATGAGCCTCTGCTGGAGGACTGTCATGCTCCAATATAAAGGAGAGAGATGAGGTTCTTTGATTATGTGTACACCCAATAGCGAGATTAAGACACAATGAGTCAAATGTTAGCCCAACCAGTTTATTACAAATACTAGTTGCTTAGGGATATGGGGAAGGGAAGGTGAGCGATAGAAAAGAGATAAAAAGTAAGGAGTCTTGATAGAAAGCAAGAGAGATATAATCACCACCATGGATCCAGTGAGGTTTGTAGTAGGTCCAGTGATCTCAGGAACTCTCTGGTCACCGTGGGGGATGAGAGAAAGCTGGGAAGCTTCACAGCAAGCAGGCCAAGGGGTTCATCCAAAGAGTTTCTTCCCTCAGAGAATTCTCCATTTGCTCTTTGGGAGTTCTCTGTCAAAGATTTTTTTCTTTGGGAGTTCTTCTCCAAAGTCGTTAGTTTAGTGAAGGCCTTTTATCCCTCATTTCTCAGTTTTGTTTTTTTTAATTTTTCTCTCTGTTAGTGTGACATATGTGGCCCAACAGATAAGCCAGAAGGGAGTGGTACCTTTGTTGCCATGCACAAGCATTATCGTCTTTTGCAGTAATCAGCTTCTCCAAGCCAACCCCTGAAAAGGACAAGCTTGTTCCTGCTTCTGCATATCTTTACAACAATAAGCAGAAGCACTGTGGCACGGTGACACCCACCTAGATAATCTGCAGTTCTCACTTAGAGTCTCATCGCCAGAAAGGCCCAACGAAGTAAGCTTTGAGACAAAAAAAACAAAACAGTTTCTGTCTTTCACAGGGACTGATCCCCTTGAATTGGCTGTAGGGCTCAGGAAGAAGGAACATACAGTTTCTGCTGACAGAAGACTCAACATGAGCCAGGAGTGTGCCTTGGAAGCCAAGAGGGAAAGTCGCATCTCAGGGTACACAAAACAGCCATCTGGTTAAAACTGGTGATTCTCTTCCTGTATTTAACACTGGTGCAGCTCACCTTGAATGCTGAATGTCATTCTAGGCTTCAAAATTTGAAAAGTATGTTGAGGTTCTTGATAACATGCAGAGGACAGCAGCAAAGCTGGAAGGCATCTCCTATGAGGAGAGCCTGAGCATGAATTTCTGATTTTGCTATTATTTTTGCTTTTTGACACTGATTCTATCTAATGTTAGGAAGATCAGTGAAGTCCTTCTGCCTCCAAATGCTGTCAGTAAATGCTTCAATAAATTCATGAATGAATTCAGTATTTCTCTTTGATTTTAGAAGCATCACCAGGGGGGGACAAGTAAGATGCAAGATTGAAGCCTGACAAAACAGATGCAATCGTAATTTCAGCCAAAGAGCTGTATAACTACACAATTACCACAAGACAACAGCAAATGCTGCACTGTTAAAAATAATTGTGGAACTGAAATTGGACTGACTGACATTTTGAGCAATTGTTAGTTTCTAGCTTTAACCTTATCCTGTCTCAGTCTGCTTCCACAGAAGCAATTTGAATCTCTGACTGAAATACTCATGTTCCCAAATTGCTAGGTTAGTCAAAGGGAGAATCAAAGAATCATGTGAATCAGAAGAGAGTTCCAAAGGTCATCTTATCCAACTCCCCTGCCATCAACAGGGACATCTACAGCCACATCAGGTTGCTCAGAACCTGGTCCAGCTAGACCTTGAATGCCGCTGATGATGGGGCATCCACCACCTCTTGGGACAACCAGTTCCAGTGTTTCACCACTCTTGTAAAAAACTACTTCCTTTTATCCAAACTATATTTCCCCTCTTGTAGTCAGAAACCATTTTCTTCTGTCCTATCACCTCACACTCTGCTAAAGGGAATGAATGAACACTGAAAAGGGAGAGGAGGGTCAGAAGGGTCATGCTGGGCATAAGCAGGCTGCTAGCAAGTCCTCTTGTTTGACTGAAGTCTGACTCATCACCACAGGTTCTATCCTCTTAGTTATCTCTTGCTCATCACTATTTCCACGTGTGTTTGCTCTTCTTTGTGTGTGTCTGCTAGTGAGCTTCAAGCTGGAGGAACTGGAAAGCAAGACCTCATGCCTGGGTACCAGCAGCTGGAGGTAAGGGTTATGGAACAATGCTTGAAGGGTCTGGAATCTATGAGACAGCTACTGCTTAAGGTGACCATGGAATGGGGTGTGAGCAGGACCAGTGGTGAGCACCTACCCTGGTTGAACTGGAAAAAACAGGATTAGATGGCCTATGCTGTCCATATGTATGTAAACTGCATTCAAATGGGTACTGGTTAAAAGCACAATTCTCTGTGTCAGTCCATGTTGGGCAGCCATATTTATGCAAAGTGTATCTGCATCTGAGGAGTCCACTCTTAACCTGGAGAAGCCTGGAAAGTGCATCAGTTTGGATCTTTGAAGATGAGTCAGAAGGCACCTTGGAGTCATGAGAACCATAACACCACTTGATATCTCTTTTCATAAAAGCTTCATTTTTTCCTTTGGCCACCTGTGCAAAAGATACATATCACAGGAAATGAAACGGGACAGTGTCAATAGAGCCAAGGACTGATTGCCTTTGAAATTTCTGGCATTTTGACAAGAGGAAAAAGTGCATATGAATGCTTTGTAAAGGTATGGGAGACTTGGTGTGAGACACCTTTATGCCTGCATGATGGTGAAGATGGCACAGAAACTCAGTGTCAGCTGGATGTAATAACAGTCTTATGCAGCCAGACAGGTGGACAGGATGAGGCTATAAGTCCTACCAGTAACTGTAAGAGTACTGTGGCTTCTCTCTGTGCTGATTCATCTGGCTTGTGATGTTCATATGAGTATTTACATATTGTCCTTCTTTCTACTTTTTTATTCCTATTTCACTGCTTAATTATCTTAAACTGAAAGATCAATATTAGTGCTGAGATCCCACTGGGACTGCATGCTCAGTCTTATCAAGTTGTCCACTTGTTAGTGCATTTAGTTGGTGGAGACTTTTCATTGTCAGCATGCAGAATTTGATAATCCCTAAAAGAAATAAAGGGATCAAAGACCTCTTCAAATGTTCTGAGATAAGGGAAATGATTTTGGAAACTTTTAAGCCAAACGTTCATGCTCGAGGAGGATAATGACAATGTTTAATATAATGTATAAAATAATAGTAAATCTGGTGAAGCAGCAAAATAAAACTTCTATCTTTTATCTCTGAATATTGGTTGTCAAGATGTAACAACATGTCAAAACAAAACAATTAGGTTACTGATATCTTCCCAGAAACTCAAAGGAAAAAATGAATTACTATCACACTCTTTCTGTCTCACTTCTCATATTCTGTTCTTCTTGTTTCAATTTTCACTTTCCTCCCCTCATCTACTTTGCTTTTGCTTACATTATATCTTTGACCTTCTCAAGCACACAGTGACCATTTGAATAACGGATCAATTGAAATATTTGATTACAACATCCATACTGAAGAAAAATTTTAATTGAAGTAAATGAGTTACAAGAATGGATTGAGCACTGAAATAAATTCAGCATTCTTTTGATATGGTCTTTGAATCTAGACATAGATTTTCCCCCACTTTCATATTAATGACCCCTTTTTTCCCCAGAAATCTAAATAAAAAATGATTTGATTTTTTCCACAGTAATGCTTCCACAATGACATATTCAGGTGGGCCCAGTGCCATAGCACAGATTAAAGTAGGAAAACATTCTGGAGATATTGTCTGTAGGCTTTGAAGATCTGAGTTTCAAAGATGAGTACATTGTTAATTTAATCTGTATATCTCATGACAGATTAGTGTTCAGAATTTGTGAATATTACTCAAATAAATGCTGTAAATTTTGTCTACTAGTATTTTTTCTTGATTATAATACTAATAACTATAACCAGTGTGTTAAGTAACTGTAAAAATTGGTGCCCTTTTCCTTCCCTACTTTATACATAGTACTTTCACATTATTTACTGCTGAAGAATGGTTCAGAAACCTAGCAGATGTGTCTGTTATGTTTTCTCTGTTATGTTCTATTCAGTTTGTAAGTGCTAGACAGGAATGTTCCACTTTGAAAGGTATTTAAAACAATAAATAATCAGGATTTGCAAAGTTGAAAATCTGGTCTTGTTTTAAACCTTGCAGGGTTAGACACAAATTCAGCCTAATGAAACAACTGGAGTCTTGTTTCCTTTTTCAGAACAGGATTTTAATTTCAGAAGGAACTTACTCTGGAATTGATAGGCAATTAAATAGAATAAAAAATGTTGGACTTGATTTAAAATAAAATAATAATAGGTAACTACTTAAACAATTGATGGTCCTGTGATGTTGGCAGGAAAGTTCATTGATCTTAAAATTAAGCTCAAAACATATTACAGATTGACAAAATAATACACATATTGCAACTGATGGACTGTTACAAGATATGTAATCATGAAAGGACAGTCAGTGCTTCCAAGAATGGAAAGATAATCATGGCCAAAAGAAGGTTTTTGAAACAAAAAGACGTTCAGACATTTTACAGAAGTTAGGATACGCAAAATCATAGAATCATAGAATTCCTCAGGTTGGAAAAGACCTTAACGATCACCCAGTCCAACCATGACCTAAGCATACTACCCTAACTCTAACTCTCTGCTAAATCATGTCCCTGAGCACCACATCCAAACAGTTTTTAAACAAATCCAGGGTTGGTAGGTCAACCACCAAAATATATTGAAAGAACAAAATGAAACAAACAAAAATAAAAGAAAACTAGACAGGACAAAACAAGCAAAACTTGGTTTGTATTTCATTTAGTTTATTGTACTTGATCAGCAGCTGATTTTATTCAAGTGGAATAAGACCACTGTGTACTCCTTAAACTTCTGAATTCTGCCTCTGTAGAGAAGGCTAATTTATTTGACTAAATTTTGACTTTCTTTTGTTTTCCAATGAATCTTCAGAGTGTAAGATAAATTGCTTCAACTCTTTGATGTTATTAAAAAAATTATTCACATGCTTAAATATGGACTACTCAAACATTAATTCCACTACATATATCAGCATATACATATTGTATGTGTGAGTATATATACATATGTATAAATACATATATACATACACACACATACATATTCCATCAGAACTATGTAGATGCAAACATAATGCAGTTATCATGTGATTATATCATAATACAGGCTCATGGGGACCTGGGGATATTTGAAGTCCAAGATCCTGCACAGAACTCAGTGTAGCTGTTTAGTATTTCACATTATTGGGATGTAAAAGGCTCTCAGCTAGAAGAAGTTCCAAAACTTTAGCTTAAAAAATAAGACTGTATCCCAGTACAACAATCAGTGCAGAAAGTTATTCCTAGGTCCTGGTTTACACAATTCATTGTATTCACCTCGGTTCTGAAGTTGAAAGTCTGAAGCATATTTGTGCATGAGGTAGAAGAAATATTCAAGTTCCTAAACACAAGACTTCATATGAACGCATTCTATACAAAGCTGTAATAAAAAAACATTTCACTAGTCAAATTTATTTGAATCAAATTGAAAAGTTAGCAAAATAATTAATTTTATATGAATTTTTAGAAACTTTGCTTTAAAATGTCATTTTTAATAAATTCAAAAATTTTGAATTAAAAATTTGACATTTCCAATGTGATTAATATTAGCAATAACTTCCTTTTTGTAAGTATTCCAATTTATCTTAAAAAATTTTTGCAACCATGTCATGAATGTCCTAAAATTCTGCAAATAAGTACTCTGTGTTTTGTGTTTTCTATACTCGTCAGATAACTTATAATAGAAGATAGTCACTGTTAGGATTTTAAAGAAACACAGAATCTAGAGGCTAGAAGGGACCTATAGAGGACATTAAGTCTGATAGAAAGTCAAACTTTTTCTGGCAGAAATTCAAATATTTCTGCTCTATCACAGAAATTCATTGGACAGGAAGACAATTCACTACATTTTTAAAAGTAGTAGTAATACCAAAGACTTCAACACGTCTGTTATTATCTCTCTGAGATACATGGGGTTTAAATGACTTTATAGATTCAGAATCAGTAGTCACTTAAATGTGTTTCATCAGATGCTGAAAAGTACAAAATTATCTTAGTTTCAAAGTGTTCTCCTAAGAAAAATGGACAAAAGATGATAAAAAGGAAAAAATCATACATCTGCAGGATATGACTTCTTTCATAAGAAGATTGAATTGTAGAGTAGCATATTAGAGACACAAGCTTTGTTATAAGTAAAGCAAATCCACACCTACATTATTTATTTCCATATATATATATTTATTTTTATTTACTCCTTTATTCAAAAGAGACTTAGACATGCACTCTGTTAAACATTATAAACACAATACTTAGCAAACTTGAAATTATGAGGAAAGGTAACTTTATTTCATATATATAATATATGATAATGTATATATAAAAATAATATACAATATTAACAGAATTAATATTAGATGTCTTTCCTAATTAAATAATTATCTTTATTTTTAATTACATTAAAAGAAACTAAAACTGTTGTTTCATGAACTAAAACTGTGGTTTCATGAACCATAGACAAAATAGACTTTGTTGTGTCTTTCTAATTATTTTCTCTTATTAAATGCAGTTCAAAGTAGCTATCTCCCTTCCTCCGTCTCCACTTAATCTTTGAGAAATAATTTATATTCAGGTGATCACATTATGCTAAATTACATAGAGTCTTTCTGAGTGCCTCTTGAATTATGTTGTGCATGTTTATAATTTTTAATAAATCATTTATATTCTATCCATTCATCCAGAAACTTCATTGTGATTTTATGATTAAAGAGAGGGATGAAGAAGAAACTGCCTTAAATATTGCCACTTTGGAAAACAAAATCAGATTTCAAGAAAGAAAATCATGAAGATATTTGGAATAACAAGTGAATAGGTACAGAAATAGTAAATATCTCATATTTCCCCTTAATTTGTTTCTTCTTGTTGGAAAAGTTTAGAAGTGTCAGTCCAGAGAATCAACATACTACATGATCATTGTTGCATGTCCTTTGACATAAAAATACTTTTCTGTATATATCAAGCATTCTGAATGAGTGTTTCAAGTCCAAAAGAATAATTTTTTCTGCAATGAAATTCTCAGATAGCAAGAAATGTATGCAGGCTAACTACTATGGAATCTTAACTGACATGTTAATAGGAAAACTTTGCAAAGATGAGAGGTAGAGGGATAATTGAAACTAACAATTAATTTTCTTAGTTTGCAAGGTACATTTTTTTTTCCAAATGTGAGAAGAAACAAAATATGAAGAGAGTAGAAGATAGTTATAAAGGAATAGTAAATGAACTGAGAGAAATAAACTGGAACAAAATAAATAAGATGTGCATACAATATACATTCTTAAGTGACGAAGCCTAAAGAAATGCTTAAATTAGTGGAAATGGTGAAAGTAGAGAATATTACAAAAATAAAAGCAAGGTTGAAAAGGAAAAAAAAGAGAACTTCCAGTAACTCAGAATAAAATTTCAGACTCTACTTCTGAGCACAAATCACCTAGTATGTGTACATGTACATGTATATGATGTCTCCTTTCTGGGTTCAACTGTCAATGAATGGTATCTACAAAGTCAGCATATATCACAAGAATTATTTGCATCCATATGCATTCCCAGTAATTGTCATTTTTAATCACTTCCTTTTCCCAGGAAACAAAAAAATATATTATTTTTTATGTGATCTTGTATTGAGATACAGGAGAAACTGGAAACAATGGCATTCTTACAGGCTTATGCTTTGAGTGGTTCCATTGTGTTATGGTTCTATGATTTTTGTTGTATTATTAATATTCCACATCATAATATCATGTGGAGTATTGGGAGTTAAAGAGTTAATGCTCCAGCTCTGTGGATCGTTGATAGTTCTGGGTGTACCTGTCTCAGAAGAGAAGAAGAATTGCATTCCCCAGAGGACTGTGCGATGCTTTGCATTTTTACATATTTCCACCCAGACTGAAAGATAAAAACTTTCTGCGGTCACGGGACTCTCTCTTCCCTTTGGGACCGAGCTCGGCAGTGGGTGTTTGTTGCAGCCGTCCGCCTTCAGCGTTAGCGTAAGGCCTTCGGTTTATCAGACACTCTCTCTCTTGCTCATTTTATTTGATCCATTTGCCTCAATTCCAATTATATTATATTATATTGTGTTTTTTCCTTTCTGATATCTATTTAGTAAATTAGCTTTCCTCCTCAGATCGTTGCCGCTGTTTTGTTCCTAGGCCCATCTCCCTTCTCCTTTTTCCCTTTCCCCTTTCCCCTTCCCCAGGGTGTGGGCCCGTGGGTCCCATGCCTCAATCGTCACGGTACCGGGTCAAACTGTCCTGCAAACCGGTGACACACTGAAATGTATAAGTGAATATATCAGGTGCTGAAACCAGGGAGGTGGTGAAGTCACCAGCCTTGAAGGTATTTAAAGAACATTTGGACACTGTGTTGAGATACATGGTTTAGAGAAAACTACTGGTGATGGGTGGACAGTTGGACTGGATGATCTTGTAAGTCCTTCTCAACCTTGGTGATACTATGATTCTATGACATATAAGTATATATTATATACTTAAACATATTTTCATCTCTAGGACATAGCAGCTGAAAAATGAACAAACAAACGTTCATTAACAGCCTATAACAATGCGAACCAGAACTCTGAGATTTTAGTATGTACAACATAGATACATTCACAGCTACAGCCAGATTACTAAACCACCTTTAAAGAGAAGTCCTAGATAAACAGGTGTTAGTGCAGTTGGTACAGAGAGGAGAACATGGGGAGTAGTGGATAATGTAAAAGGTAGATACTTCACAGCTCAAATTATGAGTGAAGTACTACAAGCCTCACTACATCTGAGCATGTGTGATGCCAGCCATTGTTTTAATGCTTGCACACACCAACCCTCACTAACTCAAGGAAGCAAGGTCATTTTAGTCGTTTTATGTCTCTTAGTCTGCTTTTTTAATTTTTTTTTTTTTCTGTTACAGTAGCAAATGCTCACAGGAAATCTGAAAAAATAAAGCACTGTGGCTACATTTTAGCCTGTCAACAACTACTGGAGGGCAAATTTCTTAACATAATGGATATTACACAGAAGTTCTTTGACATATGAAACAATTGATATTATTACAAAATGGATTAAATAAGGATTTGTTCATAACACACTGTCAAGAAAATAAATTAATTAATTCATTTTTTAAGTGATTTATACTTTTCATCCTTAAATTGTATCTACTGGGAGAGAATTTTTTAATTTTATACTAGTTTTTATGAATTAATACTCATGCACATAAAAAACACAGTTCACTGTGTCAACATATGTTGCAGAAGTTACATTGTTGAACAGGAAAATAGTATGGAAGTATTCAGATACCAAAATATATATCACATTTTTCATTAAGTTTTATAAATGCACTCAGCTTTCTTCTACCTCCAGATTTGGGAGCATGATAACTCAGATTCTGCTTCTAGATAAGTGTAGTTTTACAAAGTATTTGCAAGTCTGTACTGCGTTGTTGTTTTTTTCTCACCATGTATAGTTTAGCTTCTCTGAAAAGTAGTGGGATATCAACAGAAATGCTGAGAAGAGTAGAAAAGAGACATCCCATCAAGGATACAAGAGGCTCATCTCTCACAGTTTTAGATGGAAAAAATAAATTGTCAAAACAAAAAAAAACGATCAGTCCTACTTTACGGATTTGTAAATTTGTTTGTCAATAGTGTACTAAAATAGGCTTTTTAAAATTATTCCTTTCAGAAAATTCAAATGTCATATGTTCAGTCTGGCCTAATGTAATAAACATATTGCTTTTGGTAGATTATGAGTAAACAGGAACAACAGTAACATGACAACAAGAGGGAAAAACTAGCATTAAATGTGGAAAACCATTTAAGTTTTAAAAATGAAATTCAGTCCACAGAGGTGTTTGCGGAATGAATCTAGTAAATTAATCTGATTAAAAGATTCAGCTGATACAATTGCTGATAATTTCTAGTTGCTGATTATGCAAGTTAAGACAGAGGTAAGCTTTTACTCTCTCAAGGAAGATGTGGAGGTAGTTGGAAACTTCCTCTCCAAAACAAACAAACAAACAAACAAAAACAAACAAAAAAACCCAGCTCAAATCATTAAACTTTAAACTATGTTCTTGCTGACAGTCTTGAAGATGGAAGTTTGGATATCACAGGCTCAGACACAGTAATTCTCTGGGGAAATCTGCATCAACATTTCATTGAAGTGACCTGCGGAACAACACTCATGCTCACAGGGAGTCAAAATGAAGGTAGTTTATCAGTTTAAGGTGCACACTGGCGTGTGGGGCTAACACCGCCCCAATTGTGCAACTTGTGGCTCCTAAGCAGACATATTTATATCACACAAAACGCACAATCATGATCCTGTGAAGAGAGAAAATCTAGACAATGGGTCGTCCTATGCTAACTAATTCTGAAAATGTCTTCCTGCTCTCCAGTCCTTCTTGGACTTGCACTGTGTATTGTCACAATCTTTTTGAATATGACATCCCTGTAGCAGTTTGTCCAGTTTCATATTTGAAAGCTTCAGGCCTGGAATTCAACAGGGGGACCTGTACAGGGGGACCCCCCATACATTTGTAGGGGGTCCCCCTGTACATCTTCCCTGTACAGGGCTGTCCCAGGTTCTCTGCCTCCACTCATAAGTACCTGCTAGCTTCAGCAATTACTCTGACATAGGAAATCCAATAGTGATTCATCAGAAATTGTGAGTGTTTTTTAACTAAACTGTACAAATGTCTATGAAATTGCATACAAATAACAGACATCTAATAATAATTTACAATGCAGTTTTGGTAAAGGCTTTTGGAAAATGTCGTTTATCTATCTCAAACTTCTTACCTTTTGTCTCAAAGAGCTAGTGATCTGACTCTCCTTATATTTCTGCAGTCTAGTACACTTAAGCTTTAGTCTTGGTGTCAGATAGTTTAAATAATTATATTTAAGAATGATAAATGACAGAAAATATATTAGTGAAAACTGTCGTCAGTTTATTCTTTTTTTTTTTTTTCCCTAAGCTATTTTCCACAAAATATTACTGGAACTAAGTATCTTCACCATTTCAAACCATATACTTGAGGTTTTGATAAAAGCCACAAACAGTTGAAGTACAATTAAGTAAAAGTACACCTTCCAGTTATTCAACCAAAGTTATTTTATACAGCACATCTTACTTCATGAAAATATACCACAGGTATCATTTCCCATCTTGTATTTGTGGATTTGATTATGCCTAATTGTACTTCAATTCACCTTCATTCTTACAGAATTTCATTCAGTATTTTACAACCCTTTCATTTTCAACCATACTTAAAAATTTCAGCATACTTGAAAATCTTTTCTGCTTAGTGTTATCTGCTCATATTGGGTTTCTATTCAGTGCAGTTTGTTGCTGAATGTACTATCTATTATCAGAATCATGACACATAAAATTATCTTTTTGATGTCAAATAATTGACAATATTTATGTATCTTTTTTTTCACATATATTAGAGTTATGAAACATGATTCTATGTCTGAGTGACTGCTTTAAAGTAGCATTTAGTAACTGTTACATATTTCCTGTTGTCTTCAAATTATTTACTGATAGATCAATTTTATTTTCTTAAGCTTGTTTTCTTATCAGGTGCAAGAGTTAAACAGAATCCACTGTAACACTTGGGTTGTATTTTGTGGGGAAAAATAAAAACAAAAACAAAAACAAAACAATAACAACAAAAAACAGGTAGTAGTATTGAGACTGCTTCAGCTGATTTTTTAGGAAAAATATAAAGATGCTTCACATGAAAATTTATTTGTACTACTCAATTACTCTAGAAACTATTCATCACTAATATTGCTTTTGATTATATTCTAATGCTTTAGCTCTAAATATTGTCACGTTTAGTAGTAATAAACCTCAGGATTTGAACATTTCAAACACCACATCCTCGCGCTATGTAAGATGATGTCTGAACTTACTTTAAACTGTATGGAGTACTATTGTGAATTGTTCAGCTCCTAAAATAGCTTATTAATTTCTGGGTGACTACTACATAATTGTGTGATGCCGTACAAATTTTACAGTCCAATATATGTAAAACTTAATATATAGAGAAAAATCGGGTTGTGACCATGTTTAAAATACCTCAAAAGGAGCTGTGAGTGAAGACTTTCTTGCTTTCAAAGCCCATATTAACCTACCAGAGTAAAAAGCTGAAGATTTACTCTAACAACTTCCTGCCTCCATAACATTAGTATGAAGTAGGGACTAAGACTATATATATAGGTGATACACTTATTGGAAGTTTGTATTTAATAGTTCTAGCTGTTTCTACAGAATCTTCTTCCTTAAAGTATTTGTCTTTTGTTTTGTTTTGTTTTGTTTTCTCCTGAAATCATCACATCTAAGAAAGTAATTATCAGATTATTAATCTGTTAGGAATTTGTTCTGGATTACAACAAATTTTTGGCTTTGTGTAGTCAGTGTGTTTCTCAGTCCTTCATAGAGGAAATGCTGCAGTCTGACAAATTAGTAGAGATTTTGGGTAACCAGCTTTATACTGGATCTGCTGAGAAGGTAAATGACATTTTTACTGGTAGACTTCTGTGAATACATTTTCTGGGCATTAGACTATGAGAAACGAAGTCCAAAAATGTAGGCAATGCATATATTCATAATACCCTTCTTTATTTATTGACATATTAAAACCTTCTCAGATTTTATTTTTTCTATGAATATATTCATAGAATACTTCCCTATTAGCAAGATTTATCTCATTTTATATGTTGACATTTCTGATTTTATCATTACATGCTCATGCCTTTGGTTGATATAACTGTACTGAAGGTATCAATATGCTGACAGTAGCAGATTTTGGACAGCAGAAATGGATTAACATCACTTCATAAATATCTGATAGGTCATCTGAGAAATAAAGAGGAAAAGCTAAGAACAAGCTGAGACCTATTTGAGAAACCCTGCTTATAACTTCAGATTTCAGAATTCTGTTTTTTAGTGTTACTGTTTAAACTTTTACAAAGTGAATCACACTATACTACTGATGATAAGCTAATCATATGATTAAGTAATTTACCACCAAGTATCCAATTTGAAATAATGTCTTCTTTTCTCTGTGCTTTGTAGTAGCAATAGGCAACTGTTCTGATTTCAGCTAACACAGTGTTGTTGTTTTTTTTTCATAGTGTCTGGTATGATGCTGTTTTGGCTTTAGGAGAAAAAAAAATATTGATGACACATCCCTGTTTAAAATGTTGCTAAGCACTACTGAACATAGCTTAAGTTTTTCCAGTTTCTCAGCTTCTTGTACTTTACTGCCAGTAAGGGGAGCTGAGGCCTGAAAAGTGTTGTGAGGGGACTCAATTGTATGCACATATATATAGGTATTATTAATTTTACTTTCATTTCCGTCTTCATAAATAATTTTTATATTGACTCACAATTTCTACTTTATTGTTTTCAGCTCTTTCCCCCATCTCACTGGGTGCCAGAGGGGGAGCCAAAGTTTGTAAGGTGCTTAGATGCTTGCTGGGTTAAACCGCAATAACAGATCGTTATTCAGAATCGTTATTCAGTGGTTATAATTGGTATCTCTATGATATCTAATAATTAATTTTAAAAAGTAATCACCATATTATACACTTACAGAACAGTGAGAGTCAAAAGATTTGACCAAGCAGTTTAATTACCCCTGTCACAAAAATAAAGACTCTGTGAGATACAGAATCTGATTCTCATGCCATAGAGTTGTGGTATTTATTATAAGAAATATGCACTACTTCTAAAATGGAGTGTTTTGAAGATATCTGTTAAAATCCATCCTAAAGCACAGCAAATCTTACTGTTTGTGCGCTAGTGACTAAGACAATGTCACCTTATAGTGCTTTCTACACTATTTGTTACACTTAACGTTTTACATAAGAATTTCTTGTTATTTTACTTAACTCCAGTTAATTTTTTCAGTGCCCATACAAATAAATAATAGCATAATTATCCAAAGCTATGTAATAAAATTAATTAAAAATTTATGTAAAGGAGAAAGGAGAACAATACTACTCTTACATAACCTGAACTACAGAAATGAGAATGGTTAATAATCTGTAATGTCATTAATGTTTTCATTATTTGACTCTTTTTGAATAAATATGCCACTTCCTTTAAACACCAATATTGGCCTTGCAGAGTTTAATGCATTTAAATTACATATCCAAATTAACTGGATAATGAAGAACAAATTCTTGGTTTTACCTACTTAAACATTGTTGTTTGCTCGAGGGAGAACACAGTTATAGAATTGCAACTTGTATTGCAAATTAGAACAGTATTTTCTGAATATACAGAATCAGATATTTTGTGAAGGGAAGGGGAGCTAAATCTATCCCTTTTCTAATAGAGTACATTTTAAAAGAATATTCATAGAACTTTGTCTTTAATCAGAGATTTTTAGTTTATGTTGAAGACTATTTTTTAATTAAAGCCTAACTATGATAAATGTCAAGCAATACACAGAAAATGATGTATACTCATTTGCAGCTACCATATCTGTTCATCTATAAACTAGAGTGGATAGCAATCTTTTTGTTGAAAGGTCTGTACTTGATACTATCTATACTGAAAAAGATTTTCTCCCTTTTATTTTGTGTGTGTACATGTATCTGTAAAAGAGTTAACTTTTGTATTTATACATGTAACCTGTGGACAAAATGTTAATCCTTGCCTTCAAAACTCACTTGGCTGAGACTGAAGTACAGACATAATATTCCACTGATACAGAGATGGCAGAATTTAAATTACCATCCCTGTCCATGATGTTATGTGCTTATTTGGTTCTCCAGTCACAGAGAGTTAAGACACATTTGTTACTTTCCAGAAAGAAGGAAAAAAAAAATGCTTTACTCTAAAATTTTGAGATAAACTTCGCATTTTGTAAACTTGAAGAAAAGAAAGTAGCCTTAAGGGGAGAAGAAAATTTTGTTGAGAATCGTTTGGTTTCTGTCTTAGCCTATGTATTCCTTTTCAGGCAAGAGTGAAAAAGATGCAGTTTTTATTAAAAGGTAGTCCAAGATGATGACTCTGTGTTTAGTCCAGAATTTTAAATTACATTAAATTACAATTAAATTACTGTTGCTTTTATTGAATATATAATATGTATTATATATATGGCTTAAAAATGGTACTCAAATTGATACATATTTTTCTATTTACAGGACTAATTACTTAGAAATTTAGGTAATAAAAATGTTTTATTAGGCAGATTATTTATTTGAATTTAAAACCTATTCAGTCAAATGAGTGCTGAACATCTTCATTTAGGACATTACTTCTGAATATCACCAAATATTCTATTCTTACTTTGCTAGAAGTGTTTATTTCATTTTTATTTGCTAATTAGTTAAGTATGTTTGATTAATTACTTCTTCATTGTTTAGATGTTTGAAGTCAAGCATTGAAACTTTTGAAGTATTTCTACTGCTTCATGATAACAAATATCAAAAGATAACAAAGATACATGCCTATATAAATAAGTAAGCATGCTGATACATGCACAGATGCACTATTGCAGTTTCAGCTGTCTCAGCTGTCTGAAGACAAGATTTTGAAAAACTTGTATTTCTAGCAGCAACCAACAAGAGTCTTTCATGGACTTTTCTAGTTGCTTTCTAGACTCTTTGATCTGCAGGAAAAAGAAAAACAAACGAACAAAACAAACAAAAACAACAGCAAAAAATAGGACTACATATTTCATATCCTTAAATGTATTCATACAGAAAACCTGAATCAGAAAGCCCAGATCAGAATGACAGTCTATATTTCCCAGTTTCACATTCTCCTAGAGTAAAAATACTATCCATTATACATGGATTTTAGCAGCACAAAGTTACTCTCTTGTACAACTTTTGAATGTGTAAAGAAAACTTGAACTCTCTCTAAATCAAGAAAACGTGAGTCAAATTTCAACAGGTTATCAGTGTCTTATGTGTCTGTTACATAGGAAAAAAATTGCAAGAACTCTCATTTGGAAATAATTAGAAAACCAATTGTTTCTATAGAATTTCAACATCCAGTAGATCTTTCTATTGGGAATCACGACACTACTCTTTCACTAGTTTCATCATCTCGTCTGCACATCTTCTCTTACCTAATGCTTAAAATACTAAAAAAACCTACAACACTGTGAGTAGCACCAATGAGTCTGAAACTGTCTTAACGTCTCTGCTGTCTTTCCATAGCTCTGAAATCTGTCACTTTGCAATGTTTTTGTCCTGTTTCTTTGCTGATAGATGTTTTGTGTTGATTGGCCACCGTACTGCTTTTGCCTGAAATAGACTTAATTTTCTTAATGCTGTCTTTTGGATTTGTGATGAAAATAACATTGATCGCACACACCATTTTAATTGTTGAAGAGCAGTGCTTGCACAGTCAAGGACACTTCTGCTTTTCATGCTGTCATGACAGAGAGGAGACTGGAGGTGCAGAAGAACCTGGAAGGGGTTTACAGCCAGGACAGCTGAAACAAACTGATAAGAAGAATACTCAGTATCATGTAATATCACACTCAGCAATAAAAACTATGTGAAGAAAGGAGAAAGAGAGGACATTCAGGGTGATGATATTTGTCTTCGCAGGTAATTGCTATGAGCGATGAGCTCTGCTTTCCTGGAAGTGGCTGAACACCTGGTTGTTGCTGGAAGGTAGTGAATTAATTTACTGTTTTGCTTCGATTGCATGCACAGCTTTTGCTTTACCAAATAAGCTGTCTTTATCTGAACCCATGAGTTTTCTCTCTTTTACATTTATGATTCTTTTCTTCACTGTGCTGAAAGTGAAAAGCTTCTGTCTGGGGCTGAGCTGCCTCTTGGTTGTGAACTGCAACAGCCACACAAAGCTAAAATGCACCCAATGACCTGAAGGGGTGACACTGAGGTGAATCATAGAATCGTAGAATTGCTCAGATTGGAAAAGACCTTCAGGACCAACAAGTTCAACTGCAACCTAACCATACTACCTTAACTCTAACAGCCCACTGCTAAATTATGTCCCTGAGCACCACAACCAAATAGATTTTAAACACATTCAGGGATGATGATTCAACCTCCTGCCTGTGTAGCCTATTCCAGTGCTTAAAAACCCTTTCTGTAAATTTCCTCATATCCAACCTAAACCTCCCCTGGTGCAACTTGAGGCCATTTCCCCTTGTCCTGTCACCTGTTGCAGTGAGAAAAGACCAACCCCTCTCTCACTGCAAACACCTTTCAGGTATTTGAAGAGAACAACAAGGTCTCCTCTCAGCCTCCTCTTCCCCAGACTAAACAGAAGTGTTCCTCCATCACACTAATGCGGCTTATCCTGACAGTGCCTTGAATAAACTAGAATGTATAACTATACATTTTCTAATGAGGTCCATTAAGTACGCTAGTATAATTTCTTGTTTTAAATATTTTACCACTCCATACAAATATTTATCTTCTCTACATTAGTCTAATTTCAATAAAGCTGTAAAAGCAGAAATAAGGTTTTATAGTGAATAAGACCAAATATTCAAACTGACAGCTTACTTTTTGTTTGAGTGACTGAAAAGCTTAAAGACAATTAGCAGTGGAAAATAATATCTTACCTTTGGAATTATTGATCTGACTGTCCTATCTTTTAGGGCAAAGTATCATATTTAAAATGAGATGTTTTGTGCAGCAACTCCAAGCAATTAATCCAAAAATAAACTTGCAATGGGAACACATTTTATTAAGTTATTTTCCCATAAATTATAGGCTTTTTAAGTTTAAAGAAAATCAGAATACCAGAAAAACAAGAGATAAATAAAGACTAGGACTTATTCATATTCTTGTCTTTTTCGTGGTATCTGGTATTCTTACAGTCAGTACTGGATTCTGAATTTTACTTATGTTTTCATGTACAAAATCACAGAATCACAGAATTGCTGCTGCTTCTGTAGAAGCAGATGTGTCTGCGTCAATAGACAAGTCCAAATGTCATGTGAGACTATCACCCACTACCAGTTTTCTCACATGAAAACATAAATATCTTCTCATGCTTTTCTTCCACACTAGACTTTAAAATAGGTACAATGCAGAAATATGGCTATGATTGTCTGTAATCATGTTTCTTCAAGGGATTTTCTATTAAAAACAAACAAACAAACAAACAAACAAACAAACAAAAACACCATAATTCTGATGCTGGTATACAATTGAATATTATTAATTGCAAAAAAAAAAAAAAAAATCAAATAAATGATAGCTTCATAGCATATAAATATGTACAAAATCTTCATATTTCAAAAAAAAAAACAATGTTATAATGACTGGAGACAATGTGGAAGTATTTAAAATGTCGAAAAACAAAGCAAACAAAAAAAGGACAATTCAATACAGACAGCAGGACAGCAGTAAACCTCTTAATCTCAAATAATTTCTATAACACATTCAAATGCATATTTTTCTCCCCTGGGTAATTACAAATGCTTTTGTTATTCAATTAAAGTTATATTTCCTTTATTTGTGATAATACTGGGGAAAGGAAAAAAGATAAAAATAAATTTTTCAATTTATACAGAGTGTGTGAAGAAAGTATGTTGAAAATAATTAGAAATGCTTTCAGTTTCTGAGAAAGTATATTGATGTGTTTTTTAATACACTGTACTTCCTGCTTTTGTTATTTTTTTGTGTTGCATAGACATTTCTCACTAATCAATAGTGGAGCATTGATCTAAAAGGTAATATGATCTCCCATCAATAAAGGGGAGTATATTGTATAACCTGCTACAGTTTTATAAGCATATAGTTGTGTTTTGTTTTACTGTTATACTGCTCTAAAATGTGGAATATTATTATCTGTAACCTTTCTGTTCTATACTGCTACTACTAAGTAAGTAAAGGATTCTCTAAAAATAAACATTATAGAATGCAACCTAAACATGCCATCAAAAAATTTTGCCCTGGAGAATATCTTCAAAGCTCTGTCTGTATATAATCAAGCTCTTTATATCGGACATTCAAGCTTTCTATTAACATTCTTGTGGAAGAAAAGAAAGTTAACAGTTCATTTTCCTTTACATTCTGTATATCTTTCTTATGTTAACTGTTTTGTATTTGAAGTGTTTTAAAAACTATTTTCTTTATGGATTTATTTGTCAAGCATTTTTGTCAGCGTTGGTTGATTCATGATCCATGTGATGCACAGCCCCAATAAATAATATGTTATGTCCCCAGCTCACTGTAATTGTACTGAAAATTGACTCTGCTGAGGCTTTATGTGCTAGTGCATTCATAATAGAGCAACTCACAATTTTATTCTAGGCAGAGCACTTAGAGAAAAAAAAAGAAAGAAAACATGTGGAAACAGACACACTACACTAGTGACTGAGTAATTCATAAGAGGTTATAAAAGGAACTGGGACAAAGTCATGGACAAAATGGAAATCTACTGACTCGCTGCTCTTGTTGCAACCTACTAGCTAGTATAATCTGATGCCTCATAAATTTGGTGGATGAGATAGTGAAAACTATTTTAGTAAGAGACAGAACAAGCTATAATACTATTATTTCCTCCTGAATAATTTAATTAAAAAAATGTTTACTCATAATGCACCAAGAGCAGAAGATAAAAAACAAGTGAAATAATTCTTAAAATATACTGAGAAATTTTTCAGATAGTGGCAAGATTTCTCATATGTTAACTTTTCTAGTAATGTTCTCCTGAACAGTTAAGTAAAATCTGTTATGCACAAGGGTTTAACTTTATATTTATACAGTAATTCTGATTAGATTTTTAAGAATTTACCTGCACAAGAGAAGAAAAAAAATATATACGTCTGCTATCTTACTTAATTTTGAATAAAGAAGCACAAATATAAAATAAGAGTTGGGAAGAGTAAACAAGGCAAGGAAAGTTAAGTGCAGAGGTAAGAATCAGAGACTCTAAACTGAATGAAAAAGAATTAAAAAAAAGAAAATAGAAGATGACGTGTTTGAGGAAGTCATGTGATATATGACGAACAGAATGAACGTGAAGAAAATGAATAATATGAAACAATTTGAATTAATAGACAGTCATAAAACTTCTCAGTGTGCTAAATGACATGATACAACTTTTCAACACATCACATTAATGTGTGTAATAATTTTTACATAATGCGAAGAATATTTACATACAGTTACCATCCAAAACACTGCTCAGTCTCATGTTGTTGTCATTTTTTGGTTAGCAGCTTACTTATAAACAGACATCAAAACAATTTGTGATTTTTGAAATTTGAATATTTTGAATATTTTGTGAATTTGTGAAAACTTGGTCACTGAATAAAATGTCATCAAAATTTCAGCTCAAAACAAGGAGCACTGTATAAAAACAAACCAGTTTTCTTTGAAAGGAAGATTTAAGTCAGAGAGGAGGTGAAACATACACTTAATAAAATAATTCTTCAACAAACCAACATAATGAGTAAAAAATTGAAAATCCTACAACAGAAAAGTTACACAATACTTTCATGATTACTTTGGATTACATCCTCCTTTTATTTATTTATTTTTTGTTTGTTTTTTGTTTTATTTTCAAAATTTCCCTTGTGCGAGGGTATCTCAGTGCTAATTGCTGGTACCTAACATTTACAAATCTTTTATCATAAAAGGACAAATCTTAACTGCCACTTAAAACAAACACAGCAAATTATTTACCTATCTTTCAGGTGTTTGGTTTTCAAGTATTATTATATATCAGCAGTAGTTACTCCGACATGCAATACTTAAAACAAAGGAGCTCCAGATAGCGTTCAAAATTTCCTAGACAACTCCCACAATACAGTGAATAGTCTCACATCACACTTATTAGTATTGTTTTATAAAGTTTTATGTATGCTAAATTTGAGGAGGGAACACAAAATGTATAAACATACATGTTAAAGGATGGTGGGAAAGAAATATATAAGAATATTGCTGCCTCCCATATTTCTTAAAAAATTCTCAGTGTGAATCCATATTGACAAAGTTGCTTTGTCATTCATATCCATTGTTTAAACACGCATGGAAGCAATAGGAACAAGTTGTCCTCAAACTTTCTCTGATAAATAGTTTCACTATTGCTAAATTGTATACTGTCTTTCTAACAAGCTAATTCCCTGTCACCTCTGAGCCACATTTTCTGATGAAACTGGTTTTTAGTCTCTTCCTTTCTCCTATCTTCCCTCCCACTCAGTTTTTCAAATCCCTTTGGGAAAATAAATAGATAGATAAATAAATAAATAAATAAATAAATAAGGCTGAATGGATAAAGAGTTGCCTGAGGGAAACTTCAATTCTAAGCCCCAAAAGAGGTTTATCAGGTCAAAATTTTTGTTGTAGCTCATAATATTTTCTCTTGAACAAAGTGCTGCCTGCAAGGAGGTTTAGATTTGAGTCTCAAAATCACTTTATTTCCTTACACACTGTATTATGGTCAAACAGCTTCATCAGGAAGTTTCCTATGTAGAAGTATCCATTTATTCCAGACGTTTGTCTTAAAGGAAAGAAGGTGTTTAAATGGAGAGGGGACACTGAAGGTATTTCTCTGCTCCAAGTGTAATTAGGGAAAAGAAATGAAAAAGATAAAAAAGAAAGAATAAAGAAAAAGGAAAGTAAATGAAAGGGAAAGGGAAGGGAATTCCAGGGGAGGGGAGGGGAGGGGAGGGGAGGGGAGGGGAGGGGAGGGGAGGGGAGGGGAGGGGAGGGGAGGGGAGGGGAGGGGAGGGGAGGGGAGGGGAGGGGAGGGGAGGGGAGGGGAGGGGAGGGGAGGGGAGGGGAGGGGAGGGGAGGGGAGGGGAGGGGAGGGGAGGGGAGGGGAGGGGAGGGGAGGGGAGGGGAGGGGAGGGGAGGGGAGGGGAGGGGAGGGGAGGGGAGGGGAGGGGAGGGGAGGGGAGGGGAGGGGAGGGGAGGGGAGGGGAGGGGAGGGGAGGGGAGGGGAGGGGAGGGGAGGGGAGGGGAGGGGAGGGGAGGGGAGGGGAGGGGAGGGGAGGGGAGGAGAGGGGAGGAGAGGAGAGGAGAGGAGAGGAGAGGAGAGGAGAGGAGAGGAGAGGAGAGGAGAGGAGAGGAGAGGAGAGGAGAGGAGAGGAGAGGAGAGGAGAGGAGAGGAGAGGAGAGGAGAGGAGAGGAGAGGAGAGGAGAGGAGAGGAGAGGAGAGGAGAGGAGAGGAGAGGAGAGGAGAGGAGAGGAGAGGAGAGGAGAGGAGAGGAGAGGAGAGGAGAGGAGAGGAGAGGAGAGGAGAGGAGAGGAGAGGAGAGGAGAGGAGAGGAGAGGAGAGGAGAGGAGAGGAGAGGAGAGGAGAGGAGAGGAGAGGAGAGAAAAAAGAAAAAAATAGCTCATCTACAATGCAAGCTGCAAAAAGAATTCTTAAAGACAGCAAAATGTAGGGTTAAAACGTGTATTTAACATGTATTTAAATTACAGTTTATTCTTCAATTTGTTCACAAGCATATAGATCTTTATATCACTTAAATTACTAATGCTTTAAATACTAGACGTTAAGTTAAGATTATTGTAAAGACTTTTAATCTACAGAAAGAATAAAGATTGCAAAATAATTTCTACTTTTGTATACCTTGCTTTAACTATATTTCTCTTCATTAATCATTATTCTAGCCTGAAATGAATTATTTGTCAGATACAAACAAATAAGTAGAATATTTTTCATAACTGTTTCCAAACTAAGAATACTAGAAAGCAGTTTATATATTCCACAGGCCAGACACAGTTCTTTGTGGCACACAAAGTTTTTTATAACAGTAAGAAAGCCATGAAAGAAATTATGAAGTAATATTATTTATATAGGATGAAGAGTTATCATTTGTTAGAATTCTAAACTATGATGATTTAATACAGATAATAGATGCAGTCAGCAGAAACAGAGCCTTACACCTATTGCACCTGTAACCAGAATTTAGATATTAAATGTGGAAGTGCCAAAATCATCATCATCATTCCAGTGGCAACAAATGAGTTTGAGATTTTGAGTAGCTTGCTAAAGCGGGCTCTTAAATGATGTCACAGGCTAGGATAGCAGTCAGAGAGATGGACAAGAGTGTTTACTTATTGTGAGTAGGACAAGAGTGTTTACTTATCTCATTCATATATCAGCCCCAGTATCAGTATAATGTATGTACAAACTATCTGTGTTGAACAAATGCATTATAAACATCTCAAGAAGATATTATGTTGGTCTTTCATGAGACCAGGTGCAACTATATCCAAAGAAGTAAATAACTTCATATTTCATGAAACAGATTTCCAAAAACTTATTTTGGCAGAAAGCTGCTGGATGAGAATTTGAGAACACAGCTGTTGTTGCTACTGGCCCAGCTGCCTGCTTGGCCATATACTTCTGCCGACTACAGGAGGCTCACAAGCATTGTTTTAGCAGCCAGTAATCCACAGACAGATTGTTGGCATTTTTGAAGCTATAAGGCCGAGGGACAACATGTAGGGATACAAAAAAGGTTACTGTTATTTAGGAATACATGTAATTTTCAGAGTAGTACTGGAATCTGAGCAGAAATTGCCTGCTGTTTACTTTGGGCATAAGTACATTTCCTCCCAAAATTAAAAAAAAAAAAACCTATACAGCTCAGTTTCTGATCTCTAAAACTGTAGTTTCTTCCTGAGTCCTTTCCAGAACATTATTGTTTTGACATTGACCATGTTATCTATTTGACCACAAAGATCACAAAGCAGACTGAAGTACAAAAATTATGATTCACAGATTCAACTAATAGGAGGAAAATAATGACCTCTGTGAAATTAGCTTCTGATCACATCAAACACTTTATTTCTTTATTAGCATCCTGCTCTTATGCTTAGAAACCTCAGAGATTAAGTGTTATTATCTGCAGAGCAACTACACCACAGTCACTGAGAAGGTCACCTATCTTCACAGCATAGATAAATTCTGGAAATTGAGAGATTTTTAAAGATTACACAATTTATGCTAACTTACTCTGGACCACTGCTGTGCATTCATTCTTTAGACTGGAATGTCATTCCTACAAGGAATAAATAAAATTGTTGAGCCAGAAGATAACTGATAATCAAAGTACAAAGTATGCTGATTAAATGAAACTCTTTAGAAAAGCATTAACATTTTACAACAGTGACAGGGCAAGGAAACCTACTGATGAAGTTAATCTGCAGTTAGTCTCCATTTCAAATGTAATTTAATTACCAGAAGTAATATTCAAAGAGATAATTCACCTTCCAGTATAAGAATGTACATATCAATTGTATTGTAACTTTTTTGTTTAGTGAACATAGGGATACTCCTCTTATTTCTCCAGTGGTTTAACAGTCTTACTTATGACATTTTCTTAATCTTCTTTATTGTATTTTGTGTTACCAGACTGTGGGAGCAAGAGAAAAGTATATAAAATCAGCATCATGCTCAGATATTGATTAGTGTGTTGGTTATCCATCAAGGATTTAGCATGTTGACTGATAGAAAATGAGATACAATTGCTTGATAAAGATTGTAATGAGCTTTGCATCAGCTTGTAATACTAGGGGGATCTGTTTTTGTTTTTGTTTGTTTGTTTGTCATTTGTTTGTTTTTGAGGGGGGTAAAAATATGGCTTTATCTGAACAGTATGACATCTCTCCCTCAGTTACTGATTAGGGATTTCGGGTGTATATGTTTAAGGTTTGAAACATTAGAGGGATTTTGTCACTTGATATAGTAAACCGCACTTCCATTCTTCTCTGTATCTTTTACTTAGTAGCAATTTATATTCTTTTCATTTAACACAATAAGAATTTTATACTTCAAACCACATTTTTGAGTTGATATATACACACATCATGTGAATAAGTACACTCACGCATTTATGTTTTTACATATATTTACAATCACTGAGCCTTCTAGGAAGGTTCAGGTTGGAAATAAGAAAAAATTTCTTCTCAGAAAGACTGGCAAAGCATTGGAATTGGCTGCCCAGGGAAATGATGAAATCATTGTCCCTGGAAGTGTACCAGAAAAATATAGATATAAATGATTCTAAGAGACATGGTTTAGTGGGCACACTGGTGATGGGTTGATGGACTTGATGATCTTAGTGTTTTTTTCAAATCTTAATGATTCTACAAGTCTATGATACTATGAGTGCTTATTAGATATATATTGTAATTCGGTACATAATATAAATATGTTTTTGGTTCCATTTAAGAGTAGTGCATATTCTAGTGAACGTTTAAATGAACAAGAAATTACAGGCTAATCAGTTGGTCTCTATAAGAGAACTTCAACATATAAATAAAACAAAAAATTCTTGAATAGTTGGGAGAAAAAGAAAAATAATAAAAAATGGTTGCAATTTTTTTTTACCCACTACTTATTCTGATCAGATAATTTCCAAAAGTGTACATTTAATTTTTTTAGAGGAAAAAACTTTGTTGTAGACTACAGTAATTTATTATTTATGAATAACAAGTGATTACATTTATACAAAAAAAAAATAAAAAAGGGAATATGTGTGGCATTTTTATGAAATATATTCTATAGTGTGCTGACATCTCTAGAACAGGATTGATGTCAGCCACACAATTTCATCAAGAAGAGCTGCAGGCAAGGGTATTAGTGCTGACATAAATACCACAAAGATTTTATTATTATGTGATTGAAGGATATTAAAATATAGACTTTATTTAGGAACATATTCACACATGAGATAAACAAACAAGAAAATAAATAATTTCAAATACATGCATGTATGTGTATTTATGTGTGTGTGCATAGCTTTAGGAAAGTTTGAGTGAAATCTGGAAGTCAATATTGATGACATTTTGCTGTACATACTGTAAAATGTTCAGGTCACAGAGCTTCGAAGTACCTGAGTTCTCTCATCTATAAAAATACATAGTAAGAACATGTTACACAGTAAGAAGTGTTGTACATAGTGTTGTAAAAATCAGTAATCGTTTGTGACCTGATGTGTAAGTATTGTTAAAAGTTAAATAGCTTAGAGACAGGAAATAGCTAGCAAAATAGCAAGTGAACTGCTATCTTCAGAACAGATAGTGTCAATTGAAAGATTTGTTTTGAACTGATCCAATGAGAGCTGTGTTCAGAAAGACAGAAGGAACAGGCTTATACAAGCTCCAAAATAAAAGGCATTACATTTTTCAAAACAGTTCAGAGCAGGGAAGTTCTTGTCTTGCAAATACAGATAATTTCTGTTCAAGCTGGTGTAGTCTGCACTTGAGTTTGTAGAATTGTCATTTTGTTTGCTCAGAAATTAACTAATTAAATGAGAATGACTCGAAGAGCTTTTTTTACAAACTTTATGTATCTACTGGTTTTACTGACATTTTCCAGTACAGAAATACTTTTTTTGTTTTGTAATAAGCAGCCTGATCCCTTACTCCATCCTAAAAACTACTGATCAATTCATTACACCTGTACCTTTAACCCTTCTCAACTTTTTTTTTTTTTTTTTTTTTTTTTTTTAGGAATACATCTCTTTCTTCAATTTTCTCCTAGAACTTCACCAATAAAATCATAAGAAATGAAAATCTATCTTGTTTGAAAAGTGGCCTATCTAACACTAATATGATCTGACCCTGACATTGCTGCTTGATTCCACTTACTCTTTTCAAATAAGTACACTGCTATCAATTTCACTTCTTAAAGCTGTCTTTTGTAGGCAAAGAGAAAGGAAAAACAATAAAAACATAAACAAACAAACAAACAATAAAACCCCACTAACATGAAAAAGCATCCAAAAGCTAGAATGCCTGTATGGAATTTGCAATACCCATGGAAGACATGAGGAAAAAAAGGTTCCCAAGTTCCATGTAAAATCCTGACCAAAAAAAACCATACGTCTTTTTGTAAGCAGCACTTTCCAAACACAATACATTTACTGATACCAAAGTTCAGTACATTCAGCTCTCTCTGCTCACGAATGTATGTATTTTCAGAACCATGTTATGTCTTTGACCTCTATAAATGCATTTCAAAGTGCTTTGCAATTCTGTACGTATTATTTCTCACTTTACGCTAGTTCTTTGACATTATTCTATATTAATACTGCAGTGTCTCCATTCCACATCCACTCTTAACATCAGTAAATTCACAGATTTTGTAATCATTTATACCTACATTTAAGACCTGCTATTAAGGGAAAGCATTCAAGGGATTTTTTTATTTCAAATTCTCCTCTTTCAGAAAAGATGTTTGTGACTGAATAGGCTGATATCCAGTTTATGGTACATCTCATGAGGAAATATTTTCTTTCATTTGAGTTCTTGAAAAAGGTCTGATTTGACAGATTCCAAATCTATCTTTTCATCTTCCTGAGGAAAGAAAATAGAAAGAGAATATCCACAACTGAAAAACTTCGAAAATTTCAGCTTAAAAAAGAAAAACTAAATGCATGGTCTACATAAATAATATAGACATACATCCAAGAACCATATAAGTACTACATCGAATGATAGGCTGAAGGAGGGTTAAAATTTGTACCTCCTGCCTAATATTTCTGTCAGGTGTCAAAGGAAGAAAAATATTCTTGTAGCCTTCTGAAAAGCTAACCGGAGACCTGTGTGCCTTATGTCTACTGAAAATTCATCTCTCACAAGAATAAGAAAGGCTAGATCTGTAAAAAATCCCATTTAGCTGGTTGCATCCTGTTCACAGAAGATACTCCTGCACCGTCATATTTTGTATGTGTATATGTTCTTATTTATTTATTACTTAAAGTCTGACTCACATGCAAATTGTGTTTAAATAGCTACAGTTCTACTCTCCATAGAAAGTGTCTCATAGATTAATAATTTCTGGAAATCTTTTAAGCAAAATGTATTATAAAAATGTAATATATTCTTTTTTTAAGTATGAATTAAAGGAGGTGAGAATCACACCAGTCACATAGAACGGAATATGGGACATGAGTGAAATCATTTAATTAAGCCACAATTTTATTAACTCATCAAGAGAATTGCACATCAATAAATCATGCAGTTCAAACTGTTATTTCTCACATAATAATTTCAGTTGAGAGATATCTGATTAAAGACACAGAGACATATTTACTCCTCTTCTACAATTTCTTTGATTTGTACTTCTGCGCATTGGCTTTCATTCTCATTTCTGCTTTCATTAAGGTGTTGTTTTTTTTCCCCATAAGGTACCATTAAATTAAGTATACGTGGATTTAAACCCAGTTAGCTATGGTCACAGAATCACAGAATCACAGAATTATAGGTGTTGAAAGATACTTCTAGACATCATTGAGTCCAACCCCCCATGCCAAAGCAGGCTTCCTACCGCAGGCTGTCCAGGCAGGACTTAAATATCTCCAGAGAAAGAGAATCCACAATCTCCCTGTGCAACCTGTCCCAGTGTTTTGTCTCCTTCACTGTGAAGAAGTTCCTTCATATACTGCTGAGGAACTTCCTATTCTCAAGTTTATGGCCATTTCCCCTTATCCTGTCCACACATACCACTGAAAAGAGGTTGGTCATGTCCCTTTGACTCCCACACTTAAGATGTGTATAAACATTAATAAGATCACCTCTCAGTCTTCTTTTCTCAAAGCTTATCAGACCCAGGTAACTCAGCTTTTTCTCATAGAGAAGATGCTCCAGGCCCTTTGTTACCTTTGTGGACTCTGTTGTTTTTGTTTGTTTGTACTGGAGTGCCCAGAACAAGACACAGTACTCCAGGTGTGGCCTCACAAGGCAGTGTAGAGGGAGAGGATCACCTCCCTTGACCTGATGGCCACATTCTTTTTAATGCACCCCAGGATACCACTGGCCTTCTTGGCCAGCAGGGCACACTGATGGCTCACGGACAACCTGCCATCCACCGGGACCTCTAGGTCCTTCTCTGCTGTGCTCCTCTCCAGCAGGACATGTCCCAGTCTATACTGATACTAATGGTTATTCCTTCCCAGGTGCAAGACTCTACACTTGCTAAACCTCATCTAATTCATTGTTTCCTACTTCTCCAGTCCATCCAGGTCTCACAGAATGGGAACACAACCTTCAGGTACATCAGTCACTCCTCCCAGCTTTGTACCATTGGCGTACTTGCTGAGGGTGAATGCTATCCTCTCATCAAGGTTATCAATGAAGATACTGAACAAGACTGGACCCAGCACCAGTCCCTGGGGAATACTGCTAGTCACAGGTCTCCAGTCACACTCTGTGCTGCCCATTACCACCCTGTGAGCTTGAACTGTCAGCCAGTTATGTTGTGCTCCTGTGGTTTTGATGCCGGTATTCCACATCAGAACATCATGCTGGGTATTAAAGAGCTAATGCTCCAGTGGAGAGCAGAAGGGGGCTGGAGCTCCAGACCGGACACCAGCCTTTCTCTCTCAGTGCATTCTCTCAACTGCTGTGAAGATAAAGCACATGTGCTTCCCCTTAAGTGTTACTAACGTAAACTCTCAGATTTGGTTTGGAAACTTATGTCTGTCCCAGTCGTTCAATTTTGTTAGATTTACAAAACTTACCATTCCTCCTCAAATAGCTGCTGTTGTTTTTGGTTTTTATTTGTTTGTTTGTTTGTTTTGTTTTTGACCCATCTGTTATCTCCATACACTTTACTCTTCCCCTCTTTCTCCCCCCATCCCTCCCCCAGAGCACACGGCTTTGCTTGGGCAGCTGCGTGGGCACCGATGGTACACCTTTTTTTCCCCTCCCTCTCTCCATTCTTTTTTCCCTTGTGTCCCTGTCACCATGACAAGTTCTCAGCCTACCTCACCATCCAGTCAATGAACCCTGGAGGTGTTCAAGAAACATATAGGTGTTGTAAAGAGGGATGTGGTTTAGTGGTAAATATTGATGATAGGTGGATGATCGGACTGAATAATCTTGGAGGTCTTTTCAAACCTTGGATATTCTATAATTCTATGAAAAGAGACCAAGTTGTGCCAGCAACTCAGTGTCAGCACTAGATACCTATTGCTGACTAATAACTGATAATTTAAAACCTATCCAGCATCTACAGACCAGTACAGTGGAAAAATTTTCTCTTAACATTCACAAATGTTACTGGAAAGGCTTAGTTCTACTTTGATGCTAGTAATTAAACAGCAAGGTAGAATGATTTAGCTAGGAGTTTCCCTTTCCATTTCAAGGTCACCAAAGATAGCAGATGGGCTTAAAACCTAACTATCTATTTCCTCTCTGTCTTATTTCTCACTCTGTGTGAAGAGGGTCAGAAAATGATTGAAAAGACAGAGCTTGTACCTTCTCAATGTAAATTTGGTAAAAACAAAGCAAAAAAAAAAATTGCACTCAATATAATTATTCTCTGTGAAAATTTGATGAAAATGGCATTGAAACTTAGAAGTTCCTCTTCCTAGGAACAAAAGTACATATAGATATATATATATATTTCATAGTATGATCTATCCCAGTAGAAATGCAAACTGGAAGCTTGTTTTTATTTGTTTTCTTTTGTGTTTACTCTTAATTAATAATTATATATATACAGAATTTCATAGCAATTAGCACACAGAATTTAGGTCAGTGTCTTAAAATGAACAATATGGAAAGAAAGACTTGCATATTTTCTTCCTGTAAACTCTGAGTACTGAGGTCTCCATTTACAAGCATATTTTGCAAAGAAGGAAGAAAAATTATTTACTGTATGGGAAAATTAATTAATAAATACTCTGAAGACAATTTTGAAGTTAGGTATATATATATAGTAGATTATCGGCTAAAAGATTAAATAAGTAGAGGCATGAGCATGAAAGAAGTCCTCCCAAATAAACTAATCACACAGATTAACACTGAAAAATAGTGTATGCCGTAGGGTTTACCAGCAGCTTTGAGAATTTTTCTAAATAATCTCTTTAGGAATGTACTATCCTCATCCTTCATCTCTGGACCTGAGACATGTGTTTGCATTCCACTACCTGTATTCTCTATATACATTGTGACAGAAGAGGAAGAAACCTAGTTACAATTCACACCTAAGCGTGTGCTAACCTAAGATTATCAGGGAATCTTCAAATTCCATGGGAGCAGCTATGGCCAGAGATCCTCAGAACAGATTCTATCATACTTCTTATGAGTATATGAATAAGAAACAGTGCTGAAATTATGGAGAGCTGCTTACTAAGTCAATGAATTCTAATACTTGGTTGTGAGTATTTATCTTTCATGTGTACATTTTACTCTGAATTATTTTCCTATTTTTGCAAAGAAATGTGTCCTGAAGATTTACATATTTTTCTATCTCTCCATATCTCACAGCAACTTCCTAAATTGTTGCTTAGGCTCATTCAAATAGGATGAAGTGATGGAAAGTTTAAAAATGTCTGATCTCTAAAAGCTTTATAAAAATACAGTTACGGGAGTCTGGTTATATTAGAACCTCTTCAAATAAAAAAGTGGGAGAATGTGTTTATTCTTAATTAGACATGAAAGAGTACATGAAATAAATCATGGCAATTATTCATGAGACTATTTCATAACAAATAAGATTAACAAAATTGTTTATGCCACTCCTGCATTTTTTTAAAGAAAATAATTATTCTGTGTTGTATTTCTCACTTTCTAATTTATGGGGCTGTTTAGTTAAGTTTTCTATCAGATGAAAATAATGTGTATTATAGTTTATGAAAGAAGCTGATCATTTCTGAGAGAACAATGATATTATTAAAATCTTTGCAGGTGCACCAAGTTGTTTAACAAGCTCTCCTCTTTGTCAATTGCACATATAAGACTGTGAAAAAATATTGACACTGATCATTCAATTATCTCATTTCATATAACTCCTCCAAAGCTAAAAAAAGAAGCAGTAAAAACAACAACAGAAACTCACATGTGTTACACATTACTGTTGGATTCCCATATATTTTTAATGATAGCACTGGGCCCTTGCCATATCAGAAAGGTTGTCTATAAATAATCACTCCTGATATTTTCGTGGTTCAGCTTATATCATAAAGCATAGGTCCATCATAAAAAAATTGAGGATTGTATGGTATAATATATTAATGATGCCATAAATCTTAGCAATATTGACAAAAACTACTACTTTAATAGGGAAATGAACCACGAGAAGATAAAAGGAGAAATAGAGAGTTGTTCTAATAGGCTAATTAACCAAAACCCTGGAAAATCAAAGAAAAACCCTGGAAAATTAAACATGACAAGTTACTTTGAGCCTGATCTGCTGTTTGCCCATTAGAAATGTAAGTTCATTCTGTTGTAGAAGTTCTTATTTTTGTTCTAATCATCCACAGTGTAGAATTTCTAACCAAGATAATAATAATCATATGATTGAAGGGATTATAAAGGACCTCTGGAGGTCATTGAGTCCAAATCTTCTACTAAACCAATTTCCCTACAGTAGGTCATACTGCAAAGCACCCAGATGGGTTTTTAGTATCTCCACAAACTCCACAACCTCTCTGGGCACCTTCTTCCAATGCTCTGCTACCACAAAGTAAAGAAATTTTTCCTCTAGCTTGTAAGGAAATTCCTCTGTTTCTGTTTGTGCCCATGGTGCTTCCTCTTGCTGGGTATCACAAAAATAGCCTGGCCACATCCACTTGAATCTTGCCCATTAGATATTTTTAAGCATTGATAAGGTCCTCTCTCAGTCTTATTTTTTTTTCTCCAGGCTAAACAATCCAAGGTCTCTCAGCTTTTTACCATAGAGAAGATGCTTCAGGGCCCTAATAATTTTCACAGCCCTCCACTGGACTTTCCATTAGTTAACTGGCACACCTAGGTCCTTTTCTACAGAGATTCTCCATGGCAGGTCAGCCCCCAGCCTGTACAGATTTTTGAGATTACTCCTCCCCAGGCTTCGGAGTCTACAATTCTCCTTGTTGAAACTCATCAGATTCCTCTCTGCTCAGCTCACCATCCTGTCCAGGCATTGTTTAATGGCATCACAGTCTTCTGGTCTGTCAGCCACACCTCCCAGCTTTGCACCATCAAAAACTTGTTGAAGTTGCACTCTATCCCTTCATCCAGATCACGATTGAAGATGCTGAACAAGGCTGGGCTCAGTATCAGCCCCTAAGGAGCACCAGACCACCAACTAGTCTCTGTTCTACTGATCACAACCCTCTGAGTTCTGCTAGGGAGAATTTGCAGCTTACCTCACTGCTCATTCATCTACCCCCCACTTCTTGATCTTACCTATGAGGATAATATGATAGACAGCATCAAAAGCCTTGCTGCAGTCAAGGACAACCACCGCTCTCCCCTCATCTACATAGCCAGTCATGACATGCAAGAAGGAAGGCTACTGGACTGGTCAAACATAATTTCTTTTTCGTGAATCCATACCAAACACTCCTGATAACCTTCCTCTCTTCCACCTGCCAGATGATATGGCTTTCCCAGGGAAATTCTGCTCTAAAATAAAAAGGACGTAATAATATAACATGAGAATTTAGAAAGTTCTGATCTTGGGATATGCACCTGAACTGATCTGGAAGATCTGTATCTATGATTTAATATATGGTTTGAGCACTGGGAATGTATTTCTTACATAATTTCCAGATGGGATTGAAGGCTATAGACTTGTGCATGTGAAGTCTGAAGAGTTTTGCTGTTGCCAAGTTATGCTATCTTGATTCATGTAATGACTAGCAATATCAGGTTTCTGCCAATTGAATGAATTTCAGCCAACATAGCTACTGGAAACAAGACAAGTTTCAGTCTCCAGAAATGCATTAAACAGATTGTAGAAAAAATACCCTTATAAAGGCTGTTTTTATTCTCACTGTCCTTTAGAAAGTTTTTTCTATCTTTCTAATATTGCTAATATCACACATTCACTGTCTATCACAGACGGAAAATAGCTACGCTACACTGCACTTATGGGAGAGAAACTAGAAAATATTTATTGATATAATATGGATACAATTTAGTGATGTAATTAAACTTAATTTTAACTGACTGACTTGCAAGATTCAAGATGGCTGGTACCATTGATTCACTTTGATTATTTATAGCATAGAGGGTAGGGTTAAACACACTCATACAGGAGGCCCTCCCATTGAATCATGAGTGGACCTTCTTGATTTCTAAACTCCTAATGATGGGAGGCAAGGAGATTTGGGTGCAGCTGACTCCACTTCTTGTCCCAGACTTAGTCAACATTTGACGTCTAAGGGATTATATTTGCACAGCCTGAGATGTAATCTTAATTAAGTTAACAAAGCATACAATCAATCTAAAATGAGATCTTAGTGATGCTAACAATGCCTAAAAGAAACTATTAGTCACTTATTGAGAACATGTTTCCAAGGCATCTTGATGACAAAGTGTAAGTGATTTCTGCTCAGCTGTAACCTTGAAACATGTCTCTGCTCAAGGGAAGATCTTGTCATGCAATCAGCTCAAAGGGAGCTGCTGGGATGCTCACTATTTACAGGGGTAAGATGATTGACATAGGTTGTCTTTCAGGTGTATGCTCAATTGGTTCTCAGCTGTTAAAACAAGAGTCTGTTATCAGTTCTTTCAGCCTCCAGTTTGACATAAATTTATGATTGTCAATATGTTTTAACAAGAGTGTTATCTGTCCTGATGTTCACTGTCTTCCTGTGCAGACCAGTCCAAAGAAGGGAACTGAAGGAAGAGGTCATGGGGGAAAGTAGAGAAAGTGAAAGGTAGTGAACAGGGGGAGCACAGTGTCACACTGCCTGAGACTGTATTGCTACTTTTGGACTAAATTCACATTTTGGGTGTTTGCAACTGAATATTACTGCCAAAACCTATAAAAAGTCAAGCTTTCTATACAACTGTGATCATAGAAATGAACACATTTTAATATCTGAATAATATAAAATCTTAATGTTTATTAGAATTATTTGATAAAAGAATGGAAGACCATTTTGCAGTGGTCGATTTTGAGATCCTCCTTTTATTAAGAGGCATCTAAGACCTTTGTTTTCAAATATAGAAAAACAGCTGTCTCAGCTTCATAAATGCTGATAAATAACACTGAAAGCCCTGAGTAGATTCTATGTGAAAGAAAGAAAAAAACATTGAAGACAACTATGAAAAAAGACAACAACAACAACACAAACAAACAACAACAACAAAAATAACAGAAAAGATGAGGAGGTTTTAGAGAATGTCCAGAGGAGGTCCATGAAGATGATCAGAGGACCATGTCTTATGAAGACAGACTGAAGCAACAGGGCTTCTTTCACCTGGAAGAGAGAAGGCTCTGAGGAGACCTCATTCTGGCCTTCCAGTATTCAAAGGGAATTTACAAACATTAAGGGAAATCAACATTTTACAAGGGTAGATAATGATAGAAAAAGGGGGAATGGTTTTAAAATAAAGAAGGAGAGATTCAGATTAGATGTCAGGGGATTTTTTTTACAGAGGTGAGATGTTGGAACAAATTGCCCAGAGATGTTGTGGACATTGTCCCTGAAGTTGTTTAAGGCCAGGTTGGATGGAGCCCTCAGCAATCTGATCTAATATTTAATCTAGCAGTTGGCAACTCTGTCTGTGGCAGGTGTGTTGGAACTTGATGATCCTTGATGTCCCTTCCAGTACAAGCCATTCTATGACTCTGTGATTCTATGACTCTATGAAAGGAAATAGTGTATGTTTTACTCTAAGCATAACAGAACAAGTAGGAAATTGTCAAGAAATTTTTCCTTGAATATAATATATTAAAAACAAAGGCTTGCTGCTGTTTCATACTATTATTCACAAAATCATAGAATGATATAGGCTGGAAGAGACCTTAAAGACGATCAAGTTCCAATCACTCTGCCATGATCAGGTTTGCCAAATGCTAAATCAGGCACTAGATCACATTGCCCAGAGCCCATCCAAATTGGCCTTGAACACTTTCAGGGATAGGACAACCACAATCTCTGAGCAGCATGTTCCAATGCCTCACCATGCTCTGACCTGCCTTTGGTGAAATCATAATGACTGTCTCATATCACGTCCTCCTCCCACATACGCCTCAACATTTCTTCCATAATGATCTGTTGCATAATCTTTCCAGGCAGAAAGCTGAGGCTCACCAGTGTGCAGTTTCCCAGGTCTTCCTTTTTCCCTAAAGAATGGCAGCGTTTCTCTTTTTTACATGCACTGGGGTCTTCGTCTGACAGCCACAACTTTCAAATACGACGGAGAGTATCTTGGCAACAACATCAGTCTGTTCCTCCAGGACAGTGGCATATATGTCACCTGGCCCTACAGAACTGTACACATCAATTCTCATGATGTGGTCGTGGACTTGCTTTTTTCTAACAGTAGGGGGAATTCTGCTTACCTAACTGTTTTAATAAACATCTGAAGTTTCAAAATCTTTTTTCCCACTCTCAGTTATTAACATGTTCAAATCTCTTAAGTCACTTCTATGACTTCCTTAAGTACTTCAGAAAACTGCCGATGTGGTAATACATAAATATTCCATGTGCAATGAATCTCATATTTCTTGTAGATTTCTTTACTTGATTCACAAATATACATATATATATTGTTCTGTTATCTTGTGTTTGTTCCACTCAAATGCTATATAACCTATTATTTAGTATCTGTAAGAGACTAATATCTTATATCATTGCCTCAAAGCGACAGTATCCTAAGAAGTTTTAAAAACATTATATAAAAAAAAAATAATAATAAATAGAATCCCTAGATACTATTCCTAGATTTTATTTTTTTCTGAAAAAATTCTCATTCTATTTATTTGTACCACTCTACATAAACATGCTTTCATACATTTTTGTATTTGACTGCTATTTATAGATTATGTAAATTTCAAAACATTTCTGTAAAATTGTTGTATATATTTCCTTGTCAGTTAACACATTAATGGTCTGTCTCTTCTTAGAGTAACAGCGGTTTAGAATTAGTTTCCAGTCAGACGTGTTAGAAAAATGACTTGATGCAGAGGTTCTCTGATGGCATACTGATTAAACTGGAAGGGAATGCAAACTGAGACAATGTTTACTCTTTGGACTACTCCACTTAATACACAAGAAAAGTAACTGTGTTGATCAGCAGACTGTATCTGCAGTAAGGCTGCACCACAAATGGAGCCGGTAGGTACTCGTCCTTGTGCAAGGAAGATGAATACACTGGAATAGTCCAGAAAACGATGTAGTTTTCTGAGTAGGTTTTTCTCCAAAGTGAGACAAAGGTAATCTCTTATGCTGAAAATCAGTGGACTTCACCAGTGACTGTCGAAACAAAAGATAGTTTCATTTGCTTTGCCCTTCATATAAGTGCCCAAGATCAGTCATTTAATAACAATGTATGTGCTGGTTGCTTCTTTTTCCTTATATTAACAGTATATTGATTTTTATTTTTGTGTTCAAATTTCTTATTTACTTGAGTGTTAAAAGAAGCAGAATGCTAATTCCATTTCGATTGAATTTGTTACAGTTTCCTATCAAGTGCTGAAGAGGACCCTGAGTTCTCACATTATCTTATTGTTATATTTATCAGTCAGAGGATTCCAAATATGCTGAGACATATGCTGTCTTGAAAATACATAGCATGATGGGTAGAGATTGTTCCAATTAAACAGTTTGTCTGGTTCTGTCTGGTCTGTTTTGTAGATTCTGTTTACGTTGTTTTTTTTTGTGTTTTTTTTTTTTCCCTGTGTGATGTTCTGATAAAGATACACTTTCATTCATTCTGTTCTTCATTTATTAATATTTAATATGTTTCTCATGGCAAATATTTTAGCTTTGGTCAAGAGAGGTATATGCAATTCTCAACACATATCTCATTGGCAGGTAGATTCTTTTTCAGAATGCATTTGCTCATCTAAAGGCATATTTGAAAACTGTTCTATATGTAACTCATGAAAAATGTAAAAAACAACAACAAACAAACAAACAAACAAAAACCTTTTTTTTTAACTGAAATATAAAGTAAAATCAAAACTTATTTTAACTTAGGTTTTACTAATGTATTTACACTTGTTTCTACTTCATTCTGTAAATATACAAAGCTATTCTCAGCTGTCCTACAAAGCTGGTTTGATTTAGATGGATTCTGAATGGCAGAGTCATTCAGAATGGCAATGCTATTCAGAGCATGAGTTTTTAATGTACTTCCAGCAATTATTTAGTAGCTGGATCTGGCATTTCATACTTTATCAAAAATAAATTACACTCTGTTAAACTTGCTGCTAAACAAGGAGCTACTGTGTTATTAAAATTCAATTAAGCTCACATCACATTTGATGGATATAATTAGAACAGCCATGAAAGGTAAATGGTTCAAAATACTGTAGCTAGAAAAAATGTCAATGGAATGATAAAACAAGAAAACACCATGTGCATATAACATAACTGTTTATGCAAAGGCTTGTTCTTTATTACAGTTTGATACTTTTTTTTTTCATAACTGTAAAACAAAACAAAAAAAAACATATGCTGTAAGTTATTTTGAGGTTGTACTTTTAACCCATGTCCATTTGAAAAGGGAAGGAAAGGGAGGGGAAGAGAAAGACATGAAAAAGGGAAGGAATAAAAACGGAGCATATTGAAAAAAAAAAGAGAAATTACATTTGTAGGGATCTTGCAAAAAATTCTTGTCTTCTTGTCATGGTTTTATGTATAATTAACTTTGATTAAAGTATATAAAGAACCTCTATAGAGAAACTAGAACAAAAAGTTTATATATTCTTACTGTGCCAGCACACAAAGACTTTTTACTCCAGGCAGTAAGAAGTTTTCTAGACATTGGGAAATGGAGAAAGAGACTTTCAGAGGGTTCTATTTTTAATCACAAAGTGATCATAGTAAAAAATATTACTATTAAAATAATGATGAACTCAGCTGATGTTTGTTTCCATAAAGAAAAGAAGGGAATTCTAGTGAATGGACTTCCAGGGAAGAGAGTTCCAGGGTAAGAAAGGGAAGGGAAGGGAAGGGAAGGGAAGGGAAGGGAAGGGAAGGGAAGGGAAGGGAAGGGAAGGGAAGGGAAGGGAAGGGAAGGGAAGGGAAGGGAAGGGAAGGGAAGGGAAGGGAAGGGAAGGGAAGGGAAGGGAAGGGAAGGGAAGGGAAGGGAAGGGAAGGGAAGGGAAGGGAAGGGAAGGGAAGGGAAGGGAAGGGAAGGGAAGGGAAGGGAAGGGAAGGGAACAGGGTAAGGACCTCCAAGATCATCCAGTCCAACCATCCACCTATCACCAATATTTCCCACTAAACCATGTTTCTTAGTACAACATCTATATGTTTTTTTTTAACTCTTTCAGGAATGGTGATTCAACCATCTCCCTGGACAGCCGACTCCGTTATCAGACCATACCTTCAGAGAATACATTTTTCTTAAGATGCAACCTCAATATCTCCCCCAGTGCAACTTGAGGCCATTTCCTCTCTCACAAGATACAAGAAAGAGGAGGCCAACCTCCACCTCATCATAACCTCCTTTCAGGTAGTTACAGAGACTTAGTGTCTCTAGACAATAAGAATTTATTTATTTATTTATTTAAGTGCAGGAAAGGGTGAGATCTGATATGAAATGAGAAAATTAATTACTAAGAATTCTCAGATACACTTTGCCATTTCTGGGTAATTTAGTATTTTTAGAAAATAAAAGGTCTTACCACACAGTGGTATAATACTGCTCTTGAAAAAGCATCATGCAGATGTCCAATTAAATTGAAACTCATATTTTCCTAATCAACATTTTAAAAATTTATAGTGTTTAGATCTATCATAAAAGGAAGAGATTCTCAATAGGTGTGAAAAGATTTAATATGATTTGATTTTAATTGTACTATATTCTTTTTGCTGCCAAAACAAATGCAAACGATATGTTAAGCAATTTTCTTAATGCCATTGAGAAGAGTAGTTCATATTTTGTTCAATTACATAACTATCCTATAATAATTCTGTTGAAATTAATGGGATCCATTAAGATAATTATGATTCAAATGGGAACAAAAATTTGGCTCATATGCAATGCTGTCATACCAGTTAAATTAATAATGAAGAATTAACAGAACACTGATCTTAATGTTTAGTTAATTTCCTTTTCTACAAGTGAACCAATTTTGCATGAATTACGTTAACAGGAGGAACATTGGTATTTGCTGTTTCAGTAAACCATCAGATTACCTCTTCTCCTTCTTTATGACATGTATTCTAATGTCAAGATCAAATCTTCTTACCTGTTAAGATAGGTAAAGTGTGCTCCAGAAAACAGCACAGCTAGGTTAATAATTATCCTTCACATTGACAGCTTACTGAAACGTCAAAAATAAAGAATGACACTGAAAAGAACCCTGACATATAATTTAACAAATATAAAAAGTTTGTAAAGCAGTGTCACGCTCCAATATAAAGGAGAGAGACATGGTTCTTTGATTATGTGTATACCCGGCATGAGATTAAGATACAACGGGTCAAATGTTAGCCCAACCAGTTTATTACAAATACTAGTTGCTTAGGGATATGGGGAAGAGAAGGTGAGCAATAGTAAAGAGATAAAAAGCAAGGTGACTTGGCAGAAAGCAAGAGAGATATAATCACCACTGTGGATCCAGCGAGGTTCGTCATAGGTCTGTAGATCTCAGGAACTCTCTGGTCACCACAGGGGATGGGGCTGGGAAGCTTCGCAGCAAGTAGGCCAAGGGGTTCATCTGAAGAGTTTCTCTCCTCAGGGGATTCTTCGTCAAAGGTTTTTTTCTCTTCAGGAGTTCTCCGTCAAAGACTTTTTAATTTGGGAGTTCTTCTCCAAAAGTTTTTCTCTGAAAGTTCTTCTCTGAGAGTTTTTCTCCAAAATCCTTGGCTCAGTGAAGGCCTTTTATTCTGCATTTCTCAGTGTTTTTTTTTCTTTTTTCTCTCTTTTTGTGACAAGTCTGGCCCAACAGATAAGCCAGCAAAGGATGTCGCCTTCATTGTCGTGCAGGAGCATTATCATCTTCTCGTGGTGGTCAGCTTCTCCAAGCCGTATCCCCCCCAAAAAAAGACTATTTACCCCTATTTCTGCTTACCTTTACAACCATAAGCAGAGACACTGAGGCACCATGACACACATCTAGATAATCGGCAGTTATCAGTCAGTCTAACCACCAGAAAAGGACTTAGGAAGCAAGCTTGGAGACAAAAGAAAAGAAAACAGTTTCCATTTTTCACATGCAGGTAACAGGAAGTTGTACAGCAAAAGTTCTCCTCATTTTTTTTTATAATTATGTCCTTTTTTCAGAGCAGAATTAGTCCTACGTTTACTGAATTGAATGGACCAACATTCTAATGTTGTGATAAAAATCACAACAGTATCATTCATTCATTTCTTAAAATCACCGTATTACATGCTTGAATAATCATTAATTTCAGAGTTCAGAATTTTAAACAGAATGAATATCATATCGAACCAAAATGACACAAAGTAACATTTGCTTTGTTTTCTGTTTATGATAGACTGAATTAGTACAAATAAGAAAATTATGAAAGCTACAGGACGGCCTACTATGCAGTAACCATGAGACAGTACATTTAATAATCTTGCCTTGAAGAAGAAAAGCAATATGTAGGACTGTGACAATGGATTTCAAGAGCCAACTTTGACCTCTTCAGGTACAGACATGGAGGTATCCTGTACGTTAGGGCTCTGGAAGGTAAAAGACACTTAGATTTCTGTTTGCATCCACCCAGACAGAAACTGTAAGAAAGGTTCAGGTAGTTGGTCACACTGAGCACCTTGAACCTTCTCCTGGTGACAAGATAAGTACAGCATAAGGTGTGAACAGGTGTATGATCTTTTCCAGAAAATGACTGATTTGCAGGAAGCAGTTAAAAAGTATTAGAGGCACTGTGACAGAGACTGACAGGTGGCTTAAAGTCTTATTCCGGAAGTGGACAACACTGAGAGGGAGACACCTTAATCCCTGGTAGCTCACAAAAGCAGGCTTCCATTTCAGTCTTCACTCCCCAAGTTCCCTATCAAAAACAGGAGGAGGAAGTCAAGGCCTTCTACAAGCAAGAGGAATTGGAACAAGGAACCTGGAATTGGATCTGGCAAAGGAGATAAAGGATAATAAGAAAGGTTTTTTTAAGTATGTCAACAGTAAAAGAAAGACTAGGGAAAATGTGGGTCCCCTACTAAATGAAGGGGATGTTCTGGTAACATGGGACACCGAGAAGGCAGAGATACTGAACACCTTCGCTTCTGTCTTCATTGTGGGAACTTCCCCTCAGGACTCCTGGACCATGGGGATAAGTGAGAAGGTCTGGGGAGTTGAGGACTCGCCTTCGGTGAGGGACAGATAGTCCAAGAGCATCTAGGCAACATCAATGTACATAAATCCATTGGTCCTGATGGGATGCATCCACATGTGCTGAAGGAGTTGGCAGAGGTGACTGCTGAACTGCTATCAGTTCTGTACTGAGGTGCCTAAAACTGAACACAGTACCTGAGGTTAGGCCTCACCAGTGCTGAGGACAGGGGGAGAATTACTTCCCGAGTCCTGTGCACCACACTGATTCTGATACAAGCTAGGATGCCATTGACCTTCTTGGACACTTGGCTACACTGCTTGCACATATTTATGTGCTGATTGTCCATGAGCACACCAAGGTCCCTTTCCTTGAGGCAGCTTTCCAGCCACTCCCCAAGCCTGCAGGTTTGTCTGGGGCTGTCGTGACCAAATTTCAAGACTCAAAACTTGGCCCTAATTAAATGCATACAGTTTACCTTGGCCCATCAATCCAGTCTATCCAGAATCCTCTGTAGTACCTTTCTAGCCTCTGGCAGATCAACACTCCTTTCCAACTTGGTGTTATCTGCAAACTTACTGAAGGAACACTTGATCCCCTCATCAAGATAATTGATAATGATGTTGAATAGGAGTGGCCTCATTACTGAGCCCTGGGTGACACCACTTGTAACTGGCCGCCAACTGGATTTAACATCACTGACCACAACTCTTTGGGCCTGCCCATTCAGCCAGAGTTTCACCCAGCAAAGCATATGTCCATCCATAGATTCATAGATTCATAGATACGTTAGATTGGAAAGGGCCTACAAGATCACCTAGTCCAACCATCCTCCTATCACCATCCCTACCCATCCAAACCATGGGCAGTCAGCTTCTCCATTAGGATGTGAGGGACAGTGCCAAAGGTCTTACTGAAGTCCAGGTAGACCACATCAAGAGTTCTACTTTCATCCACTAAGCGGGTCACCTAGTCATAGAATTAAATAAAGTTTGTCAAACAGGATTGCCCTGAGATATGCTGGAAAAACTACACTTTTGGGCTCACATGGTCCATGAGATTCCTGCAGAGATCTTGTGATAAGTTTCTGAAGTGAGTGGTGGAGGAGCCAAAAAGAAGTGTGGATCTTGTCCAACCAAAAAAAGAAGGAACTCTGGATATTTTAAAGACTTGGGACTGCCTCTGATGCATGGATCATGAGATAGTGAATTTAAGAACCTTGCCTAGAAGGAACATTGTAGTAAGTAGGATTGAAATCACAGGCTTCAAGAGAGCTAGCTCTGAACTCTTCAGGGACCAACTTGGAGTTATTCATGAGTTAGGGCTCTGGAAGGTAAAGGAGCCCAAGAGAGCTGGCTGACAGTTAGGCACCACTTCTCCCTAGTTCAAGATCAATGCATCCCTAAGAGTACAAAATCAGAAAAGTGTGGCAGGAGACCTGCACAAATGAGCAAGCTTGTGGAAAAATTCATTTGGAAGAAGGAAGTCTGGAATATGGAAAAATGGTCTGGACACTTAGAAGGAATATAGGTAGACTCACTGTATGGACTTGTACAAATGCAGTGAGATTAGCTAAGGTTCACTAGGAATTAAATATAGTGAGAGAGTTCAAGAATCTCAAAAAGGGCTTCTTTAAATGTGCCAATAGCAAAAGGAAGATTATGGAAACAGTGGGCCTGCTGCCAAGTGAGGTGGGTGCCCTGGTACTGAGAAGGTGGAGATACTGAATGTATTATATGCTTCTATTTTTCATGCTATGATTGCCTCTTGGGAATTTCAGACCCTGGAGATAAGAGAGAGAGCCTGGGGAAAGGAAGGCTTCCCCTTGGTCAGAAAGATCTGCTCAGAGATTGTCAAGTTAAATTCAACATACTCAAATCCATGGACCCCAATTGGATCGCTCACAAGTGCTGAGGGAGGGAGCTTGCAGAAGAGATTGCCAAATTGTTCTCTATCATTTTTGTAAGATCATGGAGAGCACAACAGATCCATAAGGAGTTGTCACAGTGTTATTTGTGACAGGGACACAAGGGAAGCAAAGAAGGGAGAGAGAAAAGGAAAAAAAAAAAATGAAACTACACTGCTGATGGCCATGCAGCTGCCTGAGCAGAGCTGTGTGCTCCTGGGGGAAGAAGGGGGTTGGGGGGGGAGGGGGTGCGGAGTGGGGAATTGAGATAATAAATGGGTCTACAAATTAACTCTTTAACTCCTTGCATGATGTTCTGATGTGGAATACCGGCATCAAAACCACAAAACCACAACAGGAGTGAAGGTAAGCCAGTGTCAAATCAGTCTTCAAAAAGGGCAGGAAGGAAGATCTGGGAAATTATAATATTCTACATCTTGGGAGGAATAATCATAAGAATCAGTACAGGCTGGAGACTGATCTGCTGTAGAGAATCTCTGCAGAGAAGCACCTAGGTGTCCTGATGGATGACAAATTAACTACTAAAGAGACTCCAGCAGATTGCTGCAAAAATCATTAGGGTCCTGGATCATGAGGAAATTCTTTACCATGTGGTGACAGAGAACTAGAAGAAGGTGCCCAGAGAGGTTGTGGAGTCACCTTCTCTGGAGAAACTAAAAACCCATCTGGGTACTTTCCAACACAACCTACTGTAGGGTGATTGCTTTAGTAGAAGGGTTGGACTCAATGAACTCCAGTAGTCCCTTTCGATGCCTTTGTTTTTTTTCAAGATCAGAATTTTCAGGTGGTTCCTCGATTCTGTGTGTGTGTGTGTGTGTGTTAGTTGAATAAAATATGTCATACCTCTTTAAATGACATGAATACACTTTTCATACAATTAAGAAGGTAAAGGAAATGCTACCATTTACATTTAATTGAATTTATTTTTACTTCTGACAAGGGGTATGAAATAGATTGATTTGTCCACATATCTTCTTATTTATTGACCTAAATTTACATACATGCCCTATTTCCTTACTGTTTTTTAGGGACAAAGTAGGATGTTGAAGGATAATACTCAAGCAGTGCTTTGACCTGCAGGAGAAGAGCTCTGAGGAGAGGTGTCCTGGTGGATGACATGAACCACCAGTGTGCCATGGTGGCCAAGAAGGCCAATGGCATCCTGGGATACATTAAGGGATCCAGGTCAAGGGAGGTAATCTTTCCCCTCCACTCTGTCCTTATGAGGCCTCACCTGGAGAACTGTGTCCAGTTCTGGATTCCCTGGTACAAAGAAGTCAGGGATCTCCTTGAAAGAACCCAGTGGAGGGCTACAAAGATGATAAAGGTTGTGGAACACCTCTCTTATGAGGAATGGCTGAGAGAACTGGGTCGGTTCAGGCTTGAAAAAAGAAGACTCAGAGGAGATCTGAACCACTTCTATAAATATCTGAAGAGCAGGAGGCAAATCGATGAGGCTGGACTTTTCTTTGCAGTGTGTGGTAATAGGATGAGGAGAAATGGCTACCAACTGATGCATAGGAAGTTCCACACAAATGTGCATGGGAACTTTTTCACAGTGAGGGTGACAGAACACTGGAACAGGTTGCCCGGAGGGGTAGTGGAGTCTCCTCTGGAGATATTTAAGACCTGCCTGTATGCTTACATATACAACCTGGTCTAGGGAGCCTGCTTTGGCAGGAAGGTTGGACTAGATGATCTCTAGAGATTCCTCCCAACCTCTACAGTTCTGTGATTCCATGATTTTGTGAGAAATGCTATTTCTAATTAGAGTTCTTAACATAAGCATAATACTAACTTCATAAAATCTTGCAGATAAATTTGTCCTCAATTTAATGCAGTGAATTATTCAAAACAATATTTCAGATCTAATTAAATGAAAAAGACAGTGTAGCAGCAAATCAGTGATGCTTCATTTCCTCACCTTCAGTCTGTGTAACAATAACATCACACAAAGTCTTTCATCAAAGCAGTAGAAATAAAGACATTACTTCCAGAGGCCATCAGTGTGTAAAATTAAAACACAAAAAAATAAAAATACAAAAAAATAAAAATACATTGATTTTGATTGAAGCAAATGGCTTGACCTTAACCCTGCCATTTGTCAGTGTTGCTAAAATATCAGCTTCATCTCTACAAATAGTACCAATTTCCCTTCTTATTCCTACTTGAAACAAAAGATAGTAGGAGACTGAGTCTCCTCATGCATATTAATTTGAACCATGTAGAAACAGCATACACAAATACATGGCTTGCTTCCCACCTTAAACAAAAGCCAGCTGTGTGCATTTTCTCTGCTTAAAATAACTAGGAAGGAAGTATTCAAACTGAACTGAAAGAATTCCATAGGAGATGTATCCTAAGTTTATCAAGTATCAATTTATGTCATTCACACTCATCTCTGATTTTAGTCTTTCCAACATGTTTTTAAGAAAGAGAGAGGACACAAATGCAGAAGATAACTTTAAGAATGCAGGGATAAGTAAAAGGTAGGAAAACTGCATGCGTTAGTGTGGACAGTTCCAAGGCAAAACAAAAGGATGTATTCTGAGTTACTTTGCTTATCTAAACCTGTTACTAAGCAGTATTTCTGTTTAATGAAATAGGAAATTAAACTGAATCACATGCCCACCAGAAGGATTAAAGGCTTGAAGTTCGGAAGGAGTGCTTAACACCTGGAAAATAAGATGCTAACTAAATTTTGTGTATATCTATATCTATACATACATAGCACACTTTTGAGAATATATAGGAAATAGTTATATATATATATATATAAGTTATGTACAGGTATCTGCATGTAAACAGACAGATAAAGCTACAATTTGCTTGACAGGTAGATTCACAGTGTGGAGTATGAATTTACCTGTGTCAGTCTGTTGAAGCAAGTTAAACATGTAATTATCATACAATCTAAAAATATAAGCTAAAATGTAGACAAAATAATGTTCTCTGTATTCTGCCTTGATAAGCTGAGGCATTGAATAGAATTGAAAATGTGTTTTATCTTGGGTTCTATCTTCTGATTATTTTTCTCTTGCATGTTGAATTTTCTTTCACCTAAAGCAATTTAGAAAGTTGAGGATAGATCGTTGTCGATGATTATGGATGTGGACAAGGATGTTCTAAGGAGGAAACAAGGGTGTTTTTTTTTTTTTTTATCAAGCATTCATGAAAGAAAATTGAATTTAGAAAGCCAGTACATGGGTAAAATATCTAATAAAGGAAAAAATTCTGGTTGTAAGGACAATTGAATAAATTTCTTGTAGAGATTAAGAAAAGACCTGTTCTATCTTTAAGAGTACTCAATTTGGACATTTGGCTGTGAAAAAGTGTAGTTAATCCTTCTTTAGGACTTAGGAATATACTGTATTTTTTACAAAATTTCTATTATATTTACTCTATCATAGCACTTTAAAATTTCTGTTTTGGTTAGTTACTCTAACACACCACTTCCTGGTCTAGTATTAAATGGGGAGGTTGGTGGCCCTGCCTGTGGCAGGGGGTTGGAGATTCATGATCCTTGAGGTTCCTTCCAACCCAGGCCATTCTTTGATTCTGTAATTCTGTGATTTCCTTTTCCAAAGAAATACTATTACTGTTCACCTAATGATTTCTATATGATTTCTGTAAATTATTTTATATAGTAGCAGAGATTAAGAATAATGAGACAACACAATGACACAAATGAATCTGCTTCATTTATGAGGTGATATTTAAATTTTCCCAATTTCATTTAAATAGAGTAGAGTAAGTCTTAATGTCTAAACTGAACTTGGAAACCTAGATTCATAGAACTGTAGATGAAATATTCATAGAACTGTAGATGAAATATTCATGAAATATTCTGAGTTGGAAAAGACCCAGCAGGATCACCAAGTTCAACTCTTGGCTTTACACAGAACCACCCAAAAATCAGACCATGTGTCTGAGAGCTAATCTCATCCCCTACCTGTACAGATAGCCAGGGATGCCCCTTCCCAGCTGCAGAATCTGGCACTTGATCTTGTTAAACTTGATGTGGTTGATGACTGCCCAGCTCTCAAATTTGCACAGACCTCTCCAAGCCCTTTCCAACTTTGATGGAGTTGATAGTTTGTCCCATTTTAGTACTGCCAGCAAACACGGTCAAAACACTTTCTAGTCTTGCATCCAAGTCATAAAACATTAAAGAGAACAGACCTTAAAATGCAGCCCCAGGCAACCCCTAGAATTACCAGCTTCCAGATTGGCGTATCCCATTTACCATAACTCCTTGGGCCCAAGTCATCAGCCAATTACTCACACATTGCATTGTTTTTTGTCTATATACTAATTACTTTGTCTGGAATATTTTACTGTTTCTGTATTCCCACAAATATTCGATTACATTTTGTGGCCACGTAACAGAGAGATCGGAAGGGCAATATGACAAAATGTTACCTGTCAAGGAAACTTGTATCAAGCAAAGTTGTGGAACTGAATTCCTTCATAGAAGAAAACTTGCACTAGTTCTTTAGTGCTCACCGAATGTTTATAGGAACCAAACAGTGAATTTTTGTACAATCAGGCAGTGGGTGGTGTTTTTCAGCAGTGGTGATAGCAACAGTGTCAGTTTCACAGGTGCACATTTTTTAAAAGCATAGCATGCAGGTTTCCTGTTCATCCCTGATGCAAATGTTGCATCAGTGTGTGTCCCCTAATACTGGCGACTATGGTGAAGAACAGTGTTTTGTAGTGAGATAAAATAGTTTGCTCTTTCAAGTAGTGTTATAGTAGTTCTCATGTAAATAAATAGGAGACATTATGTTCAGCATGACCTCTTTTGTTAAGCACAACTGAAGATTGCCCAGTACATATTACAAGAACGTAAATGTAAGACTTATAATATTACTCAGTTTGAATTGATATTTTAAAGTTCTTACCTAAACTAAATAATTCAAAAATTATTTAATTCTATGATTGTATAACTAGCCACTTACTTTGGAAAGTTTATATGGTCAATTAGTATGTTCATGAAACAGACATACTTTCTCTAGACAAAGACAAGAAAAACTTCCATGGGTTAGTTGGTCTCTACTTTATACCATTCAGTCATCCACACTATCACATATATGCAGACTGATTTTAAGAGCAAAGACTTAGTCCATGCATGTTCAACATGTGGCCTTTGGGCCTCAAGTGGCCCAGCACAGCTTGCAATGTGGCCTACCCACTACCCTCAGCAGCTCTTCCCTGTGAAGTAACTCTTGCCATGCACCCAGAATTCTCAGTTGATATAAATGCATTATCTGCAAATTTTCAAATGGAATGTATAGAACTGCAACTGGATATTCAACTAAAAAATCTGATCATGTCTCTTTAACAGACTTTCATAAGACCTCTTTTAACAGGGAAAAAATATCCCATAATTCACAGCCACCCCTTAGACAATTATTGCTTTTTGTCAGTGTACACATCTGTGAACAATTGTCAAGGTGAAGTACAGGAAGAGTAAAATTTCATCCCAAATCTCTGAAGAACACCTTGAGAGCTCATGAAGAATTGCAACCACTGCCACTGAACCAGCCTGATACATTAGCTTCACAGAAACACGACCAAATATCCCAGAAGTATAATGTTCTTGTTCCTCATTTCTTCTAATAATTTAAGAAAAAAAAAAGTTTAAAAAAGGAAATGTTTGTTACTTATGTTTTCACAGTATTGTTTGTTTTACAAGGGCTACTCCAAAAGTAATGTCTCCTATTTACTTCCCACCAATATTCCCTTACATTTTTGTTGCCATATAAGAAATGGCAGCAGAGGGGCAGTATGACAAATTGACATCTGACAGAGGATACTCCTTTCAGACAATTGTAGAGCTTACAAGGACGAAAAGTGTCACGGTTTGATGATTTTTTGGTATTGGTATTCCACATCATAACATCATGTAGTACACTGGGAGTTAAAGAGTTAATGCTCCAGCTCCATGGATCATCAATAGTTATGGGTATACCTGTTTCAGAAGAGAAGAACTATGTTCCCCAGAGGACTTTGCATGGCTTTGCATTTTTTACATTTTTCTGCTCACAGGGAAAGATAAAAACTGTTCTGTGTATCATGAGACACTCTCTTTCCTTTTGGATTGACCCAGTAGCGGGTGCTCTCTAGCCGTCTCACTTTCAGCACTTAGTGTAAGGCCTTAGATTTATTGGACACTCTCTTGCTCATTTTATTTGATTTATTAGCTTCAATTCCAATCCTACTCTGTTGGTTTAAATTCTGATATCTTATTTAGTCAACTAGCTTTTTCCTCCTCAGATAGTTGCCACTGTTTATTTTTTAGGCCCATCTCCCTTTTCCTTTTTCTCTTTCCCCCTTCCCCTTCCCTGGGGCATGGGTCTGTGGGTCCCTCACCCAATCATCATGGAACCAGGATGAACCAGCCCATAAACCACTGACAAAAGGGAAGGGGAAAGGGGGAAGGAAAGGGGAAAAAGAATTAGGTGTTCAAAGCAACAGATTATGTACTCTTTGTTATTTATACCTGTCTGCTTGTTGTTCAGATATCTGGATATATACCAGATAGCGAATAAAATTACACTAGTTTTCATCAAAGTCACCACAGCTGTTACTTTATGTGATGATAAAATTATTGCCTATATGCTTATACTGGGGCACTGTCTGTTTACAGCAGGAGTAGTACCTCCACCTTTTTATTTTAATCTACTTGGCTTTTTTTCCCTTTTGTTGGATCAGCCAATAGCCCTTTGTCTGGCTATTGATTCGTAAAAGCATGCCAGTTCAGTATTGCAAGGTCACTCATAATAGCATCTAGACTGTTTAGTCTTCTCTATTATTAATTTATTTATTTTTTAGGCAACTCTTTTGAAAATCAGCCATGTTTCACTCTGAATACTGGAATTTTACTGGTAAAAAAATAAAAAAGTATTATGAATATGAGGGAGTAAATATGGAAGCATTTCAAAACTACAATTGAGAAGTAATTTATTTATCAAATTAATCAATATAAAGAGAAGAGTACACAACAGTCATTTCATAAATAAAATACAATCAAATGAATTATGTCTGTATTAAAATAGAAGTTAAGACAAGTTTTTATACCATCAAGGGCCAAAGATTTTCTCCCTTTGGAATTTTTTGTCATTAGAGCTTTGCACTTATCTTCTAGCTACTGAAGAATTACATTTGTAGCTCTGTACCCTACATTCAAGTATATACAACAAAGTCATACTTAATACTTTTCCTCCTTGTAGTTAATGATAAACTTACCATAGATATGCAAAGAAAGAATGTATGAGCATATATATATATATATTCTGCCTTCCTATGAATATCTATCTATCCATTTATTTATTTATTTTCACCCTCTTGGATTAGCAACACAGCACACTCCAGAAATACTTAATCCCTGCAGAATCAGTTGGCCTGTTTGTCTTATCAGTATATTAGGTATTGGATAAAAAGTTGTTTCAGTACCTAAATAGCAGCTACAGGAAAGGAGGAGAGCGATTCTTTAGCAGTGTCTGTGGTGACAGAAGGCAAGATGGTTTCAAATTAAAAGAAAGGTAAATTTAGGTTGGATATAAGGAAAAAGTCCTTTACAGCAAAGATGGTAAGGTACTGGAACTGTTTGCCTAAGTATGTGATGGATATCCCACCCCTGGAGATGTTCAAGTCCAGGCTGGACCAAGCTCTGAGCAACTTCATGTGGCTGTGGATCTCCCTGCTCATTTCAGAGGAGCTGGATTAGATGACCTAAAAAATCTCTTCCAACTCACATTATTCTATGAAATTCATATGGTGTCCAGGACCTTAAAACAGCATGTAAGCAGTTTTCTAGCACTGCTAGAAAAACAAGCATTGCCAGTAATGCAACAGGTCTGAAAGCAAAGACAAAGGGATCTCCCATGACCCACAGAAAATTACCAGCTTGTGTAGTAAATGACTTCTTGGGCAATCTGTATTAAGCCAATAATGCTTACTTACCTCCATGTCAAAACCATAACTGAAGGCTATTCCAGATGAGCTAGCTGCTGACAAAAACTTCAAGTGGCTCTTGTGGTGAAAGAATATAACCATTTTTCTTCAAGTTATAGATAGGCAGCGCATAAATTTTAGTATACTCTGTCTAAGGAAGTGTATATGGGATCAGATGACATGTATCTCATTGTCCTGAAGGAACTGGATTATGTGGTTGCCAAGCCATTCTCCACCATATCTGAAAATTCATAGTTGTCAGGATACATCCCTTGTGAATGTAAAAAAGGAAACATCATTTCCATTTTTAATGAAGGGAAAAAGGAAGATACAGGGAACTATAGACCAATGAGCCTCACCCTTGTGCCTGGGAAATCATGGAGGAGATCATCCAGGAGGATATTTAGGGCAAATGCATGACGAGGAGGTGATATGAGACAACCATCATGGCTTCATCAAAGACAGATCATACCTGATCGATCTGGTGACCTTCTGTGTTAGAGTGATGACACTGGTTGAAAAAGGGAGGGCAACTGATGTAGTCTACCTGGACTTCTGCAAGGCTTTTGACATGTTCTCATATTACATTCTTATCTCCAAACTGGAGTGATAAGGATGCAGAGAGACTACTATGTTGTATCTACTATGTATGTATCTACTATGTTGATAATGAGTTGATTGGATAATTGCAGCCAGTCAGCTGTGGTCAATGGCTTTATGTCCAGGTGGAGGCCATTGATGAGTAGTATCCACATCTTAGGACTGATGTTCTTCAATATCTTTGTCATGGTTTTGTTAATTTTGGTGTTGGTATTTCACATCATAACATCATGTAGTGCATTGAGGAAGAGTCAATGCTCCAGCTCCATGGATTATCTATAGTTATGGGTACACCTGCCTCAGAAGAGAAAAAGAACTACATTCCCCAGAGGACTTTACGTTGCTTTGTATTTTTATGTTTTTCCGCTCAGAGGGAAAGATAAAACTGTCTGTGGTCACGGGACACTCTCTTTCCTTTGGGTTCAACCCAGCAGTGGGTGCTCGCTGCCGTCTCACCTTCAGTGCTTAGCATAAGGCCTTCGGTTTATCGGACACTCTCTCTTGCTCTTTTTATTTGATTTATTAGCTTTAATGACAATTATATTGTATTATATCGTATATTTTAATTATTTTATTACTTTCCGATATCTATTTAGTAAATTAGCTTTCCTCATCAGATCGTTGCCGAAGTTTTCTTTCTAGGCCCATCTCCCTTTTCCCTTTTCCCTTTCCCCCTTCCCCTTTCCTGGGATGTGGGTCTGTGGGTCCTGAGCACCAATCGTTATGGAACTCAGGCTGAACTAGCCCTTAAACTGTTGACAATCTTTATCAATGATATAGATAATGGGATCAAGCACCTTGTCAACAAGTCTGTAGATAACACCAAGATGAGTGGGCAGCTGATACATTAGAAGGAATAGATGTCATCCAGAGGGACCTGGACAAGCTTGAAGAATAGACTTACAAGAATCTAAAGTAATTCCACAAGACCAAGAGCAAGCTGTTGCACTCAGGTAGGGGCAATCCCATGTACAAAATTAGAGAATAACTCAGTGAGAGCAACCCTGCAAAGAAGTACTTAGGAGTTCTGATGGATGAAAATGTTGACATGAGTCAGCAGTTTGCACTTGCAGCCTAGAAAGGCATCCCTATTCTGGGCTCCATCAAAAGAGGGGTGGCCAGCAGGCCAAGGAAAGCAATTGTCCTCATCTGCTCTGGTCTTGTAAGAGTCTATCTGAATTAGCATACTCAAGCTTGAGGCCCTCAGCAGAAGAAAGACATGGGGCTGTCAGAGTTTGTCCAGAGTAAGGCCATGAGGATGATCAGCAGGCTGCATTGCTTCTCCTGTGAAGAAAGACCAAAAGAGGTGGGTTTGTTCAGCTTGGGGCAGGTTCCAGAGAGATCCCATTTCAACTTTCCAGTGCTTAGAGGGATCTTATAAATAGAAATGTGACAAGACTGATTATAAGGAGACAAGGGGGAAATTTTCACTTAAAGGGTGACGAAACACCATAACAGATTGCTCAATGAAGTTGTAGTTGCATCATCCCTGAAAGTATTCAAGACTTAATTAAATGGGCACTAGGAAAACTGATGTAGTATCTGATTTAGTGCTCCACCATCTGAACCTCAGTCTGCATTAAAGCCACTGCCCTGTCAGGGACATATTCTTCAGCACCTTCCGGGGAAACAGCTCTGTGGCATGTCATCACATCTGAGACTGATACAGTGATTTGAATCCAGCTGAGACCTTCTTCTTAACACCTTTAATTGTATCCATTTGTGTGAATTACTGTCAGAACTTCTTTTAGCTGTCTCTGCTAGGTGCAGTTTTTCACATGTTTATCATCTTATTTATCATCATGTTTCAAACTTAACATCTTTCAGATTGTTACTGCTTTTGTTTGATACACGCCAGATAAGATGTTTAAAGTCTGAAAAGAAGAACCTGAAAAAGTGCTGTAAAATGATAAAAAAAACCCAACATTACAGTGTTGCATTAAAAACAAAACAAAAAAAAAACCTTGTCAATTTAAAATGCTAAATAATATAAATAAAATAGAATCTAAAGGTGCTCATAAGAGAAACATTCTGAAAATAAAAGCCTTGTCAGATAGACTTCAAGAATATAATATGATCAAATTTTAAAACATGAAAAATAGAGATTTTTTTTTTTTACCTTCTTTTGTATTTATAGTAGGATAAATAGTTCTGGGCCAATTTCTGAGGGCAGTGGAACTCTTATCACTTAAAATTTCTGTGTTGGCATTCAACAGTTTTCTAAGATATACTCTCATCAGGTGCAAAAACTGTTTTTTGAACTACTGACCTGTCAGCCTCATCTTTCTATAGGTGAAGATCATGGAGCAGATTCTCCAGGAAGCTATGAAAATCACACAAAAAGAGGGAGGTGATAGGGAACAATCAGCATGTCTTCACCAAGGACAAGTCCTACCTGACCAACAAATTGCCTTCTATCATATAGTAACTTGAACAAGAGCCATGATGTCATCTATCTGGACTTCAGTAAATCTTCTGACATGGTTCCCCTCTACATCTGGCTCTCCAAATAGGAAAGATAGGGACTTGGAAGGTAGACTGTTCAATAGATTGGAACTGTGAGATTGAACCCAGTGAGTGGTGGACTCAATATCTGGATTTCATTTATAAGTGATGTCCCTCAGTGGTCAATACTGGGTTTGATGCTCTTTAATATTTTTATCAATTGCAATGATATCAGAATCAAGTGCATACTCAGAATGTAGATGACACCAAGTTTTGTGACCACTTGAAGGTCCATTGAAGGTCCATACCAACTTAGAGAATTCTATGATTTCATGATGTCAGATTGGAAATCACTAAATTAGATACTTATAGTTTCATACTGATACACTTCTGTGCACACAAAGAGAATATTAAATTGTTGACTGATCTAAGGTGAATTTTACCTTCTGGTTGGTTCCCTCTACTTTGTTGTTTATTTAGAAAGACAATCATACTTCATAATATCAAGCCCTTGGGTGATTAGTTATTTTAAATAACGAGATTTTCTTCTAAGCTTTTGTCACTTTAGTTATATTTGGGAATTAAATCTGATCGTTTTTGCCTTTCTCTGCTGTACACAGATATTGTTCAACTCTTCAGTGTTTTCTAACAAGACAAAAATGTCCACAATACTTTACATTTCAGATTATAGTATCAGAACAAAAATGATATCTTGTCTTCCAATGTGAAGACAGGCTTCTTCCAAGTTAGTGCAATAAAATATGAGATAAGATATATATATATATAAGGTAAGTGATATTTGTCCACTATTGTATCTTTTCTTCTTCTATTCCATTCTTCCATTTTTGTTTACTTTCCTCAGTAATTTTTCATTTTAAACTGCTGAAACACCAACAAAAATAATAAAGGAACTGTTTTGACTTCGTCATTTAGTAAATCTAAATATCATAAAGACACATGGAAGTGAGAGGATGTTTCTATTATATCAAAAGCTTATTATTAATTCATTTTTATGTTGATTTATTTATTTTAATTTTAAAATTTGAAATTATACTTATGAACTAATTTAAAATAATTAAAAATAAGTATTGTAACTACTGTGTAAATAAAAATGCTTCTAAGAAAAATGCCTAATGTAAAAAAAAAAAAAAACCACATTTAAAAATATGACCATGGGAACTACTAATCATAGTGTGTAAACTATATTTAAAAAGAAAATAGCTAAGTTCAAACACATTTTATGTATGCTTATAAATGACATATTGATTTTTTCTTGAAGCAGAAGCCTTGAGAAGTAGTGGAAAAAATTAAAAAAAAGATGAAGGAAATAAAACCTCTATTATGTTGTGCATGAATTGAACAAGCAATGAAAGAAACAAACAACTACTATACTAGGGTCTAATATTTAAGAAAATTGTTATTTAAGATTGTAGTCATTTGGAATCAGTTGTTGACAACTGTGACAACAAATAAAATCAGAGTCCCTATAAAAAGTAAAATAATTGAAATAGTGTAAGTAAATGAAATAAGATAGTTTTAATCTAAGAGACAATTTTGAGTATCTAGTCCATCTTCCAGTTAAGGAAGGAATATTCCCCACTGTGCTTACTTTGTAATTTCCTCTCCACTCATTTTAAAATTCCTGAAACTCTTATTGATGGAATTTTAACAAACTTCTTTTCGTCAACTATTCCACAGAGTATGAGACAAATCATGTTACTTTCCTGTACACAGTTTTTTTTTACTACTTTTTGACAGTGATCCTACTTCTAAAACACACAATGACAACAGTTGAAAATATCAATTTAATATTTCAGTAGCTCTATTGGAAAGGAAGGAGAAGTGGACTGGTGAAACTCAGCACCCTATTCTGTAAAGAAAACTTGTAATAGCTGAATTTGGGCTTGAAAACTTAATTCTAGACAGTAAATAATATTTATTAATGAGATGGAAAGATGTGGACTATTTGTTTTGTCTTTGATTCTCTGAAAATCATCAGATTGTGTTGAAGTACTTTTCTGCTGATGTTTCTATTATTTTCATCTGCGTGCTTTCAGTTGTATTAGAACACAAAGTGAAAATGCACCTGTGATTTTGAAGTTTTTGCTACTATCTTACACCTAAACAATATTAAGCTTCTATTCACCTGACAAGTTCCCAGAACAAGTTGCTGACCCACCAAAAAGGGCATGGCTCTGCATGCACAATTAGCATAAGACACTATTAACATAATACCTATGGCTTGTTACTAGTAATAGCAGTGTAATTTAAATAGGACCATAACACACAATAATACTTATAATGTGCTACATTATTATGTAAAGATTATGTTAAGAAAAAAGGTAAGACTAAACTTCTTCATGGGGCATTTTCAGATGCAACTTGTCACTACTTTACAACTCATTGCTAGCTAGTACTCTTAATTCAGACACAGTGTTCTCTTAGAATATGACTTTTTTATATGTGTTTTCAGAATTTAAAGTAAGTAGTTTAATGTGATGAATTTAGTTGGTGTGTGTAAAATGAATTGCATATGACTGCATTCAATTAAATAAGTGAGTGATCCACAAATTTGAATTCCATTCCACTTCCTTTTCTGAATCCTTGAGAAGCGTATAGAGTAAAAAGAGGAATAATAACAGTGAAGGGTTAATATCTATGATAAATGTTGCAATGAAGTTTTAAGACTATCAGCAATAGTAGAGTCTTAAAAGGCAAAGACAAGTTTAAAATTTAATACAGTGAAAATGAAGGTGGAATTAATAATTTGGAAGGCAGAGAAAAACTAGTAGTATCAGAGAAGACAGCCACTGTCCTGATCAGCCTCGGTAAGAAATCTAAAACTAACATGCACTCCAGAATATGTATTTCATTGAGCAATATAAAGATCACAGACTCTTATTAATAGATCTTCATTTACTACAAGATTCAAGTTTTTTCAAAAAAATATGATTAATATTTGCCTGATCTTAAGGCCTAGAGCTACCAGCTCCAGCTGGGCTGGAGGGTATTTAATGTTTATATCCAAAGATACTTGGCAGTAAATAGAGCCAAGACTCAAAAAGGAAAAATTGCAAGCAGTGTGGTTAGCAAAGGTCAGGGCAGTAAAATTAGATGCTGGAAGGGAGTGCCTCTGGTATTAGAAGTTGTTTGTTTTATTCCCAGAGGAGGCTGCAGAAATATTAAGAGGTCTTGGCTGAGATATTTATTCTAAAGGAGTTCTGTAGTCCTCATTCAAAGACAAAGAAAAAATACCTGAAAGACAAAGTAATCGTTGATCACAGCTAACCTATGTTCAGAAGGGTAAATACATGTTTAACAGACGTAATCTCCTTTAATTACGTTACCCACCTAGTTTACTATAGTAAGAAAACTGATTTAATTTTTTTAGACTTCAGCAAAGATTTCAATATTGTTTCTCATACCATCCAACTGGACAAAATGTCCTCAGGCCACTAGATAAATCATGAGGAGATAGATGAACAGTAGGATGATGAATTGAACTCTATAAGTTACAGAAAATATTTACATCAGGCTGTGGCCTAATAGAGATCCACAGAACTCCATTTTAGCTGAAATTCACTTTGATGATTTCATAATGATTTGGATACAGTACTTGAAAGTACAGATTACACTAAACTGAGAGGAACTGCTGAATTCCTTGAGGGAAGAGAGGTGTTGCAGAGAGATCTTGAAGATTAGACAGCTGGCAATCATCAGCCATGTGAAGTTTAATGAGAGTACATGTCAGATTCTACATTTGTGATGGGTTACCCTGGGTGTATGTACAGACTGGGACCAACTGGCTGAAGATCAGCCCTGCAGAAAGGAAGCTATAGCTTCCAGCTAAAGGCAAATTACATATGAATCAGCAGTGTGCTGTGGTAGACAAAAGGGTCCCAGTATCCCAGTACCACCAATATCCGCCTCTGACTTTTGTGGGCCAACATAACAAAAATATGACACATTACTTTTGGAGCAGCCCTTGTAAAACAAACAGTACTGTGAAAATATAAGTAACAAACGTTTCCTTTTTTAAACTTTTTTTTCCTTAAATTATTAGAAGAAATGAACAAGAACATTATACTTCTGGGATATTTGGTCATGTTTCTGTGAAGCTAATGTATCAGGCTGGTTCAGTGGCAGTGGTTGCAATTCTTCGTGAGCTCTCAAGGTGTTCTTCAGAGATTTGGGATGAAATTTTACTCTTCCTGTACTTCACCTTGACAACTGTTCACAGATGTGCACACTGACAAAAAGCAATAACTGTCTAAGGGGTGGCCGTGAAGTATGGGATATTTTTCCCTGTTAAAAGAGGTCTTATGAAAATCTATTAGACATGATCAGATTTTTTAGTTGAATATCTGGTTGCAGTTCTATACATTCCATTTGAAAATTTGCAGATAATGTATTTATATCTACTTAGAATGTTGTCACAAACAAATCAATGGATTTTTTGCTACTTTGAGTCTGCACTGTATAGATTTTCCCTACCCATGCCAATGTTTCAGTCGATACGGTTAGTTAATAGTTAATAGTGCTCTGACTGATTGCTGCTGGGCAATGGGTACATGCTAGGAGCTACCTCTGTGGGGAAGAGCTACTGTGGGTAGCAGGCAGGCCTCACTGCAAGCCATGTTGTTCTGGATGCAGTCCATGGGCTGCAGGTTGGACATGCTTTAATGCTATAGTCTTATTTTCAAAGTACAAAGCCTCATAAGAAAGAATGTGTAGCTCATTGTTATAGAAAGCAGGGATAACCTTGAGACAACAGCTTGTTTAAATGAGAGTTTTCCGTACTCACTCCACATTTGTTTCCTCTTCAACAAATTCTATTTATTGACACTAGTTATAAAATACAGACCAGAACTGCGAATGTTGGAAAAAATAGATAATACATTCCAGGATAAGCCAAGAAAATATAAAATTCCTTTAAGAGGCTTTGTTTTTTTGGTTCTCAGGAGATGAAGGAAAAGCGTGAGTGTGAAATACAGGATAGCCTGAAGCAATTTATTTCAGAGATCGTCATGTTAGTGACCTCTGTCTGTACAAAATGCCCCTAGCCTATCTTTGTAAAATCAACAGCTATCATATGAAGATTCATTAACAAACCACTTAAATAGTATATACATCTATTCAGCATGTGTCAATATACTAAATATTTTGGTATCCCTACATAATGGAGGATAAAACATATTCAAACAAAACAAAACAGAACAGAACAGAACAGAACAGAACAGAACAACAAAACAGAAATGCAAGTAAACCAGTCTACACTAAATTTTGACTGTAAACTTCAGCCATTAGGAGAACTTTAAGTTTTTGAAGTTTAAGCAATAGCTTTAGGAGAGACAGATTTTACAAGATTTTTGCAAGTTACAGATTAAGTTGCTTCAAAGCAGACACTGATAATAATTTTTTTATTCTTTTATTAAATGTTTATGCTAAAGTTTTCAAATGTTACTGCTTGTCTCATAGCCACAGTTTTGTTTTTCTGTCAATCTTTGTACGTTCAGCTACAGCAAGATATTCTATTTTTATTAACTCAGTGTTGTTCTAGAGATATTTGACCAAAACCACGTGGAAATAAACATGTTTGTACTAATTTGAATGACATCAGATCAAGTCATAAAATACTTGTATGTTTAAGCACTAAAACTCCTCTTGACAATGTGGCTTTATCAAAAACAACTGAAGCTAACCTCTGCTCTTCTGCTTAGAGCTAAAATCATTCCTCCACGTTGTGATTTGGGGATACCCACTGACAAACACAAAATAAACTGTTTATTTGATACACAAGCTAAGTATCTAAGGTATTTTGTTCTGTTTTTCTCCTTCTTAAAACAAACAAAAACAAAATAATAGAAAATAAAAAAAATACAAAAAAAGCTATCACTAACTAACAGGAGCATGGCATAAAACTGAGGAAGCATGTGAAATCACTTCAGTTTATATAGAAAGAGTAATGAAGTGGAGAAAAAAATAAATACTTTTGGAGCATATGTAGCATATACAAAATTATACACAATGATTTTCTAACATTGCTACTACTTGCTACTTTCACAGGGTGTACATCCACTACCAGAATGGCTCTAAAAACTTACAATGATTTAATATGACATAGTTCATACTAAATTCATATTTCTAGTTGAGAAAATCAGAGAAGTTTTATAATTAAATGTGGTTTTAGAACATTTTGGAGTTAAAAGTTATAATTTCATGAGTGTTTTAATTTAAATTTGTTCAGAATAAAAGTAAAAATGTCTTTTTTTTTTTTTTGAATTAGAAGAGAATAATCTTGACCTGAATGAAGAAACTCAATTTTCTCATTTACAACGAAGAAGGAAAGTTCAGTAATGCATCTCAGATATATACCAACATAAGTGCTAGCTGCCTTTACCATAATTAAAGTAAATCTTTATTGATTTGAAACAGAAAACCTCACTGATATCAGAAAATCTGCTGACTTAAAACAGGTTTTTCATGTTACTTTCCTGAACACAGACATATAAATACATATTTTTCTCTTGATCTTCACGGATATCTTCTCAAATCACTAAGTTAATTTAATTGTTTAGAACTGGAAGGGGAAGAAACTATTCCATGAGCAACATCTCCCATGCAGTCTAGTGCAAGCATACTGAAAGTTGCTTTAAAATAACGCACATTAGAACTTGTTCTCATAAAAGAAATCCAAGTCTGTTGGTAAATGCACTGAAATATTCCTTTATGCTATTTTCCAGAATTGTCACTTTTTGTGTGTGTGAGTGTGTATTTGTTTGTCTGTGTGTCTGCGTGTGTATGTATATTAAGAATATTTTGTATGTGGAAAAGGCAGGAGAAAATAATTCAATTCAGATATTGTTATACTTTCATCTACATACCATAATGCAGAAGTAGTAAAATTGTTATAACGAATCTAAATTTAAAAAGAAGCACATTAAAGAGAAGTGAAAAAGCTACTGCAACAACAAAATCGAAGAAAGTCACCATATTTCACCCAAGTAGATTTTTTTTTTTTTGTTACTAATAAGAGGCCACAGGCTCTATGCTGGCAACACAGGATCTCAGGAGTGGCTAGGCTAATGTATTATTTTAGCTTGACTTGACAAGTGACTAGTGGTGAATATATTGGTCCTAGGTATAAGGACTTTTCCACTGTAGGATGAAAAAGTACAAGAGTCAAGTCATCTATAAGAGTGAGCCATTCTTATCCTTGCCATAATAGTACTCATAAATTTATGCACGTCTATGCCTAAGTCAACAGTTCATGAGGTAGTTTTAAAATTATTTATAATCTTCTTTAAGAACACTACCTCTTCATAGACTTTTCATTATTTCTGTTTTTCTTTGCAGAAGTGCAGTAAATGGTGAGAATACCTAACCAAAAGGTAATAACGTGAAGTTAAACTGACTTTTACTGAACAGTAGAATAACAAAAAAAACTATCAGTAACTTATCCATCATCCTCTAGAACTTTGGCTGAAATAACAGAAGTAGAAAAAGAAACAGAAACCCTATTCAACACCCTGTAGAGAGAGATGCTGTGCCTTGACTTGCTGATAGCAGACTGTGTGGTATGTAATGGCTGAATCACAAACAGGCCTGTAATTACAAATACGGAATATTCAACACTCCTCGAATATGTCAGTGACTTGCAGGTAGGTTGGGTAAAAGTCTAATATTAAAAAAACCGTCTTCAAGACACTGTTCATTTTGTAGATCAGAGGAAAAGCTAAGTCTGGAGCAGTAAATTCCATTAAGTATACATAACAGAGACATTTCTGGATTTTCCATTCATAGAAAAAGTTTTCTTCCGATACTCCATCTTTGTAGCTGTAGATTGTTAACACTGCCCGCTGAGCTTTGATGTTTGCTGATAACTGGAATGTGTTGTTAATCTGACAGTAGGTTGTACCAGTGCTTGGAGCTAATGTATTCTCAAAACTGCACAGTATGACCACAATGGGTACAAAGTAAAAGCAATAATAAAAAATTGAACATGTCTTAAGTGCTATGATTATTACTGTGGTCTAGTTTTTAACTGCCCTTTGGAATGTCTGTTTCTTAAATATCCTTTGTTAGAAAGTATTGATAGCTATATTAGCCTCATACATTCTGTCCTGGCAGCAGCATACAAGAATACACTGGAAGAGGGAGGAAATATTCTAGTTAACCACAGGCTTCAGGTGATTTTAGTTCCAGACAAAAGAACAGGAGAAAAAGGACAGCCCTTTTAATCCACAGAAATATTTCCAACAATAATCTCCTAACTTGATGATGTTATTAGGTTTATAAAATTACTCTTCTGTCATAAACACTTCTGTCATAAAGTTCTTACCTGCAGTATACAAATAAGGAATCACACAGAATCAGTCAATTGTCTTTACTGGTGTCAAACTGTTCACTGTGTGAATAAGTTTACAGCAAAGCACTGGAGCAAAAAGAAACTGCTAAGTTACTTCAGGGAAGAAAATAGAACAGACTCCAGTCCAAGCAAGTAGAGAAGGGGAATTAATAGAGATCTTAACTGAGATATTCACTGAACAATGAAAGAGTCAGACAGGATGCCCCAAGAGGAACACCATGATATTTTGCAAGATCAAGGACAAACTCTGCCATGGAAAGGTAAAGCCCTGCAAAGAAGTAAGCTTCCACTATTAAGACTGGGGTGCATTTGAAGAATTGCTCTGGGCCCTGAAAGCACTGAAGAGAGCACTGGCCAGACATCCACTAGTACAGAAACAATGGCCAACTGGAGGGATGTGAGAAGGGATTCAGGGTATTCTATATAACCTTACTCAACAGTCAATAAAGTGTATTTGGATACTGCAGTTTTGGATTCCCACACCTCAATATAGGAGTGTATGTCAACACTATTTTCACACATGGTAGAACTGCATTTTCTAGTTACTGAGGGATAGTTGGACACAGCTTTCAGGGAACTGAATTCACAGTATTTTTACAGTTAAGTAACAGCATGTAGTCTATTCAAACTTTAGTCAATGAAACATTAAGCTTTAATGTTCCCCTAGGGTTCCTTTTCAAGCTCTGGTTTCAAGATAACATGATACTCAACAATCAAGCAGTCTTGACTTGGCCGAGCAGTGTCCTCTTGGCAGCAAACACAATCATACTACACAAAGATGATATAGAAATCTGTAAATATGCTACATATAGATAACCAAAGAGAGATAAACAAAGATGATTTCTTAGCTTCAATTTCACAGTAAAGCAACTTGGTTTTGGATGCATGTAGATATTTTATCTCCAAAGTAGTCTTTCAGAGATATAAAAATTTGGATACACACACTTAAAGAAATTCTGTATGGATAATATATCTCTTTTTATTCAAATATATACAAATTAAGGAGAAATAATTCCTGGAAAAGAACAGTGAGCATTCATTTCTGATGACTTTAGATTTGCTTGGCTTCTGTCACAGCAGAAATAGGACAGCAAATATTTTCTTAGCACACACTTGAGACTTAAGTGCAATTGGTGAAAAAAATATCACAGGTTTGATTACTGTATCTTTTCCTTTACCTGGTTTCCAATGCCAAACAAATAGATTATAATAGTAAAAGAAAGGAAGGGAAAGAAGATAAAATACCTCTTTACATTTACAAATAGAATAAGACAAAATATAAATGAAAATTCTAACAAAAATTATCTTCCAACCCACTTGCCTTCAGTTCTGCTGCTGCTCACTCCTGTACTTTCTGGACCACGTGATGACTATGAGATTGTCACAAAGTCTGTGATAGTGACAAAGAGCAATCATTTGATACAATTTATTGTATTTCAGCATGGTTTTTATCTGATTTTAAGGTAACTAGTTATAGATCACTGCTTCTCTATCTTCCTAGAACTACAGGGTTTGAGGATATGCCTGGATTGCCTATAGTCCCTGTCTAGTTTCTGTTTAATGTCTAGTGGACAAGTTATTGTTGCTGAACAGGTTGGAGCTGCAGCTCTGTTAGTGATGTAACTGGACAAGTCTTGAAGCTCACAGAGTGCTGGTGTGACTAAAAATGGCCCGTTATTTCCCCAAATATAGGGAGAGGTGTCTGTGCAATTTCCAGGCTTCCGATGAAAAAAAAATGAGAAGGAAGAAGGTCATGAAATAGAAATGCAAATGAACAAATTTTAGGCTGAGTCTGAAAGCCATGCTTTGAGAATGCACATCATAGTTACCCCAGTGAAGATACAAGGAAGATACAACTTATTGCTCCTCTGCCCCAAATCAGCTGGCTTATGAAACAGCTTAAGAGCTTGGACAGTTGCTGGAATGGTGCATACTGTCAGATAGCATCTACTATCATATAAATATATAAACAAACTGCCTGTGTAAGTATGCTTGAGAGTTTCTTTGTTTTAGGGAAATAGATTCTTTTATATCTACGTCTACGGAAGTTATTCTCAATTCCATATAGAACAGAACAAACCTCTTGTTTAGTTTCTTATTCATTTACTTTGTTTCAAATTACTTCTCAAATACATTCTTAACTTTGGTATCACAAATTAAAGTTCTATAATATAAAATAGCTTGTAATATATTTATACTTATTAAAAAATTACTATTTCAATTAGTATATTATATTTCAATCCATTACTGTTTCAATGAAGGCTCATAAATAATCAAATTCAGACATAATTCCTTTTTGGAATTCGCAATTTTTGATTTAACCTGAAAAATTCAACATTTTTAAATTTCATTTTTAAAATTTTAAACATTTATTAAATCCCAGGAGAGTAGTCTGTTATTATAGTTCTCACAAACATATAAAAAAATTCTGTTTACTTAAACCAAGTATTTTAAATCTATCTTTTTAATTACTTCAATTTCTACTGGAAGTTAAAGATACAAAAGGACAAAATGAAGAAGACTTCACTCTTTATTCTTTGAATGCCTTCTGATTTAATCATAATGGAGTAGATTGTATACCAATGCGTGCATGCTAACAGAAATAACTGATTCTTCTGCTTGTTGATATAATGAAAAATAGTTTGAAACAAACTCTTAAAATTCTGGTCATTAAAGATGTACTTTGAGGGAGGACACTAAGAACGGATGCATTAAAAACCTCACAGATGAAAAAAAAAAAAAAGAAACATTTAACAATCTTATTCCCTAATCTTACTGTGAATTTCCCTGGCACTGCAAAACACATTGCTCCGTTTAAAACCCATGTCCCTTAATTCCCATTAGTTACTATTACAATTGTTTGCACTTCAATTATTTATGAAAACTTCCCCACAAAGCATTTGGCTTTGATGAGGAGAGTCATTTTACTTCCAGCTTGAACAGTAACCACTCACGTCTGTGCAATTAAAGCAGAATGTTTCAGTTTAACATCTCTGACGCAAGAGAATACTGAATGTGCTTCTTTCATTAGGGATCAAAACTAAACTACAGCAATAAAAAGTAAAGCAATTTCAACAGTGCTGTTACAGTACCAACTGCATTGTTACCACAGGCACATAGCATAGAGGGCATATACCAGTCCAGTTCTACAAGACTAAGTGAAAACAGAATGAGTGAGAAACAGCACCTGAGCAATCATTAGGTTTGCACCCCAAAGACTACTAGGCAACACTCAACCTCATTTGGAAAGATATCCTACTGTGTTTTAGTTCTTTTTTTTTAAGATTCAGTATAACATCTGACAGAATTTACCAACGTCTGCATTGTTAAGTGAGGTAAAGGGTAGAAGAGTGCAAACATCTCCTCAAGACACTCCAGCCCAAAATCACTCCTGCTCAGGCACTGGGACCCAGCCTGGTGCCTAGGAATCCATTATCTCTGTCTAGGCTGAGAAATATGGCTTCTACTTCCCTCTTTGCATGTACAATCAGTGGCAAAGATGAGCACATACAGTTAGAGCCAGGACACAGACACAACTGGTGACACAGGCTACTCCAATCAAGTGCTGCCTTTTATAGGTGTCACAGAGTTATCTTTAGGTCTAAGTCTGTGACAAGGACACAAGAAAAAAAAAAGAGGGAGAGAGGGAAGAAAATAATTTCCCTGTCTTTGTCAATACAGCTGCCCGTGCAGGGCCGTGCACTCCGGAGAGGAGGGAAGGGGTGAAGGGGGGGAAGTTGGGAGAGGAAGAAGGGAGAAGGGTACAGAGATAACAGATGGGTAATTTACTAAATCCAACAAAATCGAACTAACTGAGAAAGACAGGAGTATCCGAAACATGAGATCTTACATTACTAAAACTTCAGGGGAAGCACACCTGCTTTTTCCCTGCAGCAAGCTGAGAGAGAAAAAAGAGCACCAGAGCTCATGGCTGGTGTCTGGCCAGGAGTTCAAACCCTCTTCCACTTCCTATCAGGGCATTAACTCATTAACTTCCAACATGATGTTCTGTTGTGGAATAGTGACAGCAAAAATCACAAAACCGTAGCAGTAGGACTCATGCAAAACACAGACACTGGCACAGATTAAGATCCCATCCCTTTCTCCAGTTACTACAGATAGAATTTCCCTAGTAAAGGCACACATATGTTCTTCAGGTTAACAAACTCATACATTTTCACAGATTTTTCAAGTGCCTGGTGTAAGAGACTATTATTTTATACCATTGCCTCAAAGTTTGCTGATGAACATGTCCGAACATGTCCAAGCTAGTCCTGGGCAAGGGTTGAGAAATCCTTTGTCTAAGGGACAAGCAGATGGGCATGTCCTGGGGCAACAAAAGAGAGATAAGCTGCAGCTCAGTGGCCGCTGAATACTCGTTTGTGTGGTACTCATATCCATGGGGAGATAACGATCTCAGGAGATGCTTGCCTGGCAGGCTAGATCGGGATTTGTCACATAGGCAATTAAAATGGAGGATAAAAGAGGGATCGACCACCATGTGATGTGTGTGGTTGTTGGGTTGTTGTTCTTCCATCAGAAACCTCATGAGCTGATCCCTGCTGCTGAACTCCCTCCTGGGCCTGCTGCCTGAGACATGCTGCTTTTTCCTGGACCTCGCCACTCCTTTGAGGTGTTCTACCATCTGAACCCTCATGATCACTGTTCGCTGCTTCTCCTGTGCTGACCCGGTGCCGCTTCTCCAGGACAGCTGCTTGCTGCTCAGGGCTGCCCGTCGCTGCTGCTGTTCTCCCCGCTTCTGCCGCCCCTGCTCTTCTGCCTCGGACCGTCGGAGCCGCTTGCAACCGGACCGCCCCTAGGATCCTGGCTGGTGACTTTCCCCGCGTTGTACAAATCCTTGCTTCTTTCCTATCTTTCCTACCACTCGACTTCCCTTCCCTACCATCCTCATTGGTAACAGTGTCTGTCTTCCTCTTCCCCATCTCCCCGGTCAGTATTGGTAATAAACTGGTCGGACCAACATTTGAACCACTGTTTCTTAATCTCACACCGGGTATATTCATAAGAACCTCGTCTCCCTCCTTTATATTGGAGCATGACACCTGGTACAGCAGCTCAGTCTATCTAGCACCACTGACCAGATCCTAGGCTCTTGAGAACAGTAAATGGGTAATCCACTTATTGATACTCAAGCTTGAAGTTTGCTACAAATCTGCATGGATTCATACACTAATGTATGGGGTATACACTACCTCATGAAACACACCTACAAGACCCCCTGGAGCTTTCATCTGATCACATCTCTGGTTAGGCCACAGGCCCTTGCTAGTTCAATTTAAGGTTTGCTACTGAATACACACAGATGTCTCATGCACATGAGGCTGGGAAAGTACAGACATTCACATCTGCACTAGGCAAGGCTACGAGAACAAGAACATTGGGATGTTCTGTAATGGACATGCAAAATATTCATAATATTTTTAACAGGTTTTGGATGTTTTATTAACTTACAACTGATATATGTCTGTTTCTTATTGCTAGGATGCTTCTATAAACAAACAAAATCATGAAAAGTCTGTTTTCTGCTTTGTTTCTTCTTTTTCTTTTTTTAATTGAAAACTCTACATTTCTGCAGAACCAAACTTCCTCTCAAATCATATTACATATTAAATACTGTGGAGTCTTATCTTTTGCTTTGCCTGCACAGTCAATTCTGTGCTCTCTTACACAAATAGTAAGCTTCAAATATTTCAAAAACTTCTTCACAGCAGCACTTGCAGTTTGTACATGAAAGACTTGAAAATCTCAGGGGTATTTTTAGTAATGCTTTGATTGTTCTATTTTATCATATACTTAAATTTTCAAGGTTGTGCAGAAACATCAAATGACCCAAGAAGTGAGAATGTAGGTCAATGAAGTTTATATTTTGCAGATCTCTATGATTTAGCATGTGCAAAATATTACAATGCAAAATATAGATAAAAATTAATTAACTTAAACCAAATATATTGACATATCAAAGTAATGGAATTTATTGATTCAATATACACTTACAGCACTTTATGTACCTTGAAATATTCTTAATGTATTTCTGAGTCTATATTTTATGCTCTCACATTAACTGAGGAACTTGAGAATTTGGACAGTTTAGTTACTTCTAAGCTTTTGAACAGTGGTGATTTGTACTGTTTTTGTTTGTTTGTTTGTTTGTTTGCTTGTTTGCTTGTTTTCCCATACACACAAGAAAACCCTTTGAAATCACATTAAAAAAAAAAAAAAACTGTTATATTAGCCTCTCATTTCAAAATTTTCACAGCTACAATCATTATAGTGAAACAATAAATTACTACTTTTCCTTAATTCACAACAGCCTTTCTCAAGAATCTGAGATAATAAATGAACTGCTTTTAGACTTTATTATCATAAAAGAAAACTGGATCTCAACCTAAAGACAATTAGGTACTGAATCACTATTCCCTTTCATTTCCAGATTTCATAGCATCACAGAATCATAGAATACTTTGGATTGGAAGAGACTTTAAATGTCATCTAGTTCCAATCTGCATGCCACGAACAGATTATTTACTTAGAGAGGTGAGGCACTGAAAGAGGTTGCCCAAAGAAGTTGTGCATGCCCCAACCCAAAGGTTTTGAAGGCCAGGTTGACTGGGTTCATGGGCAGCCTGATCTTGCAGGTAGCAAACTTGCCCATGGCAGAAACATTGGAACTGGGTGATCTTTAAGGTCTCATCCAACCTGAGCCATTCTATGATTCTATAATTCTATAATCTCCCACACTAGTATCCTAAACATCCAAAAATTTACTTTTTCAAGGTTTAGAATCTTCATTCTATTTTTACTTGTGCGGTATCCCTCAAGATTTTATGATCTCTGTAGTCCATATTACTTCCAACCTTGACCTGACAATTGATAAGCAACAGGTCCAGCAACACTTCTCTAATTGGGCTCTCTAATACCTGTACTAGGAAGCTATCATCTACGCACAACACTAGTATTATAGTCTGTTTTCAGTTTGCCTTTGTGCTTTTACAGTAGATAGGAGAGTGATTGAAATCACCCATCATGATCATGATACTTCCTAGTTTGTAGAATCCCAGAATCACAGAATTGTAATGGTTCGAAGGGACCTCTAGAGGTCATCTAGTCCAACCCCCTGCCAAAGCAGGCTCCCTAGCCCAGGTTGCACAGGTAGGTGTCCAGGTGGGTCTTGAACGTCTCCAGAGAAGGAAATTCCACCACCTCTCTGGACATCCTGTTCCAGTGCTCCATCATCCTCACTGTGTGACAGTGAGGATTCCCACAAACATTTGTGCAGAATTTTGTATGCATCAATTTGTGACTATTTCCCCTCATCCTATCACCACACACTGCATAAAAGACACCAGCCTAGTCCCTTTGCCTCCTGCTCTTTAGATATTTATAGACATGGATCAGATCCCCTCTGAGTTCTTTTTTCAAGGCTGAACAGACTCAGTTCTCTCAGTCTTTCCTCATAACAGAGGTGTTCCAGGCCCTTAATCATCCATTAGCCCTCTGCTGGACTCTTTCAAGGAGATCCCTGTCTTTTTTGTAAAAGGGAGCCCAGAACTGGTCAAAGTACCCCAGGTGAGGCCTGTCCAGGGCAGAGTAGAGGGGAGGATCACATCCCTTGACCTGCTGGCCACTCTTTTTCATGCACCCCAGGATGCCATTGGCCTTCTTGACCACCAGGGCACACTGCTGGCTCATGGCCAGCCTGTCTTCCACCAGGACACCCAGATCCCTCTCCTCAGAGCTCCTTTCCAGCCGGTCATCCCTCAACCTGTACCAGTGCATGCTGTTATTCCTCCCTAGGTGCAAGATTTTACACTCGCTCTTGTTAAACTTTATCAAGTTCCATACTGCCCAGCTCTCCAGCCTATCCAGGAAAGAACACTCAAATTTCTCAGTGATTGAGCCTATAATAGACTCTAACCACAAAAAACTCTGTTTTCTTGATCTCTAATTTTTACCCATCAACTCTCGACCTGTTCACTGATGTTCTTCAAAGACAGATCAGATCTGTGCAATCAGTTAAACATTTAATCTTTTAAAATCTTTAAAAAATTTTAGAAGGTTACTTCTCCATCTTTTCTTCTTTATGTCTGTTCTGAATGTCTTATATCCAAGGATCACAGCACTCCAATCATGTGATTCATGCCATCAAGTTTCTGTAATGGCAATCAAATCAAAATTTTCCAGCTGTACAGAGATTACCAGTTCCTTACCCTCATTGCAAGCTTTTTTTAATGGAGTTTTATAGTATCATAGAATTATAGAATAATATATAATCTAGACTGGTAAAAACACCAAGTCCCAACATTTACCTATTACTAAATAGTTCACCACCAAACCATGTACCTAAGTATTATGTCAACATGTCTCTTAAACATCACCAGTAACTGTAACATCATCATTTTCCTGGCCTGCCCATTCCAGTGCCCAGTAAATATTTTATGAAAAAAATTAATAAATATTTTCAATATAACCTTCCTCTTGGCAAAACTTTAGGAGACTTACTAACATTTTACTATTTGTCACTTTCAGGCAATTGTATAGAGTGAAGAGGTCTCTCCTCAGCCTCTAGCACATTAAAAAAAATACAATCTTCACAGCCACACTTCTTAAATCTTGTTTTCTAGTCCCAACCAGCTGTGTTGCTCTTCCCTGAATACATTTCAGAAAATCATTATTTTTTCTCTCTGAAAAACAGTCCAGCAATTCAACATAATCAGCAATGAAATGGGACAATACATGAGTATGTTTAAATCTGTGAACAATGTTTTGGAGTGTCTTTCTTCTCAGTTCAAACTTACCAGAACAGTAAGGTTTCTGCTGGCTTTTTTAACTGATAATATGATATGAAATAATTTCACCAGAAAATAAATTAAAAGAAGGAAATAAAAATTACTTCCCTTTCTCCCTCTCCACTCCATCTTCCTGAAACTTATTTAAAAAAAATGAATTAGAAGAACTTCATGTGTTCAAATTTGTGTCCCTAGTCACTTGTTCTGTCATTGGCACTGCCAAAAATAGCCCTAGCTTTTTTGGACCCTCCCTTTAGATATTTATAAGCATTAATAAGATCACCTCTCAGTATTCTCAAGTCTTTAGCATGTCCTCATAAGAGGGAAGCTGTAGGACCCTAATTATCTTTGTAGTCCTCTGCTGGACTCTCTCTAGAAGTTCCCTGCCATTCTTGAACTGATGAGCCCTCACAGTACTCCATTCATGGCCTCACCAAAGCAGAATAGAGAGCAAAGATAAGTTTCTTCGACCCCTTTTTCCCATCAATCTCTTCCAACCCAAGCCATTCCATGATTCTAACTATTAAGGAAAAGTTACTGCGATGATGAGAGTGTTCAAATTTATGTGTCGGATGACAATGATAATTAGAAGATACAAATATGCTATAATATGTGGAACCAAGAAACAAAGGATGGAGGTTGCACTGGATCTGGCTGAAATGAAGTTAACTTTCTGCACAGCAGCCCATACAGTGTTGTGCTTTGCATTTGTACACAGAACATTGTTGATATCACATCAGTGTTTTGGCTATTGCTGAGCAGAGCTGGTACAGGATATAGGGTGTTTCTCCAAATCCACCACTCTAACCTAGAGGCCAGTGGGCTAAGAATGGATAAGAGTTGAGGTGGGGATATGTCAGAAGCCAAATGACCAAAAGTATATTCTATATCTCATTATGTAATACTCAGAAGATGGAGAATATGGAGAAAGAGTGACTCTCATTGTGAAAACATTTGTCTTTCCAAGTAAACACTCCTCATACTGAGAACCAAGCTTTGTAGGAAGTGGATGGAGAAAGCTTTCTGTTGGTAAGGAGAGATTTATTTTTCTCCTTTGGTTTCCATGTCACTTTTGTTTTTCTTTCATTAAACTGCTGCTATCTCATATTTGAGATCTCAACTCTGTTTTTGCCTGAACATTTTCCAACTGAGGAGGGAGACTGAGCTATCTGGTACTTAATTGTATATTGCAGTAAAACTAGATAACCAAGAAAACCTACTGCATTTAGTAGGGTCGACTCCATGAAGTTAGCTACTGCATAAAATGAGAAGAAATTCAGTAAAAACCTGAAGACTTGTCAGAGAATTATAATTTTTTTTTTTTTAGTTGAAGATTTAGTTTAAAGATTTTAGTTTAAAGATCATGTAGTCCAACTCCTATGTCATAAACAAGAACATCTACATCTAGATCAGGTTGCTCATAGCCCCATCCATACTGATCCAGAGGGCATCTATCACCTTTATGGGCAACCTGTTTTGGTGCTTCACTACCCTTATTTTTTTTTCCCTTTATCTAAAATAAATCACACTTCTTTTAATTTGAAATCATTTCCCTTGTTCTATCTCCTTCCTTATTACAGCTCTTCCCTACTCCTTTCCATCCCATTTTAGATGCTAAAAGGCTGCTATCAGGTCTACCTGGAACCTTTTCTCCAGGCCGTGTAGTCCTAGCTCTCTCAGCCTGTCCTCATAGGAGAGTTGTTCCATCCTTTGGATCATTGTTGTGTCCCTCTTCTAGATATGCTCCAACAGATCTATGTCTTTCTCTTACTGAGGACCCACCATCTGGATGCAGTCTGTGTCTCTTACAGCTTAATCACCATGGTATCAAAATAATTATACTTTTTTCAGCCTTCACTTCTTTCTTGTCTTCTTTATGCTCATGTCTCTCTCCTCACTCTTAACAGCACTTTCTAACTACTATACTCTTCCTTAAAGACTTAGCACAGTTCTATGTGATATGTCCAAACCATACTATCAGAGACTCACCCTGATGCCCACATCCCCTCTCCTCTTTGCTCTTCAAAGAAGTGGAGCACATTTCCAGCAAAGCCAGCCAGCAACAGTCAGTTTTATCAGACATTTAATATGAGGGTGATACAGGTTCTGACAAGTGATAGGAATGGCTCTTTCTGGGTTAGAGTAAAATTTAAAGACTGATACTGTGTGGCATTATGTAAATGGTGTGGAAAATTTCTTGTGAAAACTATATATGCAATGTTAGGTTTCAAAAAAAATTCAGAAAAATATTCTAGGAATTATGCATCTCAGTAGTAGATCCTATAGATTAACATTATATGCACACCTTCTTTGGCCATGGAAAAGCATTTAGAAAAACTTGTGTGAAATATGTTAAAACAAACAAATAAACAAGCAAACAGTAAAAAATGTCCTGTAGTTTCCATATAGTGTTGTATGGTTAAAACTCTAAATAAAATTTAAGCATGATGTATTCAATTTTTGTCCACTGAAGATAAGTAATGAAAATAAAATATATTTGGGAATAAATTCTTTCATTTTATTTTTCAGTCCTGATCCCACTTCTCATTCAATTTGATGTTAATTAAATTTCGAAGAAAAAAGCCACACATATTGCAATTGCAATTACATTGCTACTTTTTAAAATCAGAATTTGCCTCAAATCTTCTGAAAATGTATACAGATTGCTTACCCATTCTGACACTTTGTGTGAGAAAATGAAGAAAGATATACTGCATAAAATGGTCAACATATATGTTTGTGAAGCTGAGAAAATGAATTTGGCTTATTACTTTGATACCATTCTTTTGTCTTTCTGTATACAATCTTTACTTCCCATTTAATTCACAGCCACCTTACTAGAACTCCTCACTACTTCTGAAATTTAATCATATGTAGGTCAATCTGAACGTAAGGCTTCTTATTTATTTCCATGGAAATGGCAGATAAAAATAATACAGTAATACTATTTGATAGGGTAAATTCTCAGCTACAAAACACTATATTTCAACATAGTCACCACCATTAGCTATGCATTTTCACCAGTGATGAACGGAATCCCTGATGCTGCATTCATAAAAATCTACACTAGTGGAAGTGACACATTATCACTGTCATCACCGTTGAAATGCACCACTCATCACTTTACTGTGGTCACATCCACTGGTCTCCCTAAGTATTCAGCAAGCACTGATGAATATCAGTTGGTGCCTTTTCCTCATGGAGTAATTCATTGACACAACTTTGCTTGATACACAATTCCATTTCAGAATAGTTTTGTCAGGTTGCCTCTCTGCTACCATCTGTAAAATGACAACAAAATATGACGGAATATTGGTGAGAAGGTTCAACCTCTGCTGCCATGCCACAACATCCACCTCTTGATAATATGGTCCCACACAACAAAACAGGAGGCAATAATTTCAGAGCAGCCCTCATATAATGGATGCAAACAGCACTATACAATGAAAATAGGTTACTTTATAATTAATATGCTTACTTCTTCATGTCAAGGAGAAGACTTTCAGAGTACGCTGATTAAGCTACAAAGCAGTTTCACCTGCTAGCTAAATAAACCAGGTAACAATTATGATTAGGATAAATATCATAACAAATTTATAAACTATTTCAATTCTGTGTGGGTAAATTTTTAAATCCTGTAGGCACTAATGAGAATAGTTCATTGTGATTTTGTTTTTGAAGTGATTGCAGTCCACAGTGACATCATGATGAAGAAGCACATTATATCTTTAATAAAAAGCCTAAGTTCTTAAGTGGAAGAGACATTAATAAAAAGTGTTAGTATCATTTCATTTAAAAATTTTTATTAATTACATCTATTTCTGAAGACAGCTCACTATGCAGAGTTGTATTTAAAGTTCCTCTTATCATTCTATAGTGTACATGGAATACTGTGTTCAGACATGAAGTCCTCAGTACAGGAAGGAGAGACTTGATTTGTTGGAGTGAATTCAGAGCAGAGCCACAAAAAAAAAATCCATGAGATGGAAAATCTGCTGTATGAGGGCAGTCTGAGAGATCTGTGGCTGTTCAGCCTGGAAAAGAGAAGACTCTGGGAAGATAATGGGAGGCTATAAGAACGAAATGGGCCATACAGAAGGATCTGTATTGATAGTACAAGGAGAAATACCTTCTAACACACACACACACACACACAAAAAAAATCAAAGATTAAAAAGAGATTTGGATTGGATAGAATAAAAAATGTTTTGTATATTAAAGGTGGTAAAGCAGTGGAACAGGTTGCTGAGAAACATCATGGATGCCCTGTCCCTGGAGACATTATTCAAGATGCAGCTGGATGGAGCTCTACGTATCTGGCTGTAGATGTCCCTGTTCATTGCAGGGGACCACCATATCCCCCACCAGTCCTTCTCTCTTTGTAAACAACAAGTCTAGTGAGACGCTTCCTCTGGTAGACTGTTCTACCATTAGTATCAGGTAGTTATCTTTCACACACTCTTGGAACCTCTTAGTCCACTTTCTCTCTGTTGTGCTGTATTCCCAGAAAATATCAGGTAAGTTAAAGTATTCCATGAGAACAAAGGCTGCTAATGGCGTGACTTTTGCCAGCTGCTCATAGAATACTTCATCTGTTTCTATGTCCTAGTTGGTCAGTATGTAGCAGACTCCCATCAGGATGTCTGCCTTGTTGATCTTCTCCTGAATCTTTAAACATTAGTTCTTGGCATTTAGTTCAATAATATCAAAACAGTCCTTAACATAGAGTGTCACCCAACCTGTTGTGAATGTTTCCATTCCTCCCTGTCTTTTAAATCCCTCCCTCTGATGATGAGAGAGTAGGGGATCCAAGGCTACCTGAGGCATGTTTCTCCTGAGTTTTTCTTGCAGGTTTGGCAGAGAGTGACTTCACCAATCTATCTCCCATTCACATGCCTTAATCTGTCTTCTTCCTCCTTTATCTTTGACACCAGGCACCAGGAAATCATCAACCTGTTCACATCACATTCAGGTAGTATATCAGGTAGTATATCCCTCTGGTACAAGAGACAGTCTTAGGTACTCCTTGAAGCCAGAGACCTAGGCTGCATGAGCTCTCTGTCTGTGTAGCAATGTTCTTTGTAGATACACTTTTTGGCCAGTTGAAGACCATGGCTAGATCTAGCTCTTCTGAAATTTCTTTGGCTACTAGTTGAGCCAGCTTCTTGAGTGGCAAGGGAGACCACATCCTCCCTGTGCAAACTGCCATGCTACACACTATGCACTATGTCTTGTTTACCCATTCTGTTTGCTGCATTCCTAGTTGCTCACGCTCCCTAGGAGCTGGTTATGAATGCCAGGGAATGCTGTCCCTCCTGGCTTCACCCACACCGCTCTGAAACTGACTCTTTTCACAGGATCTGTGTTTCTCAATTGAGGATGGGCTGGGATGCCTTCTCCCTCTCTGAGCACTAGTTTTTTTGTGTGTGTTTTGCCTCTGCTGTGACTGTAGGAAAGTTCTCCCAGCACAAACCTCTGCTCCAAAGTGAATCAACTCAAGTTCATCTGATTCGCTCCCTGCTTGTGTAGGGTCACTGCCCAGGACCATGCCCAAATGACTTTTGTATATCTTAAAGGAAGGAGAGTCCACAACTTCTCTGAGGAACCTGTTCCAGTTCTTCACCATCTGTACAGTAAATAAATGCTTCTTGATGTTTAGATGGAATCTTTTATGTTCCAGTTAGTGTTCATTGCACCTTGGCCTGGCACTGGTAACTTCCAAAAATATAATGACTGCAATCTCATTTCATCCTTCCTACTGGTGTTTATACATCTTGATTGGATCTCTGCTGGGCCTTTTCTTTTCCATGCTATCATATTTTTCTCTGCCTCTCCTTATAGGAAAGTACTTCACTACTCTTGCTAGGTAAACAGAGCTTCATCTAGCTCCTGCTAGTGCCAGAAAAGGATGCCAAGACCCTGAAGAAAGACCCCAGGTCAGCAGAGAGCACCTGACATGCATCACAAAGGAATTCCAATTATCCCAGCCAGCAAGGCAACTTCTCTGGTGCCTAGCTTAAATGTGGTTATGCAAACTCATGAAGTATTGTGAATGTAAACAAGAGAATGTAGAACCACATGCACTCCAGCAGAGTTATGATCATATTTGCACCATGGCAACATCCTGGGATGGTTTCTAAAACTTATGAAATGGAATAGAAATATTTATTCTAAGAAATATGCTCTTTGTGGGTAATGGCAAGAGTGCGAGCCAGACAGAACTGCTAGCTAAGCAGGAATTTGACCACAAGTCTTGGATGCAGGCTGTGTAAAGATAAGCTGACAAGGTTGAGATAACCACATTTGAGGAGTGAAGAGAAACAGGACCTGTAAGAGACTAATATTTTATACCATTGCCTCAGAGTTTGCTGATGAATATGTCCGAACATGTCCAAGCTAGTCCTGGGCAAGGGTTGTGAAATCCTTTGTCTAAGGGACAAGCAGATGGGCATGTTCTGGGGCAACGAAAGAGAGATAAGCTGCAGCTCAGTGGCCACTTGACACTCTTTTGTGTGGTACTCATCTCCGTGGGGAGATAACCATCTCAGGAGAAGCTTGCCTGGCAGGCTAGCACGGGATTTGTCACATAGGCAAGAGAAATGAAGGATAAAAGAGGGATCGACCACCTTGCTGCTCAAGGCTGCCATCGCTGTTCTCCCCGCTTCTGCCACCCCTGCTCTTCTGCCTCGGACCGTCGGAGCCGCTTGCAAGTGGACTGCCCCTAGGATCCTGGCTGGTGACTTTCCCTGCGTTGTACAAACCCTTGCTTCTTTCCTATCTTAACACCCTTAACAGTGTCCGCCTTCCCCATCTCCCTTGTGAACATTAGTAATAAACTGGTCGGAACAACATTTGAACCGTTGCTTCTTAATCTCATGCTGGGTATACACATAATCTAAGAACCTCGATTCCCTCCTTTATATTGGAGCGTGACAGGACACTGTAACAGAAGGTGATAGTGAACTGTTTAGACAACTAGGAGTGCATTGTATTGTTATGATGTTTAACTTTAAGGAATGTAACCTTCTCCTAGTCAGATCTTAACAAACATTGCCTTTCTGTGTATATAAGCTTTGAGTTGTTGCTTATTAAACGAACATTAGCTTGCATCAAGCTGGGTTCCCATCCCTTCATTGCAGCAGCCCTTTATGAAAGTCAAGAAGAGAAGACAAGGAGGGGATGTTGTCCTATATGTCATAGAGGACATGACCATGTCTGGTCATTGCATTCTTACCCATGGGTATGTGGAGCCAAACGAGAGCTTATGAGACAAATTTAAAGAGGAGTACAAGGACAAGTGACATTAAGATGGGAATCTGTTAAAGACCATCTGACGAGAAGGGACAAGAGAATGAGAATCTTTACAGATAGATAGGGTCCCTCATTCCCCTCTCTTCACATTCACAAGCCCTTGCTCCCCAAGAAGAATTTAAATCGCTCATTTACCATCTGGAGGGACACCACAGCAGGGCATAATCAGTCCAGGAGATTCCTGGAATGGACTGATGTTTAATCTATTCTCAAAGTGCAGGAAAATCCAAGAGATAGATGTGTTTTCCAGAAAGAAAATGGAGATTTGGTTAGCTGGGAAGTTGAGAAGGTTGAAGTGCCCAATTTTTTGCCTCAGCCTTTACCAGCAAGTACTCTAGCCGCACCTTCCAAATCACAGAATTACAGAATACAGACATACAGAATGGTTTATATTAGAAGGGATTTTTAAGATCATGTAGTTCCAACTGTCCTGATATAGGCAGGGATACTTCTCACTGAGCCTGGAATTGAACATCTCCAAGGAGGTGGCCTCCACAACTTTGCTGGGCAACCTGTTCCACTGTCTAACCATGTCATGGTTTTATGATTTTTGTTATTGGTATTCCACATCATCACATCATGTAGTGCTTTGGGAGTTAATGGGTTGATGTTCCAGCTCTGTGGATCTTCAATAGCCCTGGGTGCACTTGTCTCAGAAGAAAAGAACAGTGTATCCAAGAGGACTTTGCTTGTTGCTTTCCATTTTTTCCATTTTCCATTCATGGGGAAGGGTGAAGACTGGGTGTCATGAGACACAGGCTCTTTCCTTTCAGATTGACACTGCAGCAGGTGCTCACTAGCCACCTCGCCTTCAGCATTTAGTGTAAAGCCTTCAGGTTTTTTTTCGGACACTCCTCTCATTTTATTTGATTTATTAGCTTCAATTGCAATTATATTGTATTATATTGTGTTATTTTGCATTCCAATATATTGTTTATTAAATTAGCTTTCCTCATCAGATTGTTGCTGCTGTTTTGTCCCTTTTCCTTTTTCCTTTTCCACCTTCTCCTTCCAATGGACGTGGGTCTGTGCTTCCCCCACCCCATTTGTCATGGAACCACCCTGTAAACCACTGACATTTTTTGGTGCCCAGTGTGGGGTTGTTAGCTGCTTTAGCTGGGTAGAGATGTACTTTTAGAGGGAATCTCTCTGCTTTCAGAGAGCTTTGTTAGAAAACTTACCTGTATTGCAGGTGTTGTACTGAAAACATGGCCCTGAAGTACAGGCATATTGCCAATTTTTCTGGGATATTTGTAAAATTTTGGGGGTTTGTTTTAGTAAAGTGGAAAAAAGAAAATCTCTTTTAAACTTCTCTTTTAAAACTGCTATTAAAGGGAGAAGTTCAACGCTCAGAATGTACTGGGACTTAATTATATTTGCCAATCTGATCTATGGAGCTACAGGTATAACTGATAAATTAAAATCTCTGTTGGCATTATCTACCTGGTTTTTGTATACAATGTGGCATACAATTCCAGAGGAAGTGAATGGGGGTGGTTTCAGTAGTGGCACAAAATGTCTGGCAATGAAGAGGTAAACCCATTTGGTCTGCTGAACTGTGGAAAGATACTGCTGCCCGAATAAAGAATATGGTTGTAAAAGTTCATCATGTAGATGCTCATACCCAAGAGTTGGGCTACCGAATAACAACAAAATAGCCATCAGGTAGATTGAGCTGCCAAAGTTAAGGTGGCTCAAGTAGACTTGGACTGGCAACACAAGAGTGAATTGTTTCTAGCTCGGTGGGCCCATGAGACCTCTGGCCATCAAGGAAGAGATAGCCTATTATATAAATGGGCTAGAGCCTGAGGTGTGAACTTAACTATGGATGCTATTGAACAGCTAATCCATGACTGTGATACATGTACTACAATTGAGAAGCCAAGAGGATGAAATCTCTCTGAGGGGAAGGGCTATAGCAGAAGTATAAATACGGGGAGGCGTGGCAGGTTGATTATATCACCTTGCGATGAACTTTCGATGGTAAGCGTTATGTGCTTACCATGGTGGAGGCAAACACTGGGTGGCTTGAATCATATGCAGTATCCTATGCTCGAAACACCATCTTTGGTCTCGAGTAACGAGTCCTATGGCGACATGGCACTCCTCAAATAATTTTGTCAGACAATGGGACTCATTTAAAAAAAAATTTCTTGTGAATACTTGGGCCAAAGATCATGGCATTGAATGGATTTATCAAATCCCCTATCATACACCAGCTTCTGGTAAAACTGAAAGTTACAACGGGTTGTTAAAAACAGTGATGAAAGTAATGGGTGGCAGAAGATTTAAGCATTAGGAGAAGCATATGGCAGAAGCCACCTGGTTGGTCAACACTCAAGGATCCATCAATCGTGATGGTCCTGCCCAATCCAGCTCTCTACCTACTGTAGAGGGAGATAAGGTCCCTGTAGTACATGTGAAGAGCATGTTGGGAAAAGTTGTGTGGGTCCTTCCAGCTTCTGGAAAGGGCAAACCTCTCAGTGGAAAAAGTTTTTGCTCAGGGACCTGTCTCCACTTGGTGGGTGATACAGATGAATCTAGCCGTCTCGTCTTGCCTTCAGTGTTTATTGTAAGGCCCTTTTTGTTTGTTTGTTTGTTTGTTTGTTTTCCTGTCACTCTCTTGCTCATGTTATTTGATTTAACTTCAAATCCAATTATATGGAATTTATTTGCATTCCAATATCTTGTTTAGTAAATTAGTTTTCCTCCTCAGATCACTGTTTTGTTTTTAAGACTCTCTTCCTTTTCCTTTTTCCTTTTCTCCCTTCCCCGGTGTGTGAGTCTATGGGTCCCCCACCCTACTTGTCACAGAGCCAGGCCAAACCAACCCGTAATCTTTTGACAGATATCAGAATGCCAAATAGCACAATATAATATAATGCAATTAGAACTGTGTTAATAAATAAAGGAAAATGAGAAAGAGAGTATCCTAAACAGAAGGCCTTACTCTTACACTGATGGGATGATCCAAAAGGGAAAGAGAGGAATCCCGTGAGTTTCAAACAGTTTTATCTTTCCCTCTGAAAAGAAAATGGATAAACACAAAGTAACACAAAGTCCTCTGTGGTATGTAGTTCCTCTTCGCTGTGGAGGCAAGTATACTGGGAACATATTAAATGGGGTCTTGGGCAACTTCATTTAGTAGGTTGTATGTTTATGCAATGTGGGGGAGTTGGAACTATATGATCTTCAAGGTTCCTTCTAATCTTAGCCAGTTTATGACTATGAATTGGAAGAAGTAAAGCTGTAAGTTGAATTGCTGCCCTGGACTTCAGGAGAGCCAACTTCTTCCAAGATCTTCTTGGAGGTAACCCCTGGGCTAGAGGTTTAGAAGGTAAGGGGGCCATAAGAACTGTTTGGCACTTAAACACCACTTCTTTTGTAGCTCAAGACTGGTGCATTCCTAAGTGTAAGAAATTGGAGAAAGGTGGCAATGCGTCATGTGTGGAGAAACAAGGAGTCCATTGATAAACTAAAAGGAAAGAAAAATGTCCATGAAATATGGGAAAAGGATCTGTCCACTTATGAAGAGTGTAAGAATGTTGTCAAAGCCTATAGGGATGCAACAAGGAAGGTTAAGGCCCTCTCAGAACTAAACCTTGCAGACTTGTAAAACATGTGGATGTGATTCGTGTCAAAAGACACAGTGTCAAGGATGCTGATACAATAACTGTAAACTAGCCTTAACCATAATTGACTGAGAAAATTGCTTAAAGGAGTAAAATTTCCTTATAAGGCATGGAAGGATAAACTAGAACAGAACTATATCTGCATTTCAAACACAAAACCTTGCAAGATGGAGCAGGAGTGGCATTCCTCAAATCAAGGGGTGGCAGAGATAAGCATCCCAAACACAAATCTTGCAAGGCTGAGCCAGGAGTGATGAATCACAGGGCCTTGAGGAAGACAAACAGACATCATCCCAAAATCACCTGAAGGAATGTGCAACCCCCTAGCAACTAGCCATGCAAGCGTAGAAGAATAAAATGATTAACCAAAAGGACGAGGGGACTTCAGGGAATTTTAAATAAGATACTGTATAAAAGAAAAGGGAACCATCTTCTTGGTGTGCTTCATTGGTGGAGCGGAGACTCCCTGGCACATCCAGTGCTGCTTGCTGATTGCTTTTCACCTTTTGATTGTAATAAAATATTCCAAAAACTCCGATTGGACTCTGAGCGTTTATGACAGGAGGTAAAGGATAACAAGAAAGAAACGTTCATTTTTTTTAAGTCAACAATGAAAGGACTAGGGAAATGTGAGTCTCCTACTAAATGAGGTGGGTATTTTGGTAATGGGGGATACTGAGAAGGTAGATATACTGAACACCTTTTGTAAGAGATTATTATTTTTTATACCATTGCCTCAAAGCTTGCAGATGAACAAGTCAAAGCAAGTCCTGGGCAAGGGTTGCAAAAACTCCTTTGTCTAAGGGACACAGCAGATGGGCAACAAAAGAGAGATAAGTTGCAGCCTAATGGCCAGAGAACACTCTTTTGTGTGGTACTCATCTCTGGGGGAGGGGAGGGGGGTTGGTTGGAGATAGCCATCTCAGGAGATACTTGTCTGACACTCTAGCACAGGGGATTTGTCACGTAGGAAGGAAAAAATGGAGGACAAAAGAGGGATCCACCACCTTGAAGATAGGTGTTTTACCATCTGAACCCTCTCGAGCTGATTCCTGCATGCTGACCTGAGACTCCAGGTTTTCTCTGGAGTGGCCTTCTCTTGGAGAAGCCTTCTTTTTGGGAGAGACCTCACGAGCTGATCACTGTTGACTGCTGCCCTTTCTGGGGTTGACTCCTCGCTGCTGCTCGGGTGCTGACTGCTGCTGTTCCTGGGCTGACCCGCATCGCTTCTCCTGTGCTGACCTGGTACAGCTTCTCCAGGACAACTGCTTGCTGCTCAGGGCTGCCCGTCGCTGCTGCTGTTCTCCCCGCTTCTGCCACCCCTGCCCTTCTGCCTTGGACCATTGGAGCCGCTTGCAACCGGACTGCCCCTAGGATCCTGGTTGGGGACTATCCCTGGGTTGTACAAATCCTTGCCTCTTTCATGTCTTTCCTATCGCTCACCTTCCCTTCCCCAGAACCCTTATTGGTAACAGTGTCCACCTTTCCTCTTCCCCATCTCCTTGGTCAGTATTGGTAATAAACTGGTCTGACCAACGTATGAACCGTTGCTTCTTAATCTCATACTGGGTATACATATAATCAAAGAACCTTGTCTCCCTCCTTTGTATTGGAGTGTGACACCTTTGCTTCAGTGTTTTCTGCTAAGATCAGCTCTCAGGAATCTCAGACACTGGAGGTAAGACAGAGTCTGAGGAAAGGAATACTTTTTGTTGGTCAAGGAGGATCTGATCAGAGAACATTTAGCCAAAATTAGTGCACACAAAGCCATGGGCCTGTTTGGATGCACTCATGTGTGCTGAGAGAACTTTCAGGGGTGACAGTTGAACAACTATCATTTCTGGAAGGTCTTGGCATATGGATGTAGTGCCTGAAAACTGCAGGATAGCCAGTGTTACTCTGGTCTTCAAAAAGGGGAAAAGGGGAGATCTGAGAGACTACAGGCCAGTCATCCTCACCTCTGTACCTGGAAAGGTGATAAAACATCTTTTTCTGGATGCCATCTCAAAGTACTTGGAAGGTAAGAAGTTTATCTGGAATAACAACATGTTTTTATGATTTTTGGTATTGGCATTCCACATCATAACGTTATGTAGTGCATTGAGAATTAGAGTTAATGCCTCAGCTCTGTGGATCATTGATAGTGCTGGGTATGCCTGTCTCAGAAGAGAAGAAGGACTGCTTTCCCCAGAGAAATTTGTGTTGCTTTGTATTTTTAGATTTTTGTGCTCAAAGGGAAAGATAAAAACTGTTTGCGTGTCACAAGACACTCTTTCCTTTGGAATTGACTCAGCAGTGGGTGCTTGCTGCCGTCTTGCCTTCAGAGTTTAGCATAAGGCCTTCAGATTATCTCTCTTGCTCATTTTATTTGATTTATTAGCTTTAATTCAAATTATATTGTATTATATAGTGTTATTTTGCTTTCCGATATCTTATTTAGTAAATTAGCTTTTCTCCTCAGATCATTTTCACTGTTTTGTTTCTAGGCCCATCTCTCTTTTCCTTTTTCCCTTTCCCCGTTCTCCTTTCCCATGATGTGGGTCCACGGGTCCCCTGCACCAATCATCATGGAATGGGGCCAAACCAGCCCGTAAGCTGTTGACAAGTAGTAAACATGGATTCACCAAGGGGAAATCATTCTTGACCAGCTTGATAGTCTTCTGTGTCTTCATTGGCTAAGTAGACATGGGGAGAGCAGTGTATGTTATATACCTTGACTTCAGCAAGGTGTTTGACAACATCCTTGTTATAAAACTTAGTGTGGGATATATGAGTGCATGATGAGGTGGGTTGAGAACTGTCTGACTGGCAGAGCTTCGAGGGTTGTCATCAGCAGTGCAGAGTCTGGTTAGAGGCCTGTAATTAGTGGTGTTCCCCAGTGGTCAGTGCTGAGTCCCATCTTATTCAACATCATCAACAATTTGAATGAAGGCATAGAGTCCACCCTCAGCAAGTATACTGATGATACAAAGCTGGGGGGAGTAACTGATACACCTGATACACCAGAAGGCTGTGCTACCATTCCATAAGGACCTGGACAGACTGGAGAGCTGGGCAGGGAGGAACCTGATGAGATTTAAAAAGAGCAAAGGTAGAGTCTTATACCTACAAGAGGAAAAACCAGATGTATCAATACAGGTTAGGGATTACCTGCTGGAGAGGAGCTCTGTGGAGAAGGGCCTAGGAGTCCTGGTGGACAACAGGTGGGCCATGAGCTAGCAGCATGCCCTTATGGTCAAAAAGGCCAATGGTGTCTTGGGGTGCATTAAAAAGAGCAGGTCCAGCAGTTTGAGGGAGGTGATCCTCCCCCTCTGCTCTGCCCTGGTGAAGCCACATTCATAATACTGTGACCAATTCTGTGGATCAGAAAGGGATCTCCTAGAAGAAGTCCAGCAGAGGGCCACAATAAATAAAAGACCTGGAGCATCTCCCTTATGAGGGAAGGCTCAGTAACCTGAGTCTGTTCAGCCTGGGGAAAACAAGGCTGTGAGGTGATCTGACAAATGCTTGTCAATATCTTAAGGGAAGTGGAAGGCAAATGGGTAAGGTCAGGCTATTCTTGGTGTTGTGCAGCAATAGGTCAAAGAATAATGATCTAAAACTTGAACACAGGATGCCAAAGAACTTCTCTATGGTAAGGATGATGGGCTGAGGTTGCCCAGAGAGGATTTGGAGTCTCCTATGGAGATATTCAAGACCCGTCTGGACACCTACTTGTGTGACCTATTGTAGGGAACCTACTTTAGTAGAAGAATTGGACTCAATGACCTCTTGAGGTCCCTTCCAATGCATCAATTCTTTGATTCTGTGACTCTATGACTATGATTCAAAAGCTTTGTTGCTCTTCCTTGAATGTGCTATAGTAACTTGTAGTGAAGAACCACAGAATTGAACAAAATATTCAAGGTGCTTTCTCATCACTGTCACATACAAGGGAAAAATCCTAGTCCTGCTGGCCATGCCATTTTGATACAGGTCAAGGTATTCTTGGCCACCTTCGCACAATGTTGGTTCATGTTCAACCAACTACTGAGCAGCTTCTCCAGATCATTTTCTGCCAAGCAACTTTCCAGCCATTCTTCTCCAAGGCTGTTCAGCCATCCTGGGTTATGACCAACTTCAGGACCCTTCTTGATTGTTGTGTAATTTGATGCCATTCATTTATATAGCCTGCCCAGAGACCACTGGAAAGCCTCCCTTCTCTCAAGCAGCCTCATCTGTCTTGGTATCTTCTGCAACTTACACGCAATGTAAGTGCACTCAGTGTCTTCATCTAGGTAACAATCATAAATGTTAAATAAAGCTGACTCCAGTACTAGGCCCTGGGAACATCACTGGTGACTGATGACCAACTGGATCAAAATCCATTAACTATGACTCTTTGATCCTGGACATCTGCTCAGAATGACGTTCATTTTCAAATCAAAATTCAAACTAAAATTCAGTTCATAGCTTTTTCAGAAGAGTCTCCTCTTATGGGTGAGTTTTCTCAACAGAGAGAACATTGCTTTCCCTAACTAAAAGGCATATGTCTGGAATTTTTTTATGTTTAAGGAATAAGGGGAAATTCGACTTACCTTATTCAGTCTCAAAATTCCAGAGAGAATGCCTTTGGTAAAATGGATTAAAATCCAGCTTTTACAACCTTCACTTCTGAGAAATAAATGGTATACTTTGCTGCTCTTCTTCTGAAACCACTATTGCAGGCCACTGAGACAAGATAATGGATTCAGTGAACCACTGATATGGTTTACTAAACCTATTTCAATGTGATTTATTGTATCGTTTAAGTTCAGAATAACCTTCTGCCCCCATGAAAAACCCACCTCAGCTGTACTGCAGTTAGATGAAGGTCAGAGGAGATGTCATCTTACAGAGACTCTGACACTACCTAATAGTCTATAACATAGAAAAATGTATAAGTAGTAGATAAGTCATTTTGTTCTTCATATGCTTTATCCCTGAAAAAGATGATGACACTTCTAAGGAGTTTAGCAAAAACAGGAATACCAGAAATTTTTCAAACTGTTCATTAAAAATTCTTTGGAACCTGCTAAAGCATATATGTTTCCATAGCCTTCCAAAGGGCTATGAATCAACTTAGTTGTCTGGAAGGCAAGTCCAATACAAGCAATTGACCCATCCTTTTACTTTTACAGTCTTTGTGACTGCAGAAAAGAACTTTAGGATTCTGGTGGATGAAAATCTTGATACAATCCAGCAGTGTACACTTGCACCCCGAAGACCAACTGCACCCTGGTTGTATCAAAAGAAGATTGGCCAGTAGGGCAGAGGATGTGATTGTTACCCTCTCCTCTGCCCTTGTAAGACCCCATCTGAAGTACTGTGTCCAGGCTTGCATCCTCTAGTACAAGAAGGATGTTGAGTTCTTGGAGCAGGTGCAGAGGAGGAACATGAAATGATCAAAGGGTTGGAGAACTTCTATCATGAAGAAAGATTAAGGGAGTTGAGTTTGCTCAGTTTGGAGACGTCTATGAGTAGATCTTACTATGGGATTTAAGTTCTTGAAAGATAGTTTTTAGCAGGAAGAGAAGCAACTAGTACATGGTCTAATAATGATATGATAAGAGGCAATGGCTTTAAACTAAAAGAGGGGAAATTTAGGTTAGATGTTAGGAAAAAATTCTTCACTCAAGGGTGATGGGACACCGGCACAGGCTGCCCAGAGAAGTTGTGGTTACCATGTCCCTGGAGGCATTTAAGGCCAGGTTTGATGGAATCCTGGGCAGCCTGATGTAGTGGTTGGCAACTCTGCTCATGGCAGAGGCGTTAGAGCTTGATGGTCTTTAAGGTCCTGTCTAACATAAGCCATTCCATGATTCTATGATAATTCTGGGAAATTAGCAACCTTCCATTTTGTCCCATTTTTAACTCATTCTGCTGGAATTTATATACTGGCATTTCAGATTTGCTCTGAAAATTCGGAGTTCCCTGAAGTAGGACAAATACTCCCATGTGCCTTGCCTACTTCAGAAAGTGCTGCACCATTTTTTGGCATTTGCTTAGTGTTTCCAATGGTCTCTTCCCTCCTTAATCAATCCTATTTAAAAAGTCCTCTCAGTCTTGCCAGGTAAATGGAGAGACTGTTACTTGTTTTATTTCAGTGGAGATAAACACAAGGGACCTTTTAAAATATGACTTCAATACACGAAACCTACTCTTTTCATATCATTAACTTGAGAACCAAATCAAACTTTCTGCAAGTGTTAGTTAATTTTTTTTCAGTGGACTGACACCATATAAACAAGTTCTCCCTTGGTTTAAAATTTCTGTGTGTATCTGTAACACTGATACTTGAGCAGTTAAATAATTGTAACAACTGTACACATAAAAATATTTTCCTGCTTGCAGCAAAATTGACATTGCACATCTGTGTTCATTTGTAATTGAATATCTGCACAATCTCAGAGGAATTCCAAAGTACGATATTTACATATTGCTGAGAGCAGTATGACATTGTGTTGAAAAGGAAGCTATATTGTGTCAGTTTTTGACTGATCATGTTATGTAATCTAGAGTTGGGTTAGGAAAAAAAAATCAGAAAATTCAGTGCAAGTTACCAAACTAATAATTTAAAATCATGTCATATGGGAGAAGAATGGGAAAACTAATTATTTAGACTATTATATTTATATAACTATTTAGACATAAATTTTGTATATTTTATTTTAGATTTTTTTTGTCATCACTTCTGTTGGTTTGGTTTTTTTCAGATTTCTCTGTTCTCTTTTATTTTAAATTTTAAATGGAAAGAAATCAGCAGTTTGGTTAAGAAGGGCTCTAGAGAATCAAAAATACCTTTAAAACATATTTTAAACTGGATTTTGTTTGCAATCCATTTTTAATGTTTTGATTTACTCAGCAGAGAAGACATATTCCTTTATGGGTGAAGATACAATCTTAGTGGAAAGAAGAATTAGTGGAGTGTGTTATAAACTGTACAGAATTTCAAATATTTTCAAAAATCTCCTTGCATGTGTATCTTACAGACAGAATGACAAAGTCACAGTGAAATGGCCAAAGAGATTATTAGTGGTGCTCCTGAATTGTAAGTTCTCTATATTTCAACAATGGATGGTAAAGTTTGATTGTTATAATTTTTCAAAGCCTAAAAGTAACACTTGAGGAACAATATCAAACACACCTACAGTCATGACTGCAATCCCATCCTGCCCACTCGCTTTGTATGAATGAACAAAATCTGTCTTGCAGCAAGAGAAGGATAGAGTGTTTATGCTATAGGGGCACTGCAAGGGATAAGGATGTGCTACACAAGCAGATAATTAACACTAGTATTTAAGAAATTTATTTTCTATTACTACTGTGACAGTCTGGCTAAGATTAGAAGAAGGAGACAACGTTGCCCAAGCAGCAAGGAAAATAGGCTCAACTCCTACTCCTGTAAAAACTTATAGTTTTGACCTTTCCAAGTAGGAGAATGAGGTGAATCAGTGTGAGAATGCATCCTAACCCTGGAAGGCAGATGTAATACTAAGTTGTAGAGGAGCATACAAAGAAAAAGCATTCTCAAGGACTGGGACAGGGAAAATATTTTCCCTTTTCCTTATAATTGTCTGTATTCACTGTTTCCTTACCTTGGTGCATTGTATAATTTGTTTCTTGAAGGTCTGCATATTTACCTGACTATCAAACCTCTTCACTAAAAAAAAACCAACAACAAAACAGCCAATTGCCCAGAATTTATTCTTGTCACATGTAATATTGTTTTCATGCCCATGAACACATGCAAGGTCTTTCCCATATCCCTGCTCCACAGACAGGATGTCCAGTTCAATGACAAGATTTACACCTCTCCAACTCAAGTTCAGCACTTCCTGAGCTGCGTTCATTGAGCTGTTCTCATTGACTGCTGACTTGCAGCAGCAGCAGCAGCCCCATTGCCATCAGACTGAAGAACACCACCCTCATCCCGCCCATGGTGCTTCATAGCTGCAGTGAACTTGGACTCTTGCGCAAGAGCAGCAGCATCTGCGTTCACCTTGCAAATGGCACTTACAGATCTCAAATCATCCTCATATGATTTTACATTTCACACATAACAAAATTTGGATATCCTAAAGTCAGGTATCAGAATATGAGTAGAGGAAAGAAGAGACAGAGTTATTCCCCAAGCTGACACTCTTTGGTATTATAAACCACAAAAGATGACTGCAAGAAAGCTTTACAACAGCTTTACAGTCAGCAGCTTCAGATCACTAGAGCATTGTGAAAGAAGGCCCATCTCAGTAGCACTGGATTTTTTGTTCATCCTTATAAAACATTATTTCAATCTCCTGTTTTTGAAGGGGATTAATTGAAAGCACAAATGTAAGAAAATAAGACTATGTTACACTGTATTTAAGAAAGGATCTACAATCTGCTTATCTACACAGAGATACAATTAAATTCAGTAAATGGGTTAAAAAGGCTTGAAATTTTAGTCCCTCAAAGCATGAAGAATATACAAATAGCTATAATTAAATTTAAAAAGCAAGGATGGATTCACAAGATATAGAATTTAGAAACATTCAAAGTGCAAATATCATTAGGAAAATGCATGCTATCCAAGTGAATTCTTGAGAAGATACTCACACAGAATAGCTTGATACTAATAGTACATATTCTATCCATATTACACTAGTCACCCCTGCAATAAAATTGTGAAGTAGATTCTCCTGGGGTGGCCTTTGTAACATAGGGATAGCTAATGTGGCAAATCACTACACTGGTGGCCTTCTACAACAAAATGACAACACTGGTGAACAAGAGAAGAGCAGTAGCTGTCATCTACCTTGACTTGTGCTAAACCCTAGGATAATACCTTATACTATATTCTCATCTCTAAACTAGTATTGGTGAAATTGTCTGGATGAACACAAATCCACACAGTGGCCAAGTAACAGTAACAGTTAATGGCACAATGTACCTATGTAGTCTTGCAGCGTTTCTTCTGAATTCATAATGGAATCAGTACTGTTTAATGTTTTTATTGGTGGCATGGACAGTGGGGTTTAGAGTGTCCTCAGCAAGTCTGAACAGCATCAAACTGAATAGTACAGTTAATAATTCAAAGGGAAGAGATGACCTCCAGAGGGACATCAACAGCTTTGAGAGTACCATGAAAACATCATGAAGCTCAGCAAGGCCAAGTGTAAGGTGCTGCACCTGTGTTGAGACAGTCTCAGACATCAGTACAGACTGACTGATCCTTCTTTAAAGAAAATTCAGTTCATCACAATGTATGGATGCTTTTTACAGATGTAATTAACAACTTCTAAATATAATTATCAACATTTCAGTCCATAATACTTTGTTCCTAACCATTCCAATCCCAAATAAGAATAAAATGGTTCATTCCAATAAAATGGTGGAATTTAGTATTTTTACTTAGTAAAAATTTAGTAACTTAATTTAGTAGTTGGGTAGAGATAGTGATAGGAGGATGGTTGGACTAGATGATCTTATAGGTCCTTTCCAACCTTATGAACTTATGAACTTATGAACTTATGGAATGATGGTCGGGAGAGAGCAGGAGGAAAGAAAGTTAGGCCTGTGAGCAGGTCTATATTGAAACCTACCTTGAAGTAAGAAAAATGTAGTTACCAATCAATATGACTTTTATATGGAAGAATGAACACACAATTCACATAAAATAAACAGGCAGTACATTTCAGGATACAGTATTCCAGGTTTCAAAAGCAAAACTTATGAGCATTAAAATTAATAAATTATGGTTCTAAATTTCATTAAAAGCTTTTACTGTCATTCTGTATGTGACTATCCAGAACAACCTTGAAAGGTTTGAAAACCACAAACAGTCTTAAATGAGCCTCAAGAAGGAGAGATATATTCCCTCTAAGGAAAAGAAAATAAAAAATAAAAAATAAACTAGGGCATTAAAAAAAATGAACATACAAAAAGGGCAGAGCATAAATTAAATACCCCTAGAGGCATCTCCAACTTGCAGCCAAAACCAAGTTTTGTGGCTTTACTCTGCTGGCTGGTTTCTAATTACACTGTGCAATGAAAATCATTTATAACTAGAAAGGTCCCATAACATCACGACAAAAGCACAGGGCTGCAACATAATATTAGAGAACACTTACCCTGCTGGTAATCACAAGTAACTGAGGAAGATAATAACTGCTCAGCTACTCTGAAATAATTTACTCATAAAAGAATCTTCATTAAAATAACATTAAGGACTCTTTTCAATGTGGCATGCAGGGACTTAGCTGTGTGATTCCTTTTAATATTAATGGGAATTTTGTAGCTAAATCTCCACACACTGCAAGCAAAATCTCAGTTATGGTTTTAACTAAATTCCATAAAAAGAAAAAGGTTTAGGTAAAGGCTTTACTTTATTGTGCGCTGTTGCTGCAAGTAATACAGTAAGATTAGTGCATAACTAACATCTGCAATAAACATGCTGCTGCATCTCAGCTCCTAATAAAAACAGTTAAAGAAAGAAAGGTAGGTTTACCTCTGTGGTAAAGCAGTGATTAAAGTAAATATGAAGGACAGATGCAAGTGAAAATTTATAATTCTGCAGTCTGAATTGTTTCATGAAGTAGCACAAACATTTTGGGTGAGCTATGAAATATTGTATGTTTCAAGGGAGCGGACACTGAAAATGTAAATAGCAATAGAAATTGTGTCATTTGGTTAAAAAAGCCCTTATGGTTAGACAGAAACATCATCCTTTAATGAGATCTTTCATGTAAGCCTTGGAGGCCATCTAGAAGCTGACTCAAAAAACATGGGACCCATGGTAAGGCCAGCTTGCTTTCATTCTTCTCAGTTATGCTACCCCAGAGTGGCACAGAAGACCCCTAATTGGGCCTGTGTGATACAAACTTATTTTTATGAACCTAGAAAACAATTTATTAAAAAAAAGTCTATATAGTGATAACAAGTAAAAGCCATATCTGCATTTCATTCAGACCAATAATGTGTAGATAGTCAAATGTGGATAGGAGTAAAGGTACAGATCCAATAAAGATAGATTTTTAATTTAATTTAGCTGGTAACTTAGACTTTGATACTCATAACAATTATCAGAGACATTTTCATTCTCCTTTTTTGGGGGGGTTGATTATGATTGATTGGTATGATTGTTTTTTTATGTGAGAGATTTTGTTGAGGTTTAAAATTTACAATAAATGCCAATTAATTATAACAAGAATGCCTGAAGATTTTGCCTATTTTATTGGATGAAGAATACTCTCAGCTGGTGTCCTTAGAATTTGAAAACATAGAAATGATAAAGCAGAATATTTTCTATCACATTTGAACTTGTAACAACCTTTCTATTAGCAAAAATCAGTAATGTGAAGAAGAAGCTCAGCATATAAACCTTTTATTTTTTGAAAGAGTATCATGGGAGCTTCACATAACTTTTAAATGATTGACACAACAAGCATTCCATTTTAATTGGCACTTCTGTGATTTATCACTTTATCACGTCAGGAACACCCCATTAGGCCATATGTAAGGGAATAGCAGGGTACTGTACATCTGACAATACTTGAAGTCTTTTATTGAAGACTCCTAATAAGAAGAGATTACTAAGAGAGTTCATAACCCCATTTGATCTAAGTACTGAAATGGACTAAATTGTATCCTTCACTCCTGGAAAGCAATACAATACTTGAGATCCCAGTAGTCCATGACGTTATCACACTGCCATATTTTCCTGTTCTACAAGTGCATGAACAGTAAGATTTCTGTTCCTATGCAGAGAAGAACAGAATGCTTCATTCCGCTTAATGCAGTTGTCTTTATCAGTTCATCTTATTGCTTCTGTTTTAATCACAGCAGACTTCTCAGTCCTAACAGCTGAAGCAAAATAAGAATTAATATTAAATCTTGGTATTATAATTGCAGTTTAAAAATGTTACAAGACATTCCTGCTGACACCAGTATGGCTCTCATAACAAATTTTCTTCTGAAAACTGTTCAGTCAGACTCTCAGGAGGTAAGCAACCTCACAACCTCAGACCCCTCCTCTACACTGACTCCTCATTTTAACAATCTGCATTCAGGTGCTAAGGACTAATAACTGAGTAGAATCTGATGGCCTTCATTCAAGAACTACATTGCTCAAGGCCTTCCTCATCTGCATCAGGTTGAACTATTTCAGGATTAGGTGTTTCTAATTTTAGAAATCAGTTAATCTTGTCAAACTGTGATACGCTTTGTCTTAGTGTTTTCATCTAGCCCAAAAGATTTATTTTCAGTTCCTACATTGTATATTTCATGTTTTACATTGGCAGGTGTTACTCAATATACCATCTGTCTATCAGCACCTAAATGCACAGATGTGTTGTTTCTGTGCAAGTGTTAGAGATCAGATTATCTTTTTCTATTTTCTAAAAATTTGAATAATACCTTGAAACAGATCAATATCCATTACTAATTTTAATTTGTGGGTTTTGTAGGCTTTTCTTGTTCTGAAAGCTTTTTTTTCTCTTAATAAAAAACAACAAAGGATAAAATTCTCATCTGGAATTCAAATTTAGTATTGCATAGTTAGAAACTATATAAACTACAAAGATATGCAATAGCAAAATATAACCAAAACAGAATCTATATCTACAGTCAACAGTTCATGGGCTGGTTCAGCACAGTACCGTGACTAATAGGGCAAGGGACCCACAGACCCATGCCCCAGGAGAGGGGAAGGGGGAATGGGAGAAGGCAGGGAGATGGGCCTAAAAACAAAACAGCAGCAATGATTTGAGGAGGAAATCTAATTTACTAAATAAGAGATCAGAATGCAAAATAGCACAATATATCTGGAACTGAAGCTAAAAAATCCAGTAAAATGAGAGTGTCCAAAACCGAAGGCCTTACGCTAAAGCTGAAGGTGAGACAGCTAGGGAACCTCCACTGCTGAGATGAACAGCAAAAGAGGAAGCATCTGGGACTTATGTGCAGTTTTATCTTTCCCTCTGGGTGGAAAATAGGAACACAAAGTCCCCTGGGATATGTAATTCTTCTCTTCTGAGAAACAGGTACACAGAAATTTGGCAGTCCACAGACTTAGAGCATTAACTCTTTAACTCCCAGTGAAACACATGATGTTATGATGTGGAACACTGATAACAAAAATCATAAAAACATGCCAACTACTTAAAATACTGTTGATGGTAATGCTATGATCTGGGATATTTCAAGGTTGTTTTCATTATACTTGTTTATAGTTTAGTATCAGTAAACTATTTTTCCTAAGATCAGAGTTTTAACAAAATATAAACATCACAAATAAGAGTTTTGCCGCAGAGGTTAATATGATAGTTTTCTAGAATGCATGTGATCTACTGTGGTTTTTAAAAAATAGTTTATCATATCTGTATATGGATTTGTATATACACACGTATTATCTAGAAAGATGAGATTAAAGTAGCTATATCATAATTATTCAGTAATTGTGTAACAGAAATAGGAAATTCTCTTGCAAATACATACTCTTGCCTGTACATACATTTTAGAAGTACTAACATATGGATGATATACAAAGTATCTTTGTCACAGTCAATTTTCAAACTCAATTGCAACAAGAAAAACAAACAAATAAACAAACAAAACCACCACCAACAAAAAAGAGACGGTATGAATGTAAATGTTTTAAAAAATGTTGATAACCAAAAAACTTAAAATCCTGGAAAGTAACCTTTGCTCTTGCATTAGGTAAGCAAACAAGATGGAGCCAGACATTGATTAATACAAATTTATAATCTCACTTGTTAAAATAAATACATCATTTTAAATTGCAAATATTTTAAGAATATTTGTATTTGTGACTATATATATATATATATATAATATATATTTGTGACTATATGTTTCAGTTCCTTTTAACATTTTTATATATGAATACATGCTTGTATACAAGTGTATTTTATGCACTTGCCTAACCTCTGCATGTAAGCAAGTAAGATCTCTATACAGTATAAATGTTCAATGGATATTGGCAGTGACAAGTGCAAGATATTTTGTGCACATCTGAGAATGTTTGTATACCATGGCATTTCAGAAACTGAAGTTAGACACAAGGATAATTTTCATTTGAACTTTATTTATATGTACACAAATTTATCAATTGAATTTTCACGTGGATTGGTTTAGAAATGAATACATATACATATATATTTTTGTGTATATATTTGATGATGCACTGGTATTTTTCAAAGTACTGTCATTATATAGTCTCTTTAAGTTGCAGGTGCAAATGTAAGCTGTAACCATGCTGTGTTACTCACTTCATTTCCTTTCCATTAGAAAATGGAGATGAACCAAGCAATACTGAGAAAACAAACAGTCAAAAACTAAAGTAGCTGCATTATTTTAGCAAATTTTTCTGCATAATGCTTCAATTCATGATGCTTCAACGGTGCAGCCCCCCCCCCCAAAAAAAAAAAAATGGGTTTTTTTTCATGAAAAGACCTTCTCCTTCTCATCTTCATTTTGCTCAGCAAATTAATATCAAGCTGACATAGGAATACCTTGTAGAGACATGCAACACAAGTAGCTTTTCTTTTTTTCACCCTCACAAAATATGAAAAATTTCTCGAATCTTTCAGACTATGTAAAATTATAGTTTCCATACTAAAACACTGTCATATTTAAGCCAGTTAATTCATTACCAGAACTTGAATATTCTAATTTTCTCTTTCTTATTTTTGCTAGTACTATGTATACATACCATCCGTTCATCAAATCTATTTTCCTTTGTAAAGTGTTCAGTTTCTTACTTAAGTGAAAACACAAAATGTTATAGCAAGACTTCAATTATTTCAATCTCAAGGACAAAACATTGTCACAGAAATCCTGAAGAAAGATGAGAGGAAACAATCAGAATTCCAATGGGGAATATTAGAATCTGTGGGAAAGTTTTTGAAGAAATAGTTGGGGAACAAACAGAAAAAGATAAAAGGTGGAAATTAGAAAACAGTAAGGTAAAAGATATAAAAAAGCATAGAGTGTTCCACAGCAGGTATACAAAAGGAATTTGAGGTAAATGATCAGTACTGCACAGAAAGAGAAAAATGAAACCTGTGGGAAAATACAAAATAGAAATAGTGGAGTACTGCTTTGCCTTATAGGTAATAAATTAAGCTGTATGTAGATAAAGACACAGCTTATAATAGACGATAAAATTTTATCTGATTTTAATATATTTGAATGTTTGCTCATTACTCATATTCTAAATTATGACTGCAGGGATTTATACATTTAATATATGAAAAGCAACTGGGCAGGAAAACAGCATTATATGATTTGAGAAGCAGCTGAAATTTGCAGATGCCATTTTTAATCTGCCTCTTACTACTATCCTGCATTATAACTTGATCCCATCTATTGTGGCATGCACTCTTATTTTTTCCTTTTTCCTTCTTTTTCCTTTTTTCCTTTTTTCCTTTTTTCCTTTTTTTTTCCCTTCCCTTCCCTTCCCTTCCCTTCCCTTCCCTTCCCTTCCCTTCCCTTCCCTTCCCTTCCCTTCCCTTCCCTTCCCTTCCCTTCCCTTCCCTTCCCTTCCCTTCCCTTCCCTTCCCTTCCCTTCCCTTCCCTTCCCTTCCCTTCCCTTCCCTTCCCTTCCCTTCCCTTCCCTTCCCTTCCCTTCCCTTCCCTTCCCTTCCCTTCCCTTCCCTTCCCTTCCCTTCCCTTCCCTTCCCTTCCCTTCCCTTCCCTTTCCCTTTCCCTTTCCCTTTCCCTTTCCCTTTCCCTTTCCCTTTCCCTTTCCCTTTCCCTTTCCCTTTCCCTTTCCCTTTCCCTTTCCCTTTCCCTTTCCCTTTCCCTTTCCCTTTCCCTTTCCCTTTCCCTCTCCCTCTCCCTCTCCCTCTCCCTCTCCCTCTCCCTCTCCCTCTCCCTCTCCCTCTCCCTCTCCCTCTCCCTCTCCCTCTCCCTCTCCCTCTCCCTCTCCCTCTCCCTCTCCCTCTCCCTCTCCCTCTCCCTCTCCCTCTCCCTCTCCCTCTCCCTCTCCCTCTCCCTCTCCCTCTCCCTCTCCCTCTCCCTCTCCCTTTCCCTTTCCCTTTCCCTTTCCCTTTCCCTTTCCCTTTCCCTTTCCCTTTTTTTTTCCTTTTTTCCTTTTTTCCTTTTTCTTTTTCCTTTTCCTTTTCCTTTTCTTTTTTCCTTTTCCTTATCCTTTTCCTTTTCCTTTCCTTCTCTTTTTCCTTTCCCTTCCTTGTTGACAAAATAAAAGATTACATATATAAAAAAAAGAAGCACTGGAACAGGCTGTCCTGGGGAGCTGTGGAATATCCTTCTCTGGAGATATTCAAAACCTGCCTGGATGCCTACCTGTGCGACCTGATGTAGTGAACCTGCTTTGTCAGGGGGGTTGGGCTCGATGATCTCTTGAGATCCCTTCCAACCCCTATGATTCTATTATACTAAATGATACCACATGCAGGTGAAAGCAAGTTTGCAGAATGTGTCAATCTGACTGAAGGTAGGGAGGCACTTCAGCGGGATCTGGATGGGCTAGATCACTGGACTGACACCAAAGTTCAAGAAGACCTGGTGCTGGGTCCTACACTTTGACTCAGCAACACCAGTCAATGCTACAGGCTTGGAGCAGTGTGGAAAAAAATGGGTCTGGGGCTGTTTTTGTCAGCACTCAGCTAAACATGAGCCAGCAGTGTGCTCAGGTAGCCAAGAAGGCCAATGGTATACCAGTTTGTACCATAAATAGTGTTGTTAGCAGGAACAGGGAGGTGATCGTACGCCTTTACTCAGCTCTGGTGGGGCTGCACCTTAAGTACTGTGATCAGTTTTTATCCCCTGTAAGTAAGACATTGAGGTCCTGGAGCTTGTCCAGAGAAGGAAAGCAAAGCTTGTGAGGGGACTGGAGCACAAATCTTTTGAGGTGTGGCTGAGGGAACTGCAATTTTTTAATATGGAGGAGGCTCAAGGAAGACCTTATCACTCTCTACAACTACCTGAAAGGAAGTCATGGTGAAGTGGGGGTCAACCTCTTCTCCCATATAACTAGTGATAGGATGGGAAAGAATAGCCTCAAGCTACATCAAAAGAGGTTCAGGTGGGATATTAGTGGAAAGTTATTTCCCAAAAGAGTGGTCAGGTGCTGCCCAGGGATGTGGTTGAGTCACCATCTCTGGAAGTACAAAGGGACAGGGTTTAGTGGGGGAATATTGGTGGTAGATTTATGGTTGGGCTAGATCATATTGGAGGTCTTTACCAGCTGTGGTTATTCTGTGACTTGATTCTATGATTCTATAGATTTAAGATAGATGTGAACAGGAAATTCTTGTCTCAGGGAGAGATGCATCACTGGAACATCATGCTCAGAGAAGTTGTGGATGTCTCTTCACTGGAAGCACTCAAGGCAAGGTTGGATCAGGACCTGGGCAGCATAATCTTGTTTGACAGTCCTTCCCATGCAGAGGATTTGGGACTAGATGATCTTTAAAGTCCCATCTAACTCAAGTAATTAAATGATTCTATGAGAATTCTTATCCATCCCCTGAGAAGGTGTTTTACCTATAAAAGTGTTTTCACAGCACATATATTCATTTTCAAGTTAGGAAAGAAGAATAGCAGTGATTTCAAGAAAAAGGGATTAAACTTACGCAAAACTGTGCGATTATATTAACAAACATATGGATCTTTAAGCAACTTGGTCTAGTGGGGAGTGCCCTGCCTGTAGTGAGGTGAGAGGTGGAACTAGATGATCTTAAAAATCCCTTCCAACCCAAATCACTCTATGAATCTACGATTTTCCTGGGAAGGGCACTTGTAAACTGCCTACAGTGTGGAACTCTGCATCCATCTCCAAAAAGCAATGCCCATCAGAATAACTAAGTGCTATATATCTTCAGAGAATTCTTTTGTCATTCTAAAATTTATTTAATCATTTTACAACATATATTTATAGCTAAGTTGGAGAAAATAGACAATGTTGCATCTTTTAGAATTGCAAAAATAATTCAAAATTATACTGCAAAAAAAAAAAAGTTTTTTTCTTCAAGTATGTACTTTTCAGTATTACTTTTACTCAGTAATGTAGGCATATTTATATATGAATATTTAGAAAACCAATATGATAGTATATCTTGAACCATAACAGAGAATGTCTTTAGGACATAAACTACAGTGCTGAACTCTACTTTTGACACTTACTGAATTCTTCTAGTAAACGTCAGATATGTTTTGCTGCATCACTTCATTCTACAGCAAAATTATTACTCAGAATCTGCATATATTAACTACAAATCAAGATTAAAATACAATCTATTCCAAATGTCAGACACTTGCCCATGCATGCCATTATGAAAACAAAATTAAACTACATATGTACAATTTTAATTATAAAGTGATTTAAATGGTGATACTTTTTTTATTATTACTTTTATTTTTATTTATTATTTCTATTATTTTTATTTTTAAGCCTGAACATTAGCCGTGACTTTGAAGCTTACTTACCTATAATCATCACTAGCTCATCTCTATGCACAGTTACTGAAATACTTGGGAAGCAAACAGAACAGCATTTGTAGAGCAGCAGAAAGGGAATAGGATAGCAGTTATATTGATATAGTCAAGCCTTATTTTCATTAGAAGCTGCATCAGCTTTCTGTTTTGAAACAGCTTCTTGATATCTGCAATTTTTTTGAGTAGGCTTTGGAATTCACTTTCTCTGAAGTAGAAGGGTTTGTCTTCTGAGTACATTTCTACAGCATAGTTAAAGTACTCAACTAAAATTTGGCAGTAAAGAATAGCTAGAACAAATTGGCAATATATAATTTCTTAGCAATACCTTCCTGTGCATATATATACTGTGATTATTATTTTTCTTTTAGTATATCAGCATATTTTACAAACAGAAGGTTATATTGCTACTGCAGTGACCTATATATTGATTGCATCAAAAAAAGGATAGAAAATAACAATTCAGCAGTTGGACCATCAACAATGCACTCATGCTGCATAACAGATGTTCCATGAGTACTTTATGTACCACTGTAAATAAAATTGTGAGATAAGTAAGAATACAGAGATTATTACAGCCTTTTTCACTTCCTAATATTACTTTGTCTAAAACAAACCTCAAAAAAAAAACAAAAACATATTAGGTACATAAATGTATATATATATATTTTTTTCTATGTTTGACCCTTTCTATTTGAACTTCAAAGTGCACTCAGTATGGCAGAAAATCTCTGGTCTCTTTAAACTTTTCTATTTTTTTTCCTTTTCCAGCTACAACACAAATGCAATGCCATTCATTCTGAAGTAAATATACTGCTTTGCAATACTAAGGTACAAACCAGGAAATAATAGCCAGCACAGCAACTACTCTACTCATGGACTGTTTACTTCTCTTTTTCTTAGCATTTAATAAATTTTAATTCAGTCTATCTAAGTATGCTATTACCTTTCAATCAAGCTACCAAGACTAGTTCAAGTACTTCAGCTGTTGCAGCATAGAAGCCATTACTGAATTACTGATCCAAAATTACAGAATCTAGCAATATAGCTTAAGAAAACTAGAACTGTTATCTAAAATTTAGAATACAAGCAAAATTATTTGTTCTTGGGGTAAATAAATACAGAACTGATACTTATATATATATTCTGAAAACAAACAAGCAACAGCAACAGCACAATTACACTCAGAAATACAAATCTGAATGAAGCCCTGGCATGACATAGGTTTTTTCATTTGTCTTTTTCTTCTGTTATTTGTTTTTATTCATACCACAGGGATTGACTAAAGAGTCTGAAATAATGTGAGATCCTTCATTTGTAAAGTAACTCAGTTATTGGATTGCAAAAAATACCATGGTAAAATCAGATTACATTTTAATTTTACCTCCGTAATTGGCACTCTGAGGCACAAGAAACATTAGTATGATCAACAATAAATTCCCATTCACCCAAAAGTAAATCCTAATCAAAACGATATTTAATTCATTCAGATTTAAATGCAAAATCAAAAAGAATACATACTCTGGGAGCCTGGGAGTTTTGTAGTGCCACTATTAATTAAAAATACAGTAGTGATACTACTACAAAGTTAGAGAAGCAGTATCTTTTCTATCATGGACATAAGAAAAGACTCTCAGCGAGTACTCATGTATTCAAATTTTACTTTTCAATCCAGCAAACGATGGAAAAAAGGAACAACCATATACAACATCAAACCTTCTTTTCTATGTAGAAAAAAGTTTAGGACTCATGATTTTTAAAGAAAATTTCAACACTTACTATTTTTTTTTAAATGCATAGGAGCAATTGTTTATAAACCAGCTCAGAGACTATCAGGAATTAGAAAGTGTTTTGACTATGAAATCAGTGCGTGCTCCAGTTAGAAGAATCATTACTCTGACATGCTCCTTACAAGCAATATTCACCAATCAGCAGTGAATTATCCTCTTTTTTATCTTCGTAATACGGCATTAATAAGCCTCTGCAAGTGAAAACAATACCAAACAAACAGACAACAATAAAACACATTCTTCTGTTGCTTTTCAACTTTCTGAAGACAGTACAATCTGAATACTCAAATAATCTGGTAGTAGTTTTATTCTATTCTAAACATCATCTTATTTACTTTGAGAGAAACTTACTGTAATCTGTGAATAATTTTATCTAACATTTTTATGAAATTCTGAGCAAAGGCACTCAGAAATAAAATAATAAAAATAATGCAATAAAAATAAACTGAAGTGAGAAATATAAACACTGCTTACCAGCAAAAAAAAAAATTATAAAGAAATCCTGTAAATGTTTTTATAGTTAGATATGACATGAAAGATGACTATGATGACTGTACTGAAATGCTTAAACCTCTTTTGTAGTTTGTGCATAGTGAGTTCCTTTTTGAGAAAGCACATGGTAATATGGAGGGAAAAGGAAAGGCAAAGAGAAAGAAAAGTAGAGAAAAATAAAAAAAATACGATAAATAAATAAAAAAGCATATATATATATAAATGAGAGAAAGTCTAAGGGTTTATGTTGACAGTTGTCCACTCTGTGTTGTTGTCCAGTCAAATGTTAATTTATCTGATTTTACCCAATCATTGCCATTTTCAACTTTTCTTGCTGGTTACTTATACAGCTTACTTTTGCTATACTAAGAATCCAGTTGTGAGTGAATGAAGAATCCAGTTGTGAGTGAATGCAATTTCTTTATGTAAAGAAAACATAAAGAAAAAAAAAGAAAAAAAAAGAAGTCTAAAACCCCGATGTAAAAGTTTTTTAGGATATAACCCCTCTATATATAACCCACAATAACTCCATGCAGCGCTATAGGCTTGTGGATGTGTGGCTCAATGACTGAAGAGGAAAGGGGCCTGGGAGTGTTGGTTGATGCTCAGCTGAACACGAGCTGATAGTGTGCCCAGGTGGCCAAGAAGGCCAATGGCATCCTGGCCCACATTAGAAATAGTTTGGCCAGCAGGGAGGGAAAAGGAAGGGGAAGGTACGAAGGAAGGAAAAGAAGAGCAAGGCTGCATGTTCTTTGCTGTTTCCAGGATAGTGTTTAGCCAGTGCACCAAGAAGCATACAACTATTTGCCATAACTGAACTACAACCTCCTCATGTCCCAGTTTCATTCCAGATAGCTCTGATCACACACTGATATTTTGTTGTTACTGAGGGATAGTGCGCACCAGGGCTGGGCCAGGTAACCCTTGATTGTATGCACCAGTGGGCAGGCCACAGGATAAGCTATGCTGGACTATACACACCCTGCAGGACCTGGATTGGACATTCTTTCTCTAGTGATCTAAGTTTAACTCTGTTATTGTAGGAGGGAGAAGATTTTCCTCAACCTAGGATATGCTTAAGTCACCTTTATTTGCTAACTTTCTTATACATTTCATTTCTTTGTTTGTTTTCTACTTTCCTGGTCTATGAGTTCATGTTATATTTGATCTTACTGCATATATTTCTGTTTACATATGTGAAATAACATTTATCTTTCTTCCTTATTTCCCAACAAAACTGTTTTTTTTCTGTTTTAGGCCTGCACTTTTTTAACAGATCTCTGGAACCTTACTTGTAACCATGAGATCTTCAGTGCCAGACTTGGAACCTTTCCTTATCTGCCTATGTTCCTCTACATAACATCCTTTATCCCCACTTTTCAAGACTACAGCTGAACTAAGTGTAGCTAAGTTTGGCCTTAGATTTTATTTTAATTATGTTCTCACAAAACATGGATGATCAAATAGATGGCTGGTTGCCCATGAAGATTTTGGTTCTACTATAAGAGATCTGAAAAATTTTCTGTACCTCAGAATTCAATTTTTCCAAATGCCATAGCTCCTTTGAACTGACTCATGATATAATAATCATACAGTAATTCTATACTGCAATTAAGATGTCTATTTGGAAACAAGGAATTTATTTTAAGGGGTTTAATAATAAAGGTTTAATGGTTTAAAATTTCGTCAGTTTCTTAAGAATTTGCCCTCACTTTTAAAAATAATTCTCATAGTGTTTATGAAATATCTGATCGAGTTTAGATCAGTATTACTTATAAACAAATATTGGATTTTTATTTATTTTTTTGTTTCTTTCTCTGTGCTAGCAAACAACAACAACAACAACAACAAAAACACAAACTCTCTTGATACAATTGAACTGCTTTCATTCCACTCAAGTGTATTTATTTTTTGGCTTATTTATTTGTTTGATGGTTGGTTTGTTTTTTAAGAAAATATGGAATTAATCAGAGCTAGTATCTTTATTTTACTGCTCCTTTTACTTAATCCTTTGATCCTTTAAGTACAATGAAAAAAATCTAAATACATATGCTTACTCTGTATGAGTAACATCCAAGATACTGGCCAATGCAGACACAACATTTATTGTCTATTTCTTCATTAGAACATGTATAAAGTCTGAAAATCAAAAGCATGACAGGTGCTGCCTCACATTTATTAAGCAGAGTAGATGCCGTCATTTGGCTATATGACAATAATATTTCTAGCCAGCATCAGAAATGATTCACTATTTAAATAATTAATTGGCTTAATTTATATCTGTGGGAAGGAATAAGACACCGAACACTTAGTAACAAGTCAATTTTCAGGATAATAAATTAAAGAACATAATTTTTTGTGTTTCACTTGTTCAAAAAGGGCAAGCCTTTCTTCATAATGGCAGAGGAAGAATAACTATAAGCTTCATAACTCACAAAGATATATGAAGGCTTCTCTGAAAGTAAGGCTACCTACTTTTTTATGTTGGCCCACGATGTCAGAGGTGAGTACTGGTGGTATGGCAGCAGAGTTTGAATCTTTCTGCCAGTATTTTGTTATATTGCTTCCATATGACAGTTTACAGTAGAGGGCAATCTGTCAAAATGATGTCAGATGCGGAAGTGCATATGAAGCAAAGATGTGTATTTAAATTCTTCCATGTGGAAAAAAATTACACCCACTGTCACTGATGCTCGATGAACTTTTATGGAGATCAAATAGTGGATGTGAGGATGGTAAGGCAGAGGGTAGTGCATTTCAGCAGTGGCAACAGTGACATGAAAGACAAGCTGCATTCTAAACAAACTTGAAGATTTCATTTGTGGCATTCAGGATCTTGTCCATCTCTAGTGAAAACGTAGAGCTAATGGTGGTTGCTTCATTGAAAAATATTGTTCTGTAGTGATAATACACTCAATCAAATAGTGTTATAGATTCATAGAATCCTTAGAGTTAGAAGTGGCCTTTGAAGGTAACCTAGCCCAACTCCCCTGCAAGGAACAGTGTCATCCACAGCTAGATCAGGTTGCTCAGAGACCAGTGCAGGGTGGTCTTGAAAGTCTCCTGTCATGGTTTTATGATGTTTATTATCAGCACTTCACATCATAGCATCATGTGGAGCACTGGAAGTTAAAGAGTTAATGCTCCAGTTCCATGGACTGCTGAATTTCTGGGTATCTGGTTCTCATAAAAGAAGAACTACATACCTCAGAGGACTTTCGGTTCCTTTTTTCCACTCAGAGGGAAAGATAAAACTGCAGGCAAGTCCTGAGCCTGCCTCTTTTTTTGCTACTTGTCACAGTAGTGTGTGTTAGCTAGCCATCTCATCTTCAGTTTTACAGTAAGGACTTTAGTTTTGGACACTTTAATGCCAAATTGGTTAATTAATTGGTTTATTCACTTTAATCCCAATTAACTTGCATTTCTACTATTTTAATTAGTAAGTTAGCTTTCCTCCTTGGATTGCTGCTGCTGCTTTTTTTTTTTTTTCCTTACTCCTTTCCCTCTTTGTTCTCCCTCTCCTCCCACCTTTTTCTGGGCTGATAAGCCTGTGGACCTTCAGTCTCCCTGTCATGGATATGGGTAGATCTAGCGATAACTCTGTGATACCTCCAGACACAGGGCATCCACAACATCTCTGGGCAACCTGTTCCAGTTCCTTACTTTTTCTTATTGTGCCCTTTGTATCTGCTGGAGTTTTCCTGGAAGTAAATAGGAGACATTACTGAGCATATTTCCAAGGTATAAAAAGATAATTTTTTTCTGCAGTTTCATAGAGAAACTTAATGTCCTTTTATAAATCTTAGTCTGCATATTTCAGTAGAGAGTATTATCTCTCTTACTATGCATTTATGATTAAACATTTCCATAATCATTAGATTTCCTATGGGTAGTGACCTAACCACTGTATGTGCTGACAAAAACAGTGCATACAAAAATATCTGTACACCACCCATTACAGAAATTTTATACTCATATAATATTTGTTTTCTCACATATGAACCACAGTACATTAATTTCTGTGTAATAAATTGAATTCTAGAAATAAAGGACTAAAATATAAAGTCATCAGACACCAAGTAAAATTATGTGAGAGCTAAGATAAAGTGTTTTAGCATCGTTGAAAGAAATAACAAGTGATTTTCTGCAAGAACTTAAGCTAACAGAATTACCCAGACAAGCTCTTGAAAACAGATCTACAGTTTCAGGATTTAGTGAGCACTGTATGTAGACTTCTTACTCCACTTAGTCAAATTGTGAGAGATTTTGTTTTGATAGAATAGCTCACTGCAAGCAGCAGAGCAATGCAATGATAACTTGCTTACTAGGCATGAAAATATCAGCCTGAAGACCAAAGAGACTTTCTACGGATGTGCTGGATGTGAGTTCAGAAGTATGAAATAATAAATGAAATAATAAACTAATATGTCTCCAACTTACGTATGCTCATTGTGAAACAGTTATAATGCTATTTAAGAGACATCCAAATAAATATCTAAAATTCATTATTATGCACTTCCAAGACTATCAGCTCTTCAGGTTGCATGTGTTTCCTCTTTGAACTGTTAACTCTAGTTATTGAAATCAACCTTTTCAATCCCTCAGGTTATACAAACAGTTTATAGTATTGGTATGCTTCAGAGAGTATGGCTTAAATTTTCCCGCTGTTTCTTTCTTGTATGTTGCTATTACTGTGACTTTTGTGTTATTTTTACTGTGAAAAAAAAACAATGTCTGTAGATAAGCAACACATTTTCTGGATTCTAAAGCAGCATAGAGCAAGTTTTATCAAAATCATCTTGTGACAAATTGTCTGAGATTCCAGGAAAAAAAAAAAATCCAGGAAAGCGGAGATTCTCCTCTTTCATCTACACAGAAAAGAAAGAAGAGATGCAACACTGGTTTGTTTGGCTGCAAACTTTAGCTAAAGGGTAAGTTTAATTTGATATGTACATAACATTATAAATATCTCATATTTATTCAGCAGACCTAAGAATTCATTGCTGGGTATACCTTGCCATAATTCTGGGAAACTTAGATAGATATGGCCTCTAATAACATGTTCCAATTTAAATTATCCATCTATCTATCTTTCTATCTATCTATCTATCTATCTATCTATCTATCTATCTATCTATCTATCTATCTATCTTTCTATCTATCTATCTATCTATCTATCTATCTATCTATCTATCTATCTATCTATCTATCTATCTATAATAACTAAGACAATACTAATGTTTCTGATATTTAAATAATGAATTACACACTATTGATTAAAAATATATAGCTATCATCACTGTTTTTCAAACAGCACTTGCTTCTGGGTGCAATCTCATTTTAGAAATGTCACTCATTGGAAGAATGAAGAAATAAAATATTGTGATTCAGATAGTCCCTTTTACCTAATCGTAGACATTATATCATAATTGAGAGTCTTAAAATTCTAGCTGATGATATTAAAAGAGTGTTTAGATAATGTAATAATAGGCAGATACAAGCCTACATTTAGAAGTGCATGCTTTAATACTGGCAGATGCTTGTCAATTTGGAACCAGCATTTTGAACAGGTTCATATTTTGTAGTTATGGTTACTGAATTTCTTTTTCTTTTTTTTTTTTTTTTTCCTACAAGCTACCAGGCAAATAGGCTATTCCATTTGTTTCTAAATGAAAAAGTCATGTTCTGTCTTTCATGACTGCTTGAATGCATAAATTAATCAAGTGAAATTAACAATAAGGTTGCAGAAATTGTCTCTGTAGACTACAGACTGAGGACAGAAGTAAAAGAAACAGGCTGCAATAACAAAATCAGAAGTGATTTTTAAAAAGATATGTTAATAGATCTTTGCAGTACAAATAACTAATCATCTCTCAGCTAGTATAAACAGAAGGAGCAGCCTAATGGCAAAGTTCTAAGAATGGAAACCTAAAAATGTGTATCTTGCATACTCTCTACACAAAAAAAAAAAAAAAAAAAAAAAAGGAAATATACAGGATTTGTTGGTGAAGAAAGCTTTCTGGAATATGGGTATCATTTCAAAGGATGTTTCACTTAGAACTTATGTAGAAAATACAGAAATTAAAATTTTCAGAACTTTATTTTCATATATAACATTTTTCTCTCTTGGTGACCTAGATTAAATATCTTTTCACTGTATTATGGAAGTAATATGAGGGCATAATGAATTAAGGTATTGTCCAAAGATACAGGAAATGTGATTAATAGATCAAAAAGACGATCTGTGGAGTTTAACATCAGGGGATAATTCTCCTTTCCTCAATACTATGCAAATCAGCTTAATCCAGGGGGCTGAATTAATATACTCTGAAAAATTGTTTTCCTTATTTTAAAATATATATTTTCAGAAAGAGTTTTGTTGAGTATTGTTCAAGGTTATGATTCAGAATATTTATATATCATCTAAAGATCTAAAAATATCTTACAGATACGGAATGGGCATATATATATAGGGGAGAACTCTCAGATTTGCTTCACTGGCCAATTCTTACAATCTTTAAAAGTAATCTTTATCTAACGTTTCTGTTTGGTTTACTGTTGTTATTACAATTTTTTTTTCTATTTCTCACATTCTTTTCATTATTTTTCTTTCTTTCCATTTTCCTTTATTATTTTTATTTTTTCTGCTCTTCAGCAATCTTTTTCAAGTTGACTGTAAATCTTGATGGAGATACTTCCTAACAGCTAATATGCTGCAGTATTTTCAATGCACTCACAAGTAACTTGTGTTGCTGGAAACAGAGAACACACAAATAAGTATTACAGAATCACAGATTTGTAGGGGTTGTAATGGGTCTCTAGAGATCATCTAGTTCAAGCCCCTGCCAAAGCAGGCTCCCAAGACCAGGTTGCACAGGTAAGCGTCCAGGTGGTTCTTGAACATTTCCAGAGAAGGAGATTCCACAATCTCTGGGCAACCTGTTCCGATCAAAATAATCTTAGTTCGAGCACTTACCACCTGAGTTATTGTAGCCACCATCAGAAACAGATCTTTAGATCTTCCACAGAAGGTTACATATTACATGTGTCAAAAGCTGGTAACTGTGAAAGATTAGGAGTTATAGTTGTTCCAAATAACTTGTTCTTACTTTATTATTCTGTCTTAATTATTGTAGGGAAGTTTATTCAGATGAATAAACAGTTGCTTTGAAATTGTCCGGTTCATTTAGAGTACAAAAAATTAGAATATGGCTAGCCATGCTTTTGCAAGCATCTTTACTATGTTCCAGTCATGCTAGTCAAAAATATAAATCTTAGCATAAGGAGACCTTGCTATACTATGCCAGAAAGCAAGCAACACTCTGTGCTCCAAAGAGTTTACAACTGAATTACAACAGAAATACTATAAGAGAAACAGGTATTGTCAGGTGAAATATTATCAGGTGAAAGAAATGATATGGCCTTATTAAAGATATATGGGAAATAGCATAGTTGAGGTCATACAGCTTTTTATCTCATTACTCAGTCATTTTATTTCTTCCCTTAACTTTAAGTAAAAGGGCTAGAACACCATTTTAAAACAGAGAACAAGAAAATCAATTATTGATTTGAAAAATAACATTAATATATCTGAATAGTCTAGAATAACCTATTTAAATATCTACCATAAGGAAAGTCATTTCTTCTTTTGTGTAGAAATGAATATTGATGTATCTAAAATGTCTGCCTAGAGTTACAGGTGAAGTGATTTTGTAATATACACTGCTGTTTGGCATTAATTTGTTCTTTTTTCCTTTTTTCCTTTTTTTCCTTATTCTTTTTTCCTTTTTCCTTTCCTTTCTTTTTATTCATTTATTTATTTATTGTCTTTTACTGACGAGAAGGCTGCTTTTTTTTTTTTTTTTTTTTTTTTTACATTTGCTAATCTGAAGTTTTGTGATAGTGTGGCAATATTTCAGTGCAGTTTGATGACCTCAGAAGAAAACACTAGTACCTTTAATTTTACATGTAATTGACAGAAATATCATTAAATTATTAATCTTACTCAGATTTAATCTCTGTAATATAGATTCTAATTGTGAATGATAGATGATGGTAGCACAGTTTTAAAAATATAAAGAAGATCTCAAGAAAATCCTGTTTGTCAAATTAAAAACTTGTAACCTGCCTAGAATTTACTCATGAATTCAGTAGGTCCAAAAAGCCTATTCCAGTTGTGAAATATGCATTTATTGTAATTTTTCTTAAAGAGGAAATCTTCTGTGTTAGGAACAATTTGAACCTTCACTGGCAACTTTCCAACTGCAGAAAGAGTAAATTACAGAATTTAGTCCAGAAATCATGAGATTCGAGGAAAAAGTCATTATTTAAATGTGTAAAAATGGGTTGTAAAGTTAGAGATGATACTCTAATAACACTCGTGACTTTCACAAAATATCTTTATTTCCTTATTTTTTTATAAAATAATTCATAACTTGGATAAGTACTGTAAGGAGATCTTTCAGTTTGCTTTGTTTTTATCATGTAACAGAGATCTAACTATGGAATATTTTCATAAATTCATTATTCTGTTTTTATAGAAAGCATAAATCACTTCAGAAACATAAAATAAAAATTTTACATTGGGACATTTTCAAAATTTTAGAACTGTACAGACTATTATATATGCAAGTTATCTTGTAAAGTAACTTTTTTTTTTAATCTATTTCAACACCACAAGTTGAATTGTGATTTTTTTATGCAAAACTGAAAAATAACTCCTTTTTGATGAGACACAACATAACCTTCAGCCTTGTAGTCCTAGGAAGACAAATAGGAGAACAACTTGTCATGGTTTTATGATTTTTGGAATTGGTATTCCATATCATAACATCATGTAGTGCATTGAGAATTAATGCTCCAGCTCTGTGGATCATCGAAAGTTCCAGGTATACCTGTCTCAGAATAGAAGAACTACATTCCCCAGAGGAATCTGCTTTGACTTGTATTTTTACGTATTTCCTCTAAGAGGGAAAGATAAAAATTGTTTGCGTGTCACAGGACACTCTTTTACCTTTGGGATGGACTCAGCAATGGGTGCTCGCTGCCATCTGCCTTCAGCGTTAGCATAAGGCCTTCGGTTTATCGGATACACTCTCTCTTGCTCATTTTATTTGATTTATTAGCTTCAATTCCGATTATATTGTATTACATTGTGTTATTTTGCATTCCAATATCTTGTTTGGTAAATTAGCTTTCCTCCTCAGATCGTTGCTGCTGTTTTGTTTCTAGGCCCATCTCTCTTTTCCTTTTTCCCTCCCCTCCCCTCCACTCCCCTCCCCTCCTCTTCCCTCCCCTCCACTCCCCTCCTTTCCCCTCCCCTCCCCTCCCCTCTCCTGCCCTCCCCTCCCTTTCCCTGGAATTCCCTTCCCTTCTCTTTTCTCCTACATTAAATTTTGGGTCCTAAATTAATATAGAAAAATTCTGTCAGATTGAACCTTCTTCTGTGAAATCTTTAGAACTGCAAGGCACTTCATTCCATGACACACGATAAAAACCTTTATACTTGAACACCATGTGTCATGAAAATTTATTTTAGTTGTATTTTAAAAAAATGTAAGCATTTGTTCCTCTGATCCATTAGCCAACACCTCATCATTTTGCAGATACCATGACATAGAGTTCTTCTCCAAAATAACCACAGTTGATAAAATTCACCACAAACTTAGTCAGTCAAGTCATTGAGAATTCATTTTATCTCATATTATATTTAGCCTCTATATTAGAATATCAAGGTTAACTTAAAAGAGAAAACTACAAGTGATTTTTTTCTAATTCTATTATGTTTCTCCTAGGCATTAAAATTCAATATTTTTCTATTCATCAAAATTACATCTTTAACATATGCCCTTGTTATTCACATTTTCTAATATTATTCACAACACTTACCCAATTACCCACACTTAGCAAATCCAAACGAAATCAATATCTATCAAAAGAAATCATGCTCTCTCTACACTTTACTTCTCAGTCTTAATCAAATTATTTTTATTCCTCTTATAAGAGCAACATTAGTATGCACTTTCAGCACCTTTACTAATATTAGTTTTGAATCTGTAGAATTTTCTTCCTGCACGTTTTCTAAAAATATTCTTAAGACTAGTCAAGCTGCCATGTACACACATTTTCTCATGAGAAGACATATATCTTATGTCCAAGAGAAGAAACCTGCTGAAATTCTCTCTGTAGACCCTGAATACATTGTTTCTTGCCACTTTAAAGGGAGTTTTGCATTCTGAATCTTAACACTTTTACTCCGCTTGTGAGAATCATTATGGAAAAATATATGTATTTATGTTCTCCACTGTGTAATTGGGCTTTTCCAGAAAAGAAGATAAAGGAATCAATGCAACAACTCTTCATCACAGACGAGATTTCTGCCAGCTTCTGTTTTGTTCTATGCTCAGCAGCAAACCTCAAGCCAGTCTATGTCAGTAAGAAGGGATAATTGCCAGGGAAGTATCTGGAAACTTGCTTTATTTTCCCTCACCACAAAATCCAAGTGGACATATCTGTTAAGGGCAGGATTTCCCCAGTAAATGTTATCATTAATCTCATACTTCATTTGTCTGGCCAAATTTCTCATTTTTCAATGTGACCTTTTAGAATGATCTGAGAATGAAACATTTAGAATCTATCTGAGAATGAAACATTTAGATTATTTTCTGCTCTTTTGTATTGTTAAAGAACTCTCTTATCTGACATTGTTTTCATTTTCTACAAAATAATAAAAACAAAAAATGAAAAAGATTTTAAATAGGAACATATGTTTTCAAAGGAGATCATGATTACATGGAAGCAACTGAGGATTCTGCTGAGGAAAGGGAACAAAAATATTTGAATAAGTTTAAAAAGAAAAGGGAAACATATATTTGCTTCTGGTAGATTTGCACTGACATGCAGTAGACACTGAGCTGTTTAACTTACTTCTGTGATAAGATAAATGGCCATCTTTCTCATGATTTTGGAGTATAAATATATATATATATAAAGGTGGGTGTGGTGCTTGTACTTATTTTAGCTATTTTTAGAGAACATGTTTTGTTCTGATTTTGTCTGTGGTTTTTTTTCTAAAATTCATTCATAGGATATAAAGAAACGTACAATTCTGAGGTAGATAAATGGAATTTTTTTGATAAGATACTTAATTCAACAAAGAAATTAAGAGTGTGTTTACTTAGACAGTTTACTTAGACATAGCTCTGAATGTTATGGAAGATTTCCAAGACAAAATGCATGTTATTAGTGGTCACAGATGTTTGCCTGTTTAATAATTTTTATAGTGGAGATTCTCTGATTACTTTCTTACGGGAGACAATGTGGTGTCTTCAATCACTTAAGTACTTAGGCCTGAACAATAGGCCCTGAACCAAAGTTGATCTATAGATGAATCTCACAACCAAACACTATACTGCAATATGGAGATGTATCTTTCTTAATCACTACAGTTAATCTTGCGTAATTATTAGGTTTCTTACCATATTATGTTTTATTCTCTCTGTGTCATTTCACCTTGGTTTGTTTTATTCTTCCTGTACTATTTCACTAATTATTTTACTGCATTAAATGTAAGTACAGTTAAACTCATTTCTTTAACTTGGTGCCTATGTCCTTTGAATTGACACTGGCAAAAAAAATGCTCACTGAGAAGCCACCTCCAGAAACTGAGAACCCTGTCTCTGTTACTTCATAGCTATAAGAATATTATTTCATTTGATCTTAAGTGCACAATACTGACCAACAAATCCTATCCACCGAAAGATTTAGTAAATCCCAGACTCTGGCAGTGACAAAGTCTGGTTGAATTCGCACTGATCAAAGAGGGTCTGGTTAGAAGCTGTCAAGGTAAACTCAACATACACAATCAATGGACACCATCTGGTTGTATCCAAGAGTGCTGAGGGAGCTGACAGAAGTGATTGCCAAAACACTTTGAATGATCATGGACTTGAGGTCCATGAGGACTATCAATGTCACTCCAGTCTTTACAAAAGGCAGGAAAAAGAACTACAACAGTGCCAGTCTCACCTCTGTCCTTGGGTAAGGATATCATCTCCAAGCCGGTGGAAGAAAAGCTTATCAGGACTAGTTGGTATGGATTCACCAAAGGGAAATCATGCTTGACCAGTCTGGTAGACTTTTAGGATGTCATGACTGGCTGGGTAGATGAAGCAAGAGCAGTGGATGTTGTATACCTTGACTTCATTAAGCTTTTTGCTACTGTCTTATATAGCATCCTCATAGATAAACTTAGGAAGTGAGGGTTAGATGAGCAGACAATGATGTGGATTGTGAACTGGCTGACCGTCAGAGTTCAGAGTATCAAGATCAACAATGTCAGGCATGTCAAATGAAAAAAGAAGGGCAATGGATGACCTGGCACAGCATGCAGTGCAGCCCACTTCCTGCTCCATGCCAGCAAGGCTGCAGATCTTCGTTGCCAAGTGGCCTGGCTCCATGGATTACCAACAGCCAAGCATTTGGTGTTTTATTAACAGTGTCTGGGCTGAAACCAGAACATGGGAAGGGTACACTGCTGTTCTGACTTAAGTTATGGCAAGTAATTTAATGCATTTTGATGCATCAACTGAACACATTTCCACATACAGCAAGAAGTATGCAGTTTTGTTCTGATAAAGGAATTTGATAAATGTTTTGAATATTGCTGAAGAATGCTTTATATATATGTATATATACTTGCAATTCTATTTTCAGAAACTTAAATATATTATCTACAAATTTTCAGATAGAAAGCATAGAGTAGCAATCATATATTCAACTCAAAAAAAGCCCAAACCTTGACCATGTCTCTTTTCCAAAAATTTATAAGACCTATCTTACGTGAGAAAAATATCCCTCACTTCACAATCACAGCTTATCCATGGCATCAATTTTTACAGTACATACATTTATGAATAAATATTTTCAAGTATGAAGTACAGGAAGAATTAGATTTCATCAAATATCTGACAGATTCCTTAAGAGTTCAGTAAGAATTTCAGCTACTTTCATTGAACCAAACTGATGTAATTAGTTTCACAAAAACAAGATCAAATGTCCCTCTTTTTCTTTTTTCTTTTTTTAATGATAATAAATTATATTACTTATATTGATGAACAACATTATGTACTCTAGAAGGCTGTTCCAAAAGCAATGCCTCCTATTTTAGTATGTTGGCCCATGACAGCAGAGGTGGCTGCTGGAGGTATGGTAGTACATACCTGCTGAACATTCCCATCAGTATTTCTGTTACATTTTGTTGCTATGTGACAGATGGCAGCAGAGGGGCAGTCTGAAAAAATGGTGCCTGATGTAGATGTACATATGAAGCAAAGATGTGATATTGAATTCCTCCATGTGGAAAAGAATTGCACCTGCAGACATTCACTGATGCTTGTTGAATGTTCATGGAGATCACACAGTGAATGTGAGGACAATAAGGTAGTTAGTGATACATTTTAGAAGTGATGACAGCAATGGTGGCTCTCCTTAGTACAGATTTTGAGGAGCACAGAATTCATTGCTAGCAAAAATACATAACCAGTGGTGATGACTATGGTGAAAAATAGTGTTTTGTAGCTGAGAGTGTGCTCTATTAAATAATGTTATTGTGTTATCTGTATATGTTGTGGTTTCTATGTAAATAAAAAGGAGGCATTATTTTTTGAACCTGAACATAAATAAATAATGCTTTTACAAATGCAATAGATTAAGAACATAACCACTTACATTGTCAAGTTTTGTGGTTCATACAATTTTGCCAGTAAAAGTCCTTTATCCTCTTAGGAAGAAAGCTATAAGAATCTATGTTACTAACATTACTTTTTTTTTTTTTTTTTTTTTTTTTGCTTTAACAATACTACTACACATTTCTTAACATTTTCATTACTACTGTTTCTCTCCTGAGACAGTTTCAGTAAAGTGGCATATGTTAATGATTATCCAAATAAACAAATGCAAAAGCATTTCTACAATGAATCTAGAAGGTAATAATTAGTGATTATTTAAAGGACAATAGATTATTTAATCAAAGAAAGAGAGGACAGATCCTTTCAAACCAATTTAAACTACAATGCTAGAAGGAGAAAGACCTGTACATTATTTTGAAATTGTTTATTTTGAAGTCAGTGGAACTGCAGGGAGATCACTGTTAGACTTCATGTTCTTACACGCCAAGGCTCTGAGAGAGATGTCTGGTCTGTTTACTGAGCCACTCTCCATCATATTTGAAAAAACACAACTTTTGGGTGAAATCTCCAGTGACTGGAAAAAGGGAAACATTACTCCCATTTTTAAGAAATGTTGCTATGATACATTTCCATATACGGTCTATTTCCAGGTCCATTACCAACCTATTCTTTTTATGGATGTTTTGTACTTTTCTATGGAGGCAGGAGGGCAATGCTTCCAAAAGTTAGCACATTCTTTCTTTTCTGTGCTAGGCTCTCCCAGCCCTGCATATTTTTCTCATCTTGTGCCTGTCTCAGTTCTACCCAAGTCAGAATCCCCCTGATCTCAACTTTCCTCTATCAGCAACTTTCCTTGTGGAGAAAAAAGGAAAAACAACTCATAATAAGTACAGTAAGGCCTACACTACAAACAGAACAATACTGGTAACTTCCACTGGAAAAAAAATCAACAATCTACCTCTCAATTACTTCAAGAGAAAAGGAAACAAATAACAGTAATGATGTATCTATATTGTAAAGCAAACAAAGGTGTTGACAAAGCCTTCACCACAATGCTTTCTGCCTCCATGTCCCATACCTGGAGCAGCCATGCTGGCACGCACTCTCTCAGCTTTTGTCTACAGCACTGTTTTATCCATCAGTTCAGCTGCTGTATATCATCGAGCTATTACATGTAAGGTGCTGTGGGCAAGGGACAACTGGTCAGGGGACAGCCCTGTCGGTCTCTCCTGTTTTTATTTATTTTTATTTTTTTTTGAGTTACAACTGGTTGTATCTCGAAGGTATCTAGCGTGAGTGGAACCTCAGGATCTGATCTCACTAAGAAGTGGCTTCATTTGCAGTCACCCATTTATGTGAGTTTCGTTGTACAGGGTGCACAGTAACTTCTAGAGAGAGATTCCAGGTATTCTGTAAGGAAGTAACTGGATTGGGTTTTTTTCCCATCAAAACTGTTATTTGACTTTCCAGTTTTTCAATATGGTCACACAACAGTTGATTTTCATCAGCCAGACACTCTCAGTTATGTTCTTCTGGTTCAAGGCTATCGGCAGTGGCCACGCCACTACAAATGCAGCTATCACTCCTGATTAGTCAGTATGTCTTTGCTAAGAGAACAGAAACACTCAGCTAGGTGGGTGGGGAACTCATAGACATTTCCTCTATCCCACAGAGGACTCTATTTTTCAATGATAGAAGCAATACCATGATATGGGGATCCTAGGAATCCCAGGATATGCCCTGGCAAAAGGTAATTTAAAGGGGTAGTCTTCCCCTGCAGACCACCCCATGATATTATTCAGAAATGTCATAGTAAATATTTTAGACTTATACAAGAATATATTTAAAGGTGTTTGGCTGCCTGGCTCACCATGTGTAAAGCAAACAGGCAATGACAGAGTCTTTATTTGAGATACAGGAGCTATAGAATAAGATACCAAGGAAAGGGTTTATAGGTTCATAGGTTCATAGGTTCATAAGGTTGGAAAGGACCTACAAGATCATCTAGTCCAACCATCCTCCTATCACTATCCCTACCCAACTACTAAATCAAATCCCTTAGCACCTCATCTAAACGCTTCTTGAACAGCGCTAGGGATGGTGCCTCAACCACCTCCCTAGGCAGGCCATTCCAGTGCCTGACCACTCTTTCAGAAAAAAAAAATGTTTCCTCAGGTCTAATCTAAATCTTCCCCAGTGCAACTTCTGGCCGTTCCCTCTCGTCCTGTCATTATTTATCAGGGAGAAGAGGCCCACCCCCTCCTCACCACAACCCCCCCTTCAGGAAGTGGTAGAGTGCAATAAGGTCTCCTCTGAGCCTCCTCTTCTCCAAACTAAATAATCCCAGCTCCCTCAGCCGCTCCTCATAAGACTTGTGCTCCAGACCCCTCACCAGTTTTGTTGCCCTTCTCTGAACACGCTCCAGGGCCTCAATGTCCTTCTTGTAGTGAGGGGCCCAAAACTGAACACAGTACTCGAGGTGCGGCCGTACCAGAGCTGAGTACAGGGGGATGATCACCTCCCTGCTCCTGCTGGCTACACTATTTCTAATACAGGCCAGGATGCTGTTGGCCTTCTTGGGGAATTAACTCACCCTTCCCAGAAACCATTTGGGTTCAGGAATGCAGCCAACTGAACTCTGGAGCACTGGAAGGAAGAGAGCAAGACGGGGAGGGTGGCAACCCATGCGTATAGACACTCCTGGAAGCACTGCTGGAAGCACCAGCAAATGGGAGAGAGAGAGAGTACAGGTGGATATGGACCCTCCCACTCCAGTAACTCAGGTACTCATTTACTGCTTCAGGCTGTGACCAGGCAATTCCACTGCATGTATGCATACATGTATATATGTTTATGAACTAACATTAAAAGACAAGTGGTTCACAGTGCAATTGCTCACCACCAGCTGATCAGTGTCCATCCAGACTGATTAGAAACTGTCCTGCTTCCCACAGTTTTATAGTTTTATCACATGATATCATGTGGTAAGGAATATTCCATTGACCAGCTTATGTTAGCTCTCCTAGTTCTGACTCATCAAAACTACTTGTACACCCACAGCACCCTTGCTGGCAGGACAGTATGAGAAGCTGAAAAAATGAAATGTCCTCAGCTCTATATAGCATTCTCAGAAACAACTAAGATTTCTGTGTTATCAGTGCTATTTTTCTCCTAAAGCCAAAACATTGCTTCATACTAATGCTATGATAAAAATCAACACTGACTCAGCTGAAACCAGAATAAAAAAAAAGTTCCAACTTTATCCAGAATTTTAAGAGAACTGTAGTTAGGTTTTCTTCTACTCATAACAAACAATATTTAGGAAAATGAAGTAGCTCTATCAAACTAAAAATCACCAGAGAAAACTAATTTTTTGAATATTTTCCACTATTCCTTCAACTATAAATACTTTCTTGTCTTCAGAATTTGTATAAGAGTGGCTTTCCTACTACTTCTTAATCTTAGCATCATTATTTACTTGTTTTGTAAATTTTAATAATTTTATTTATGTTTATTTGCTTTCAGTTTAATCTGACTTCTGCAGACATCTGAAGCTGATTTATTTATTTGTTTATTTATGCGTTTGGGAATATGTTTTCAATGTCCTACATAAGTAAATATTAGCTTTGTATTGCCATTTTCCTAGATAACAGAATCCCCTTTGGTGGAATAAGTTTTCTAGAAGGACTCATTTCTTAAGGAGGTCAATTTGACCTCTTGTAGCTTTCCTTAGTATGCCTTTCAGTCTTGTTTTCATAGCAGTTTCTTTCAACGCAACTGCTACCAGTTTATTCCATGCTGTATCTGAAAGTTCTCAGTATCCTTTGTTGATTTAGTACACCTCCCTAGTCCTTAGACTTGTATTGGTCAAAATTAGTGTTTCCAAATGTGCATTCTGAGCTCAAATCCTTTCTTTAAATTAATTTATCTAAATCTACTCCATTGAACACTCACTTCTTTTCTGAGTATTGCAAAATGGTGAGATGATACAAGGTAATGATAACAAAGCCATGCTTTTCCTGACATTTTGTGTTTGTGTTTGTTTGTTTGTTTTTTGTTGAGTTTTTTGTGTTTGTTTTTGTGTAATGTCCAAGCAAAAGATTTTTTTTTATTTGAAGTAGCTTTTAAAAATATACAAATAAGTTAAAACATACCACTGTATACCTGTCCATACATTTTCTGATATGTTTAACAGTCATTCCTGTTAAAATATAAAATTTTTGAGTGTTCAGCACCCAAATGGTCATGTTAGAATAAAAATTAATGGAAGTAAGCCTCTATTTGAGAGAGAAAATCAAGTTTATTAAGTTTACTTACTATTATCAAAGTGACATTCTACTGTCTTCCTGATGCAAGAATGCACTATTTCTAGTCATAGGAACAACACTCATGACCCTTAAGAGAATATAATATTTTAGATGCAGGAATTATCTTGTCAGCTATGGAAGTAATAAAATAACTTGATTATTGATTTTGGAAGCTATTAGAAGATGTGAATGACTGTTATATAAATGGCATTTGCCTTCATCATTTCAGAAAACTAATTAGGAAATGTTGAATCCTCTTTAAAAAAGAACAAACAAACAAATAAAAAAAAATCTTGTTTTTTAATCATAAAGATATTTCTATCTTACTGACTTCCTGTCAAAGCCAACAGAAGTATTATCTAAAAATAAACAAAGTAACAATACCTTTCCTATTCATTCCATAGACATAATAAATTCAAATCTTTTGTTGTTAACTTGGGAGCTAATGCTATTTCCTTATTTTCTACTTAACTGTGAGCAATTTGTGGTTATACAAGTAGTAGTCATACAAAGCATCATGGGAGACAAATATCTTAATGTTTATATCACCTGTGATTTGTTCCTTGATGGTCAACTCATTGTTATTCACAGCACATTTCATTAATTACTTTGCTTATGAAATTTACTAGGATCACAGCAAATCTATAGATTATCAGAAATAATAATAAGTGTTATATAATAGTCAATGCGAGAAAAAACACAGCCAAATCATGCAATTCAACAGACAATACCACTTTCTGAATCAGAGCCTGGACTATTCAACACTGCCAAGCACAGTATCAACTGGTGGTAACAATTGCATTAACTTCAGAAAAACAGACATCAGCTCCAGCTTTCTGTGGCTTAATAGCCAGTTATGAAGGTTCTCAAAGAGAAAACACAGAATGTGACTTTTTCTATAAATATGACACTTAACCATTTGAGGTGTAGGAGAAACATAGCCCAGTGTTTTTACTGCTTTTCCAGCATTATGATTCAGCTAAACCAGTGTATACTGACTGAACTAGTAGTTTGAGAAGGTGTTATGTAAGGGAAAATGACATTTTTTTTACTGTGGTCTAGGTTTTATGTTCTCTGTCTGCTTCATAGGAAGGTTTTTGATATAATTTATAAGCATATTTTAAAGAGATTATTGGAGGAAATTAAAGACCAGCTTTGATAACATTAATGGTGACATTCATAATAAAGAGATAGTGTTCCCAAAACAATGTAGGAAACTAGTTCTACAGAAGATGTTCCTAAGGTGAAAAGCCACAGGCAAGCAGTTTACCCTCTTCCCCCCTCCCACTCTTATCTTCACCCTCATCTCCATCAGTAATAAAAATAAACAAATAGATCACTGTCAAAACTAATGAGGAAATAAATCACATTTTTTGTCAGTTTCTGTAGAAGCAAGATAGTTTGTGGTCTTTCTTCCCCCGCTCTCTCTGTTGTTTTCCAGAAAAAAAATAAAAGAAACATATGTTGACTATTGCAGAAAACAAATATGTTGAGAAGATTTCAGATCCAATCCCAAGTGGAATTTAATTATCCAAGCAAGAAGTTATGTTCTCTGGATGAAGGCATATGATTTTCATATCTATGAAGACCAGCCCTTCATATTACTACATTAAATTAATACCGGTTTCAGTAGGTTTTATTCTGATATTTTTCACAAGATATCTCTGGCTGTTTTACATCTCTCCACAAAACACAGCTTTTCATAGATTTCCAGCAGCCACAAGGCTTCAGTCCATTCAATCTACTATTCTCTACAAACAGTACAATTCCCTGTTCTTGCTTGAATAAATGTACTTTCCCAGAAATATACTTACTTCACAAAGTTAACACCAGAAAACATCGTGTCAGAACTTACAGTGAGTCTTAGAAACTTGATTAGAAACAGTTTTCAAGGATTGGTTATATTGTCATTTTTCAAGTCCATAAGTATATATGTGTAATTGGTGTATGTATGTTTTTGTGTATATTTGGCATATACACATACATATATTTGTGTTTGATGTACCTGGAGAGAAATTAGAATCTGTGGTTTTCAACTTAATTTGAATGGATGCCGTAACTGCCTCTCTGCTGCCTTCTGAAACACAGCAACAAAATTTAATGGAATGGTGGTGGGAAGATTCAACCTATGTTGCCATATCAACTACCCCTATCTCTGATGAGGTGGTCTAATATAAAATAGGAGACACTGCTTTCATGGTAGCCCTCATGATACATAAATTCAGAAATTCCTAAGATCTGGAATCAGACAAAATTGAAAAAGCTCTTTTATCCCCTTCACAAAACACTATTTATTCTGAAAGTGAGTACTATGTTAAAGTTTTGACAGTAAATATTAAACTATAAGTGTATGCAAACTGCTGAGTCATAATCTGAACCACTGGTTGAGCACCTGGAGAAAAGTTCCAGTCAGCCCTGGAAGCACGGTTGAAGGTAATTCACCTGTGTGACCAGAAGAAAATCTACACCCCTCTTAGACCTCATTTAAGGGCATACTGCCTCTTCCTTCATGTTGTCTTTCTGAGAGACTCAGTCTTCAAAGACAGGTGACCATCCTTTTTGTATTGCCTTCTCACTGAATTGGTTCTGCTGCCAATATATTTGGTGAGCTAGCCAGGAGCACCAAAATAATAATAATTGTTATAATAATTGGTTTTCCTCTTGAACATTTTTAAGTAGGCTAAGGTGGAGAAATATTTTCCTCTATATAAAACCCTGCTGGGACATACACCAGGATTTCTGGGATCCCCTTTATTATGAATTAGTAGTCATAACTGAAAATACTCAGGCCCCTGAATCAGTGGACCTGGGTAATCCAAGGAGGAAAAATCACAAGATTGGATATTGAAGCTCCACTTGAGGCAGATTCCTTTGAGATCTCATCTATAGCAAAGCAAAAAAAGATCAAAAAAGATACAGGATAGACTTGCAGGAGTGTCCCTGATCAATGACCCCCTGCCCAAACCACTTCCATGTAACAGTTTGCCCCTGTACAGCATCTGAATTAATAGACTTGGCGCAAGAATCCTGTCAAAAACCAATTGAATGTGTACCTGTGTTGTGGTTTTGTAATTTTTGTTTCAGTATTCTGCATTAGAATATCATGTAAAACAATGGGAGAGTTAACATTCTGGTTCTGTGGACTCCCTGTTTTGGGCATTTTAGGTCCTCAGAGGGGAGAAGGGAGTGGCATTGCTAGAGGACCTGGTGAGCAGAAAAGGAGGGGAGGAACTCCTGGTTTTAAACCGGCAGCTCTCTCTTGCTCTTTCTCAATTTTCTGAGGAGAAAAGCATGTGTGTTTCCCCTGTAGTCTAGTAGCATAAGAACTAGTGGGTTCAAACATGAAGTTCAAACAGAAAATACAACTGGGTTTTTTCAATATCTCTTTCGTAAGTGTACTGTCTTTTTCATCAATTGTGTAGTTCTTTTAAAAAGGAATGAAGGGTTGTTCTACCTGACCATCAATTATGCATCAGTTCAGTGGGAGAATGTGGGGTTCATTGCAAATTCTTGAGCTGGCTATTGAATCTAACAATTCTTAAAATAGCTGTGTATTAAAAATAAAATTTAAATACAAACTTTAAATTTTTACATACTGTTATTTCTATCAAAATGAAATGAATAGCCTAATTCTATTGCTTAAATTTTTTTTTATGAGAAAGGAATTACTGTTCTACTTCATGTACAGTGGAAATTCAGATGTGCAAGTAGTTGAGGATGTTGCATTAGGTGAAGGGCGAATAAGCTTAGAAACAGATTTCTCTATTTTGGCTCCTACGCACTGCTTTAGCATTCTTTTCTGTCTGATCCAGAGAATAGTAGTCTTCCTGGCTTCAGTTATGAAACACAAAACCAGAATGCATTATTTTAATACGTACAATAACTTGTAAGTAAGTAGGAATAATAAATGTATTTCTTCTGAGTATCAATGTAATAATTTTATTTAATCTATAATCTATTGTTATCAAGATAATCAAGGCAGGCATTTCCCATGTTCTTCCTTCCTTCAATGAGATTTCTTGTAAGTGATATCTTTGAGATTATGGCATAAATTAGGAGATAATTTAGCTTGTGAATATTCAAAAACTGATTAAATTCTATTGATTCTGGATAATGTCATGCATTTGTTCCTTGCTTCTAAATAATAAATATAGTACTTCACGTGAAGTGTCACAGCCTATTGATAATAGTAATGATCATTAAACAAATTATCTGCCTACAGCTGGCTTAGTATCATATTAACCAAAAGAAAGCAATCCAGAGATTTCAGAAGTACTCTTAATTAGCCTTAAGAAATTAAAAATGTTGGGTTTTTTTAATAATAATGAGTGGGAGTATTCTTCTCATATGTGAGTGCTGCCATTCAGTGAGACCTGGGACCTGTGGAGGAAGAATGATGGGTGACAGTACAAGTTAGGGTATTCCTTATTGGAAAGGAGGCTGGAGCAGGAGGACTTGTGAATAACAAGTGGATCATGAGCTTTTGGGCTCTTCAGTTAAAACAAACAAACAAACAAGGATCTCCTAGAAAGGCTCCAGGAGATGGCCATAGAATTATTAGGAGTCTCAAGCATCTCCCATATGAGGGAAGACTGAGAGAACTGTGACTTTTCAGACTGAAGAAAAGGAGGCTGAGGTGGGGGGAAATTTCATAGTTGTTTATAATAGTTGTTTATAAACATCTTCAGTGTGGAAGTCAAGATTTTTTTTTGGTGGCAAGCAACAGTAAAATAAGTGTGAATGGGCAGAAACTGGAACACAGAAAGTTGTGTACAAACAAGAAATTCTTTATAAGTGACAGAGCACTGGAACAGGCTGCCCAGAAAGATTGAGGAGTCCCATCAGATGTATCTAATACCACCATGCACCCATCAGTTCCATCAGAGTAAAGCATGGTGGACAGTTCATCCATTATGTTGCTCTCCATACCACCCAGTTTTTCCATTACCTTTGCAATGGCTGAAACACAAGCTCATAGAAGGGTTAAATCTAACTCAGTGTCTTGAAGTTTATTAATCTGTTCATTGATAAGGAGTCTTCTTTCCCCTCTATACACTACATATTTGGTGTGCATCTGACTCTCTCAGGATCATGCTCTTGGTTTGGTTCTTCATGAATGAATGCAGGGTCATATAACATTTCCACCACAACATATTCTCTCAAATAATGGATGCCCCTTTAGTCCATTTCTTTTTCTCATGCATGAGATCATCTCTGAAGAGGATGCTCAGCTTGGGCAGTCGTGTTGCCACCGACAGTATGATTTTTTTTTTTTTCTTCCCACTCTCCCTCTTTTTTCCTTGTGTCCCTGTCATGAATAACACTGTGATACAGGTCTATATCCCGCCAATACTGAGAGCTCTATATGTGGGTATAATATGCCTGGGGCACAGTGTAGTGTCTGGGCTGCAGGGGCACAGTGATAGCTCATGTCTAGTTTACCATCTACCAGAACCCCAAAGTCTTTTCTGATGGGTCTGTGTTCTATTCTTTGGTCACTCCGTTTGTATTAATGATGAGGGTTGCCATTACCCAGGTACAAAGTATGGCACTTAGCTTTGTTGAACCTCATGAGATTCTTTTGGGCCCTCTGCTTGAGTTTTTCTAGTCTCTGGATGTCATCCCATACCTTAGGTGTGTCAGTGTGAAAGACAGAAACTGTTTTTCTTTGTCTCAAAGCTTGCTTCGTAAGGCCTTTTCTGGTGACAAGACTCTGACTGATAACTGCCGGTTATCTGGATGGGTGTTATGGTGCCATTGTCTCTGCTTATGGTTGTAAAGATAAGCAGAAATAGGTGCAAATAGTCTTTTCCGTGGGAGTACAGCTTGGAGAAGCTGACCACCACAAAGACAATGCTCCTGTATGGCAATGAAGGCGACATCTGCTGCTGGCTTATCTGTTGGGCCAGACATGTCACACAAAGAGAAAAGGAAAAAACACCTGAGAAATGAGGGATAAAAAGCCTTCACTGAACTAAGGATTTTGGAGAAGAACTCCCAAAGAAAAGATCTTTGAGGAGAACTCCCGAAGAGACTTAGGACGGACCCTGAGGCCTGCTTGCTGCCATCTCCCATCCCCTGCGGTGACCAGACAGGTTCCTGAGATCAGCGGACCTACCTCGCTGGATCCACGGTGGTGATTATATCTCTCTTGCTTTCTGCCAAGACTCCTTGCTTTTCATCTCTTTTCTATCGCCCACCTTCCCTTCCCCATATCTCTAAGCAACTAGTATTTGTAATAAACTGGTTGGGCTAACATTTGACCTGTTGTGTCTTAATCTCGCCATCGGGTATACATATACATATAAAGAACCTCGTCTCCCTCCTTTATATTGGAGCGTGACAGTCAGCCACATCACACAGCTTAGTGTCATCTGCATACCTGCTACGAGTGCTCTCGATCTCACTGCTGATATAATTAGTAGTAATATTAAAGAACAGCAGGAGCAGGGAGGTAATATTAATTTGCCAGCAGGAGCAGGGAGGTGATCATACCCCTGTACTCAGCTCTGGTACGGCCACACCTCAAGTACTGTGTTCAGTTTTGGGCCCCTCACTACAAGAAGGACATTGAGGCCCTGGAGCGTGTTCAGAGAAGGGCAACAAAACTGGTGAGGGGTCTGGAGCACAAGTCTTATGAGGAGCGGCTGAGGGAGCTGGGATTGTTTAGTCTGGAGAAGAGGAGGCTCAGAGGAGGCCTTATTGCACTCTACCACTTCCTGAAGGGGGGGTTGTGGTGAGGAGGGGGTGGGCCTCTTCTGCCTGATAAATAATGACAGGATGAGAGGGAATGGTCACAAGTTGCGCCGGGGAAGATTTAGATTAGACCTGAGGAAACATTTTTTCTCTGAAAGAGTGGTCAGGCACTGGAATGGCCTGCCTAGGGAGGTGGTTGAGGCACCATCCCTAGCGCTGTTCAAGAAGCGTTTAGATGAGGTGCTAAGGGATTTGATTTAGTAGTTGGGTAGGGATAGTGATAGGAGGATGGTTGGACTAGATGATCTTGTAGGTCCTTTCCAACCTTATGAACCTATGAACCTATGAACATCTGTCTCACTATTGCCCAGGGCCTCATCCAACCTGAATACCTCCAAGGATAGGGAATTCACAGCTTCTCCTCACAACCTTTTCCAATGTCTCACCGTCCTATGAATAAAGAATTTCTACCTAATATCTTACTTAATTTTTATTTATTTAGTTAGTTAGTTTAAAACCATTCCCCCTTGTCCTATAACTATTAGACCATTTAAACAATTGATCTCCTTCCTGAGTCTGCAGTAAAGACTACACAGAGCCCTGCTTCAGTAACCTATCTTCATAGGAGAGTTGCTCCAGCCTTCTTACCATATTAATGACACTGCCCTGGCCCCACTCCAACCGCTTCACATCCTTCTTGGGTCCTCATAAGGGCAGAGTAGAGGGGGAAAATAATTTTCCTCAACTTGCTGGCCACACTTCTTTTGATACCATTCAGGACTCTATTGGCTGTCTAGCTGCAAGCATAGACTGTTCATGTTCAGTTCTTCATTCATCAGAACCCCTAAGTCCTTCTCCACAGGGCAGCTCTCAATTAGTTCATTTCCCAGCCTGTATACATATCTGAGATTGTCCCTACCCAAGTGCAATAGCTTGCACTTGGCCTTGCTGAATCTTAATTGGTTCACATCTTCTCAAACCTACCTAAGTTCTTTTAGATGGCATTTATTACCTCTATTTCACCATCAGAAATTCTTGGCATCTCTGTCACTCTTCGTGAAATCTGTCTGGGTTAACACATCATGACAAAAATGTTGTGGTTCATTCATCTAGATTTCTGCCTCATCCCAACTGTTTCGCTGAGTGGTCATCATATTTGTTTCAGTAGAATTCTGCTCTTTGCTGTTCCTGGATAAGAAAAAAGTGGTCCACCTTGATTCCTCCCTGCAAACCCTGTCTGTGTCAACTGCTGCACAGACTGTTTGATCTCACTCTTACTGACATGACATATCCTGTTTGACCATTTTCATCACTTGTGATTCCTAGGGGATGTGTTTGCATGTGTTGAGGTGTTACATTCTTTTTCCGCATCCCACACACCCCTCATCCACTCTCATGAAAGATGGGGTCTTCTTAGCTCCTGGTGGTTCTCTCCTTACTCCAGAGTTTCCTCGATTTCAAGACTCCCATCACATAACGTTGATCCCTCACTTTGCTGCAGAACATGACTGCAGTGGTGCTGATCTCCTCAGAAAATGATTTTGAAGTTCTTTTGTTGCATCCTTTATACATTTAGCAACACACAAATGATAATTTACAGGCTGTGTACATTAACCAGTAATTCTAGCAATTTAAAATATAGTAAAGCCCTGTAGAACCACTGTTACAAACTGTATGTACTAGAAATATAAAACACAACACAGTACTAGGCCCCCTGATTCTAATTTAGTATTTCTAACTGGCACAGTAAAATGCATATTTTCTTATCTAGCACTGGAATTAGTTAAAATTAGCACAGTGGAGTCAAAGTTCTATGCAGACTCATTGATCTGCTTGACCAATATCAAGAGGCAAATTACAGTGCTTATTTAAAGACTCTTTAAATCTTTGGTGCCTATACAGAATCACAGAATCACAGAATCGTGGGGGTTGGAAGGGACCTCAAGAGATCATCAAGTCCATCCCCCCTGCCAAAGCAGGTTCCCTACACCAGGTCGCACAGGTAGGCGTCCAGGTGGGTCTTGAATATCTCCAGAGAAGGAGATTCCACAACCCCCCTGTGCAGCCTGTGCCAGTGCTCCATCACCCTCACCGCAAGTAAGTTCTTATGCACATTTGTGCAGAACCTCCTGTTTCTGTCCGTTTCCCCATGTCCTGTCTCCACACACTTCTGAAAAGAGTTTGGCCTCACCACTTTGTCCCCCACAGCTATTTATAAATTCATAAATTTATAAAATCAGATATTTATAAACCTGGATCAGGTCCCCTCTCAGTCATCTTTTCTCAAGGCTAAAGAGACCCAGTTCACTTAGCCTTTTCTCATAGGGGAGATCCTACAGGCCCTTCACCAACTTTGTGGCCCTGCACAGGACTCTTTCAAAGATCTCTGTCTTTTTTATACTGGGGAGCCCAGAACTGGACACAGTACTCCAGATGAGACCTCACCAGGGCAGAGTAGAGGGGGAGGATCACCTTCCTCAACTTGCTAGCCACGCTCTTTTTAATGCATCCCAGAATGCCATTGGCCCTCTTGGCTGCTAGGGCACACTGCTGGCTCATGGTCAACCTGTCATCCACCAGGACACCCAGGTCCTTCTCTACAGAGCTCCTCTTCAGCAAGTCAACCCCCAGCCTGTACTGGTGCATGCAATTATTCCTCCCTAGGTGCAAGACTCTACACTTGCTTTTGTTTAACCTCATCCTGTCTCTTACTACCCAGCTCTCCAGCCTGTCCAGGTCTTGCTGAATGGCAGCACAGCCTTCAGGCATGTCAGCTAATCCTCCCAACTTCGTATCATTAGCAAACTTGCTGAGGGTGGCCACTATCCCCTCATCAAGGTCATTCATGAAGATGTTGAACAAGACTGGACCCAGCACAGACCTCTGGGATACATCGCTGGTTACAGGCCTCCAACCGGACTCCGCACCACCAATGACAACCCTCCGTGCTCTACCAGTCAGCCAGTTCTCAACCCACTTCACCATCCACTCATCTATCCCACACTTCCTTAGTTTTGTTGTAAGCTTTGTTGTAAGATTTGTTACCATTATTTTGTTGATGATACAATATTTATTTATATTCCTGTATTTGCATGTGATAAATATTTTGTATTGAATATATCTTTAACAGAAGAATGAAATAAAAATAAGGCATATATTCTTATCCATATGTAACTTCAGGTATAGATCAGGATGAATACTGAAGTGTTTCAGCTAGGAGACAGCTGAATTTTTACTATGTTTAGGTTATGCCTTCTACTGTGACAACTCAGATTACCATTTTTCTGAGTGACATATTTGTTACTGATATGATGATTCAGACAAGGCATTCACTGAATTTTCATTTTCATTTTTACTGAAAACCTTAGTGCTAATCCCAATTTTTGGCTTTGGCATGTCAGTGTGTCATCAATCACATATATCCAGAGATGTATTTTTCAGCCACAAAAAGGTCACTGCTGTAGCTTTGTTCACAGAATTTGTTTGAAGTGATCATGACTGAAGTACTACATGTGTCTATCAACAAAATATTTTGAATATAAAATAGAATTTCTTAACATGAAGATCTTATTTCTCAAAATTAAAAATTGCAAGAATATCCTGCAAAAGTTTATTCTTTATGGGACTCTTCAATGTATAATAGGATTTCCAGTATCTTGGATGAACAGCATCAGTCCATAAAAAGGAATATTCTGTTCATTTCATCCACAGTAGTATACAGAATCACAGAGCTGTAGAAGTTGGAAGGAACCTCTAAAGATCATCTAGTCAACCCCCCTGGCCAAAGCAGGCTCCTTAGCCCAGGTTGCACAGGTAGGTGTCCAGACATCTCTGGAGAAGGAGGCTCCATAACCTCTCTGGGCAGCCTGTTCCAGTGCTCCATCACACTTATTGTGAAGAAGTTCCACACACATTTGTGAGACTTCCTATGCTTCCGTTTGTGGCCATTTCCCCATGTACATCACTCACTTTTGGAACTTGGAAAGAAACAATTTTTTTATCTTATAAATTTTCTTAGGAATAAGAGAAATCAATCCATTCTTTACTAGAATTACATCAACTTTTTCAAATTAGTGTGACAGTAAGTACAGTTTTTCATTCTTTGAAAGTATTTCTTGTTTGTTTGATTTGTAGATTTTTTTTCTTAAAACAAAACAGGTGAAACGCATGTCTCATGTGACATTGAAGTGCATGTGAAGCAAATAATTGTCACTTAATTCCTCCATGCAGGGAAAAAAAACAAAAAAACAAAAAAACAAAAACAAAAACAAAACCACACAGTTACACTCATTAGCTTTCACCAATGTTTGCTGAATATTTGTGGAGGACAAATAGTGGATGTGAGCACAGTAAATTGAAGGTTGGTGCTTTTCAGCAGCAGCGACAGAGACATGAAAAACAAGACATATTCTGGATGTCCATACACAGCTGTCTCACCATGAAATAATGAGCATCTCTAGCTCATTATCACTGCATACAGACCTGGGGCCCCCAGCACAAGTAGGACAGAGAGCTCATGGAACAGGTCCAGAGGAGGGCCACTAAAATGATTAGAGGGCTGGAGGATCTCTCCTGTGAAGAAAGTTTGAGGGAACTGGGCTTGTTTAGTTTGGAGAAGGGAGACCTCATTTTGGCCTCCCAGTACTTAAAGGAAGTATATAAACAGTAGGGGCAATTAATGTTTACATGGGTTGATAATGATAGGATAAGGAGGAATGATTTTAAACTAAGACAGGGGAGATTTAGGTCAGATGTTAGGAGGAAGGTTTTTACTCCGATGATGATGACACACTAAAAAAGGTTGCCTAGTATCTCTGGGCAGCCTGGTCTACTGGTTGGCAGCATTGCCCATGGCAGGGGGATTGAAATCAGATGATGTTTGAGGTCCTTTTCAACCCAGGCTATTCTGTGATTCTGTGATCTGCTTGAATAGGCTAATGGTGGTGACTAACCTGAGAAATAGTTATAATTTTCTCAATAAAATATTGTTATTGTGCTCTTTTTCTCTGTTATCATTTCCATATAAATTCCAAATGAATTTAAAGTATTACTTTGACCAGTGTGTACTTAAGTTTAAAATAACTGCTAGAGAGAACAGATACGAACATGCGATCGTTCATAGGCAGAACTTCCTGTTGCACACTAAGAAGGGTGACTGGTAAAACAAAAACAAACAAAAAAAAGCATTATTTGGAGCAAAAGGAAAGAGCAAAATATTCTGACAACATCATGAAGATAAGCAGAAGAAGAGTATATAAAAAAACCTCCCTTCTATTTCTACTGTCAAGGAACTTTCAAGTCTATGACCTGTGAGATACATATACATATGTATATACATAAATACATATATGTATGGATATAGATATTTATATGTATGTGTGTATATATATATATATATGTATATATACAGTATATATATATATGTATATATATTTAAAACGTGTATATATATATATATATATATATATATATATATATATACACGTTTTAAAAATAAATAAATTTCAGCTTTTCATGTTATGAGGACAATATCTTGAATGATGCCTGTCTTGACACTAAAAATTCAAATGCATTTAATATATGAACAACAGTGTCTAGGGATTCACTAAAAGTTTCCTACCTGATTTGTATAGCAGTGTTCAGTGATATAACTAAAAGCCCCTTATTTATTTATCTAGAGGCATTCAGTCAGAACTCACATGACTAAATCAGTGAAAGAATTTTGGTCATGCCCAACAATAATTTAAACAGCTTAATGAATGATGCAGTTTATTAACAATAGATTACAAATTATTTTGGATTGCTGTTGTATTAGGCGTTAAACAGGTGACACTGGGATGCGACATAATAGGACCTCCCCTGCTCTGTTATCTGCTTTGTTATCTGCTATGTGGCGATATCAGGAATGTACCGAGTTTTGTGCTACATGGACGCACTGGGATGTGATACTCATGCTTGGGGGCGTAGAACACACAGGGCAATGTCATAAGCGAGTGTTTGCTATCAATAAACGCCATTTTGCTGCTCACCATATTGGTGTGAATGTGCGGCTCTGTGGTCCTGATCAGCCCCAGATCAGTGCCGTAGAATTGCATTACGGCAGATTGCTAGTGATAATTCACTGTCTGCAATGTGAGGTTAACCAAAACTAATACTAAACACATGCAAACATGGCTAAATTTCCCAGCACTCAGTATAGCTGGTAATGTGAGAACCTTACCCAATAGGTATCTTCATCAGGTGGGAAAAGGGGCTCAGCTTGTCAGCTGATCTCTGACGCTAACACTGTCCTCCTCCTTGTCTGCAATGGTATTTCCTATAACCTTCCCTTTCTCTTAAGCCATCTTTATGCTATTTTTTCTCCTACAGGTGGAGCTTGACTGACTCATTATATCCCATTTTTCTGTTTGGTGTAAAATTATCTCTCCTTGCTTTTGATGATATGAGATAAAAAATTTCAACCACATACTCAGTGAGAGATGATAAAACCATAGAGGCAGGGAGCTCTTGTGATGGTACTGTTTATAATTATAATGCACTATAATGAGTGTATATGTTTACTGAGCAAAGTTCACCGAAGTATGCCATTTTGTAAAAAATACGATAGACTTTTAGTCCAGAGGTAGCAGATGACCAGTTTGGCTCCACTTTTTCCCCATCCAGGCTTTGTTCCTCTTCTTCAGGTTCTTCTTAGGTTCTCCTGATGTTGCTGATGCCTAAGATTGCCTAGGGAACTACTACGGATGACAGAACTTGTCCTCAGAGTCTCTACTTCCCTTTACCTTCTGTGCTTTTTGATGACATACAGATTTCACTCTGCCTTTGTACCTCAGCAAACAATCTCAATTTATAGTGTACAATGCTACAGTTTAACCGGTAATTTCATACAGCTTTGCAGAAAAGCGCTTGTAAAATATGAAAAGTATCCAGTTATTTTAGACTTATTGTTAGATCTGGTAATTTTAATATTTTTCTAAATTGCTATGTTCAAAGAGATAAATTTTAAAGAATTTTTTAAAGCAATTCCTTTAGTCATCTATTGTTTGAGAAAAGTCCCTCAATGAAGAGCACTTTCTTGATTTTTTTATGTGTTTAGGGAACAGATCAAGTAAGTATACTACTGAAATACATGTAATTTTCTACTGGTGATAGTTTCAGTACCTAAAGGGGAGCTATAAGAAAAAGGGAACAGACTCTGTAGCAGTCTGTGCCAATAGAACAAGGGGAAGTGGTTTGAAGTAAAACAGGTGAGTTTTAGATTGGATATAAAGAAAATATTGTTTAGGTATAGGGAAGCACGGGAAGAGGTTGCCGAGAGAGGTGATGCTTATCTTGTCTCTGGAGACAATCAAGGTCAGGCTGGTCCAGGCTCTTGAGCAACGTAATCTATCTGTAGATGTCTCTGTTCACTGAAGGGGAGTTAAACTAGATTAACTTTGTAGGTCCTTCCCAGCTCATACAATACCATGTTTCTATGTATTTTGGCTCTTTCTAAAATGAGATTTAAGTGACACAATCTAATTGCTTTGGGGAAAAAAAAAATGTATTATCAGTATCAGATTTATAAAGAGAGGAAAAGAGCAAGGAAGAAATGGAAGAAATTATAACTACAAGGGAAAAGAAAATGGAAAATTACCAATGTAAGTCATATTCAATAGTTAAGCCCCATGATCCAAACTAGATATTTCATGTGTGTAGACTGTCACATTGTTGTTTCCACTTCTAACAGTATTTTACACTTCCTAAACTGCTAAGTAAAGCAATCATATAGTTTACTGACAGACTTACTTTTATTTTCCTCAATAACTATTGATACATAACATGATTATAATAAATTATTGATAATTACTGTAGTGACAAACACATTTCTGATTAACACTAATTGGTACTTCACTGTCCTCTTTACTGTCTCTCCCTGAGGACCATATGTTGAGCAATGAAACTTGTTAGCTTTGTGCTTTATGTTTTTTTTCAAAACCTCCTCCTCTATCTCAAAACAGCAGCAGGCATACTAAGGGCTGCCAGGTGTCATATATTTGCTTTGCCACATTTAATGGCACCCCACCGAGTCACACCTGTCTACAGCCAAGCTTATTTAGTGTAACTCACCCTGAGTAATAAAAAGGAAGTGACTTCTTGTTTCCAAAACAAAGATCTTTTATAAAAATCACATCTTTCTAGAGGTGTTACAGTTCCTTTCAGTTAGCATTCTGACTATGGAACTGTTTTGCATGTCTATTTTCAAAGGTTTCTCCTCTCCATTTTTTCTCTTCAACTTTTCCAGAAATTGTCACATTTTCTATTTCTCTCTAACAAGGCTTTTTTTGTTTGTTTGTTTGCTTGTTGTTTATTTATTTATTTTTTCCCAGTTTCTTTCTTTGAGAAGACTTCCTCTTATACTTTAGTCTGTATTCATTTATTATAAAATCTTGGGAATATAAATTTGAAGTATTAACCCACTGAAATTAGTCATGATCTTTGCTGTTAGCCTGGCCCACTATTTAAGAATAATAATTTATTTTTCCAATGAAATTGTTTAGGAGCCAGTTGTCTAGGACCTTGTTCAGATAAGTTCTGAATCGTTCAGGGGATGGAGATTCCATAGCCTCTCTGGATAAATTCTGGCACTTCCCTACAGTAGCTCATGTTATTATGTTCTTAACACTTTCTCCAGAAAGATATTAATGTTATAGTGCTGTTTTGTTTATTGTTGAGAAGCTCTAGCATAGCATCAAGACCACTTCTCCAGCCCCACAGCCCTTGCAGATGTTGATAGACGTTGGGGCAAAAGATGAGGAGGGCAAGTCACAGAAACATTGAATATCCTTAGTTGAGGGGTAGACACGGAGAACATACAGTCTAGGTCCTGGATCCACATGGGATCACCTAAATATCAAGTTATATTTCTGAGCCTTGTGCAAATGCTGCTCCATGCTCTATGATATCATTCTCAACAGTACTGAGAAGGAGGAAAGGAGAAGATGGAACTCCTTTGAAAGTGCTTGTCCTTCTGAGTGACTTTAAGACATAATGAAATACAGCTTAACAAACCACATTCAAAACTTGCTTGCTGAGTGGAAGTAGAGATTAACTGTTTTATCTTTCTTACTTCTGTGGCTGTAACATGTTTTTTGTTGCTCTTGTTTAAATTAAACTGCTTTTTACAATAGTGAGTATTTTATTTCATCAGATTTTCTCTCTGTTCTTTTGAGGAAGTAGAGTGAGAGAACAGTGTAGTAGGACTTAGCTGACTACAAGTGTAAAAATATTGCACTGCATTCCAACATCTAATGTGAAGCTCAAAGAGTTGAGATAACAATATATTTGACCAGAGCACTTTGAAAGGAACATAGTTATTATATTTGTTCAATATTCTCTACTTGTGATGTTGACTAATTGGCTCTTGATCTTGGTCTGTGTGATCCTCTTTTTTTGTTATCCATACTATGTTCTCTTTACTGTTTCCATTCAATTTGATATAAAGCACTGGCTTTAAACCTAGTCTGATGTTTGGACCCTGCCTTGCTATCATCTCTGTACTTTAGAGAGCACCTCTTGAAGACTGTTACCAATACATTTACTTTCTCTTCTCCTGTGGGAGTCAATTGATGGTGGATGTCAGGAATTATATCTCTTTCTCCTTCCCCTTGTGGCTGATTACAATTGCTTTTGTGTATTTTGAACATCCTTGAGTACCCAACATACTGCTGTAGCTAGGTCTCCAGAATGTGTTCCTCACTAATTTTAAAGTTAAACAGTTAGTTATGGATATCACCTTGGAATCTTTCCCAGAACAGTGTGATGGTGGTTTGCAAGAGGATTGGAAGGATATAAGAATGTGTATAGCATGCTGTTTTCTCCAATGGTTTCATTCTCTGAAAAAGTGAAGAATACTAAAAAACAAAACAAAACAAAAACCCACACCTTACAGAATATTTGAAAGTGTACCCTGAACTAGAACCCTCAAGAGAAAGAAAAGGTCCATAGATCTGAAGATCAAACAACAGACACTGTGGCTATTTCAGTTCACTGTCACTAAACCAGATAACCCTCAATAGTATTAGTCAAGAAGAATCTTTGGATGAGGAAGTAAGGGGGGAAAAGGCTTTTCCTAGAAGGTACCAGACAAATGAATCAGAAGAGGCAGGCTGCTCTGTAGTAGGGTCAACACAAGAATAGGAAGTGGAAAAGATAGAAAGCTGAAATGGGTAAGAAATTACTTGGTAGCTACCTCTGAGTGAGCTGCAAGATAAGTAAAAATAAACAATTTCTGCCATTACCTGCATTAGCACACCAACACTTGTTTTCTCTGATGCTAGGTTATAGGATCCAAAATTTAGGAACTAGAGGGCAAAGAAGCCCAGCAGATAGGTTATCTTTTGGAAACAACTGGAATAAAGAAAGCAAACAGAATCTCATGTGTTTCTGAGCAATTGCCACATGTATTAAGGACCTGCTTTTTGTGCTATCATTGGACACTACTGAAAATGCCTGGATGGATAAGCTTTCTCATCTAGCCTATAATTCATTATCTTGTCTTTAAGAATGTTATGAGAAAGTTTCAAGCCTTAATTATGATTTAGACATTATCCTCTATTTCCCATTCATTTACTGAGAGAGAAATTTCATCACAAATATTTATTATGTCCATCAGTTATGGCTTCCCTTTTGTCAAGCAAAACTTCCATCTTGACTACTCTTTGACAGCTTTCATGTTCTAGGAATGGTTCCACAATCAGTTGTTCCACCACTTTTCCAGAGATCAAGGTGAAGCTCACTAGCCGGTAGTGACAGTGGACATCTTTTTTACTTTACTAGTCAAAGCTCAGGTGAAATTTCATCTGAATTTATGATCTTTCCAGTAACAGAGACCTCAAACCTGCCGATCAGTACACTCAAAAATGATAAAAACAAATACTTCTTTTTTGAAAACAATGTTTTATTTCATAGCTAGAAACTTTCTTGTTTATATTGCTGCTATTGGAAAGAATAAACTTGGCTTTTTCTGACTTCATTTTCTTGGACAGTTTTGATTATGCTCTTTGTCTTGTTTTGATATTATTTCTCTGTATGTGGACAGTTAATGACTATAGCCCAAGTTGTTTTGGTCCTGGACTTGCTCCTGTCCACATGTATGTTCACTCTTTCTGTCTGTCTCTCCATCAGTGTGCTCTTTTTGACTATTTATTTCCTCTACTTCACCTAGGCTACATTTTACATATTACATTTAGTTAATAAATGTAATAGAATTTCCATGGCAAGTTTTATCACTCTTCTCTGTTGTTTCATAGAGTTGGTATTTGGAGCTGGATATTGTTTCCTACACAAAAAGGCTTTGTCTCCCATTTTACAGAAACTTTTACTTGATGTTCTCTTGGTTGTTTCTGCTTCCTATTACTTTTCCCTTTAGTTTTCAGTAGTTTTCTTCATGTAAAGAACTTTTTTTCTAATGTATGTTTCCTGCAATTGACTGCAATATAATCCCTAGGAGGATCTTGGTTTTGATAATAACTTGATTTGAGTAACATAAAATGTACTGCCATGCTTCCAAAACATATATATATAGTGGCCAGACTGAAATCAAGCTTGGCTTTTGCCTTTCTAAATCTATGCAAGTGTATCCTAACAAATTATTTGATTCTATAACAGCATACGTAACGATCCGTATTAGACAAATGATAATAGTAAAAAAATATTTCATAAGTCCTCAAGAGGTATACACATAAACAGAAAAGTTTCAGAATTTGGAGCGCTCTTCCTGGAGAAGTACCCAAATGGAAGTTTTCAAAAATATCACTCCTTGCATTTCCAGGAGGTACACACAGAAAAAGGTTCAAATTTCACACTTAAATTACCAGATTCAGAATTCGGAGTGATCCTCTTGAAGAGGTACACACATTTAAATAAAAAATATCACTCCTCACAACTCCAAGAGGCACACACAGAAAAAGGATTCAAATCATATCTGGAAGGACAACACTCTCACGAAGGGTATCCTGCTGACTACGCCACTAAAAATGTCACACTCCAATATAAAGGAGGGCGACGAAGATTCTTAGATTATGTATATGCCCGGTGTGAGATTAAGAAGCAACGGTTCAAGTGTTGGTCCGACCAGTTTATTACCAATATTGACCAGGGAGATGGGGAAGGTGGACACTGTTAGTGTGATGCGGAAGGGAAGGTGAGTGATAGGAAAGAAGCAAGGATTTGTACAACGCAGGGAAAGTCACCAGCCAGGATCCTAAGGGCGGTCCAGTTGCAAGCGGCTCTGACGGTCCGAGGCAGAAGAGCAGGGGCGGCAGAAGCGGGGAGAACAGCAGCAGCGACGGGCAGCCCTGAGCAGCAAGCAGCTGTCCTGGAGAAGCAGCACCGGGTCAGCACAGGAGAAGCAGCGAACAGTGATCATGAGGGTTCAGATGGTAGAACACCTCAAAGGAGCGGCGAGGTCCAGGAAAAAGCAGCATGTCTCAGGCAGCAGGCCCAGGAGGGAGTTCAGCAGCAGGGATCAGCTCATGAGGTTTCTGATGGAAGAACAACAACCCAACAACCACACACATCACATGGTGGTCGATCCCTCTTTTATCCTTTATTTCTCTTGCCTATGTGACAAATCCCATGCTAGAGTGCCAGGCAAGCATCTCCTGAGATGGCTATCTCTCCACGGAGATGAGTACCACACAAAAGAGTGTTCAGCGGCCATTGAGCTGCGGCTTATCTCTCTTTCATTGCCCCAGGACATGCCCATCTGCTTGTCCCTTAGACAAAGAATTTCACAACCCTTGCCCAGGACTAGCTTGAACATGTTTGGACATGTTCATCAGCAAACCTGGGGGCAATGATATAAAACAATAATCTCTTACAATGGATCATTAACTCTTTAACTCAAAGTGCCTTACATGATGGGAAAAAATCATATATATTATGGCAAAAATCATAAAAACATGACAGATGTGCAGATATTTTCATTGCATCCAAAAATAATGTAAGACATTTTGATCCATTAATGAGTATATTAGAGATATGATGTCCTAAGCTGAGCTTCTGCGTAACAAACCTTCCATAATGTTCATTACGAATTGGAGAAAAAACGAGAAGTATTTTTAAAGTATTTCATACTGATTTTTAATTTTTTGTTTTATCTATTTATTATGGAATCAATAGATTATATCATTCTTCTATGCTTGGAATTTACTTTCTCTACAGTCATTGTAGTCACATTTACTCTACACTAGGGATTTCATAGAACAGAAAGAAATTCATATGTTAGAGAAAAACTGTCAAATATTTCTCATATTTAAAGTCTCCCAATTCTAATAGTAATACCATTACTGAAGATGTTTTGAGGACAGAGGAATGCTGGAATGCTTAGAAGAGCCTCTGGTTCACTAAACCAAGGATTTTAGATAGATTATTAAAATTAATGGGATAAGACTCATCACAAATTTAATGTCAGCATTTTTTTGCATTTTGTGATGAAAATCATAACATTATTAGGTATCATATATCACATGTCATGTTTTTATGATTTATGATTTTATTGGTATTCCACATAACATGCAGTGTATTGGGAGTTACAGAGTTAATGCTCCAGCTCCATGGATTGAGAATTCCGTGTATATCCGTCTCAGAAGAGAAGAACTACGTACCCCAGGGGGCTTTGTGTTGCTTTGTATTTTTAAGTTTTTCTGCTGAGAGGGAAAGATAAAAACTATTTGCTTGTCACGAGACACTTTCTATCCTTTTGGACCAACTCAGCAGCGGGTGCTCACTGCCATCTCGCCTTTATAATTTAGTGTAAGGTTTCTGTTTTATCAGACACTCTCTCATTTTATTTGATTTATTAGCTTCTGTTGCAATTGTATTGTATTACCTAATTATTTTGCATTCCCATATATTATTAAGTAAATTAGCTTTCCTTCTCAGATCATTGCCACTGTTTTATTTTTAGGCCCATCTCCCTTTTCTCTTTTCCCTTTCTCCCTTTCCCTTTTGCAGGATGTGGGTCCATTGGGTACCCCACCCCAGTCATCATGTAACTGGGGTTAACATCATGTAAGCCTTTAAACCATGACAACATATATAAATATTGAAAATAAAAATAAAAATATATTTTTTAAAATATTTCACTCAATTATATATACAACACATAATAATGTCTAGTTCAGCAATTGATTGATTACAAAATAATCAATAATTGGCTTGTAGGTAGCATCATTTTTTATGCACTGCTCAAGAAAAGAAATGCATGAGGTACTAGAGCTCTTTTTTATCTCTAGTTATACAACAATGTTCTAATCATTATTTATTTTAAAGATAATTTTAAATAACTGAGGGGTTTCGTTGTACCTTTGTCTATATTAAGAAGAAATTACGAAAGGAAATGTATGATAGGTTATGTGAAAACAAGTATGTGTTTTACAGTAAAGCAATACCTTATGTCCAGGGAGGTGCTGCTACTCTCAAGAATGAAAAGATGTCATTATTAGACAATTTGATTTCCAGAGAGACTGGAAATTCTGATTATTTATGGATTTTTGTGTGTGTGTGTGTGTGTGTGCAATTATTTAATTATAATTAATAACTTTAATTTTTCCAATTACTTATTGTTGAAAAAAGAAAAGTAAGTAAAAATCTTTTTAATCTGGCAGAATGCATCGCATGCACTAGGACAGGCTGGGGGGATGACCTGCTGGAGAGGAGCCCTGAGGAGAGATACCTGGCTGCTCTGGTGGATGACAGGCTGTCCAAGTGTCAATGGTTTACAGGCAGGTTCGGCCCGGTTCTGTGACTATTGGTGCGGGGCACCCACGGACCCACGCCCCAGGAAAGGGAAAGGGGGAAAGGGGAAAGGGAAAAAGGAAAAAGAGAGATGGGCCAAGGAACAAAACAGCGGCAACGATCTGAGGAGGAAAGCTAATTTAATAAATAAGATATCAGAAAGCAAAATAACACAGTATAGTATAATGTAATTTGAATTCAAGCTAATGAATCAAATAAAATGAGCAAGAGAGAGTGTCCGATAAACCGAAGGCCTTACACTAACGCTGAAGGCGGACAGCAGCGAGCACCCACTGCTGAGTCCATCCCAAAGGAAAGAGTGTCCCATGACTGCAGACAGTTTTTATCTTTCCCTCTGAGTGTAAACACGTAAGAACGCAAAGCATCGCAAAGTCCTCTGGGGAATGGAGTTCTTCTCTTGTGAGACAGGTATACCTGGAACTATCGATGATCCACAGACCTGGAGCATTAACTCTTTAACTCCAAATGCACTACATGATGTTATGATGTGGAATACCAGTACCAAAAATCATAAAACCATGACACCAAGAGCTAGCAGTGTGGTGGATCATTGGCCTGGTGGCCATGAAGATCAGTGGCATCCTGGGGTGCATTAAAAAGGGGATGGCCTGCAGGTCAAGGAAGGTTATCCTCTCCCTCTACTAATGGAGTACTGTGTCTCATTCTGGACCCCTTTTTACAAAAAAGACAGGGATCTCCTCAAAAGAGTTCAGCGGAGGGCTACAAAGATTGCAAACATTGTGGAACACTTTCCTTATGAGGGAAGACTGAGAGATGTAAGTCTGTTCAGCCTTGAAAAAAGAAGACTCAGAGGGGATCTGGTCTACATGTATAAATATCTAAGGAGCAGGAGGCAAAGGAAACAAGGGTGGACTCTTCTCTGCAGAGTGTGGCAGTAGGACAAAGGGAAATGGCCACAAACTGATGCTTAGGAAGTTCTGCACAAATGTGCGTAGGAACTTCTTCATAGTGCATGTGACAGAGCACTGGCACAGGCTGCCAAGAGAGGTTGTGGAGTCTCCTCTAGAGAAGTTCAAGACCCAACTGGATGCCTACCTGTGCAACCTGATCTAGGAAGCCAGCTTCAGCAGGAGGTTTGCCATTGGTTCCTTCCTAATCTTTTCATTCTCAGCTTTTTGCAGCTTGTCCAGAAGCCATGTTTTCAAGGTAGCAGCTAAGCAGGATGAATTAGAAAATATTTTATATATTCATGTCTCCCTCACCTTCATGACAGTTACACACTATGTCATTCTACATAAATGTGTTCTATTGAATTTCAGACTTTGCTTGGCAACTTGTTGCAAGCCTTGTAACAACTGGAAATTTAACTCTCCGGTGGTAATAAGCATCTGTAAGCAATATTAAAATTTATGATTTAATCACATATGTAATATATGTATACATCCACTTTACCTTTTCTTCAGGTGATCTTTCTAACTGATATTTTCTTTAACTTCTTTCCATAATATTTACTTGAATTATGAAGTAACTGATTAGACATTTGTCTAAGGCCTTGCACTAGTTGATTATAAAATAAATGTGCCAAGTTTTATATTACAAAGAGAAGATGTTCAGTGGCCATTATTTTCTATGATAATAAGCAGGGTGCTGTAAAAAAACATCTGCATCTAGTGATACAGCTTGTTCTCATTTCAGCTTCATAATTTCTTAATCACTCACTAAGAACCTAGAGGAGTAAACATGGTTTTATTTATCTAAAGAGCACATATATTTTTATTGTTGTAACCTGTAGATCCTTCTTCCTATGAATTTTTCAAGCTACATCAGCTACAACTGATGCACATGTACATTAACAATGTTAATAACAGATCACTGTTTTAGCTGTTGCTGAGCAGTGCTGCAAAAAGACAAATATGCTCTAGCCAGTGAGGGAACTAGAAACACACAAGGAGCTGGCACATGGCAGAACCAAGACAGCTGACATAAAGTGACCAAAAGAATATTCCATGCCATATAACATAATGTGAAAAAAAAATTATACAACTGTGGAGATTTGGGTGGGGGGGCAGCATCTGCTCAAGGACGTAGTAAGCATCGGTTAGTTAGTGGTCTGCAATTGCATTGCATTTTGTGTCACTTTTTAAATTCTTTTTTTGTAAATTCAGGTATCTGTAAGTATATATGTATTAATATAAACTTATAATTTATATTATTAATTTTCCTCTTCCTTTTCAGTCTTAGCAATTATTTTTTGTTTCAGCCCATCATTTCTACTTTTCTTTTTTAATCTCTCCCCCATTCCAATGCAAGAGAGAAGTGGGTGAACAACCAAGGGATTCTTAGCAACCTGCTAGATTATGCCACAACAAAATTTCATCTTTTAGTAAATATTACTGTCGTTTTAAAGGCAAACTCTGCAGTTCTTTATCTAATACCAAATATTTTACACTTCCTTTTGTTCTAGAAGTGTAAAACTGAAATATTATTTTAAAATAATCAAACAAACAAAATGTAGTTGCCTTTTAATTTTATTTTGTTTCTAGAAAATTAGTTTTTGTATTCTATCTATGTATGAGAATAATAAACATAATAGAAATGATAAATAATAACAGTAGTAAGTGAGAAAAGACAGAAAAAATCCAATCTAGGAAAAAAATCATTATAAATTCTGCAGGTAGATAAAAACAGGCAAACAGCTAAAAATTTTCTCAGCCACATTCAGAGGTGATTTTTTCAAGTATAATTGGTCTCATTTTTCCTAACAAAAGGCTTTTCCTTTTGTTTTTCCTACTTGACTTTTCCTACTAGACACACAAAATAATAAGATGATCCTTTATTACAGAGGTAGCAGTACGTAAAATGAAATGAAGAAAGTATTCTAGAGAACATTTAAAAGTTACAGTTTTTCTTCTAAAAACTTTGTTCTAAGAAATTGTCTAGAATAAAAGATGAAAGAAAAAATGAAGGAAAAGAAAACCTTACATTACAATTTGGATAATTATATTATGAAATGCCTTCTGAATAGTATACAAAGTTTCTGAAAGTAACAGCCAAAAGAAAAAACGCTGGAATATTCTGTAGATGCAATATGATTCTGATGCAACTGGACAGTTTCTCTGATCAGAGATAGTTAAGTAGCTAAGCATGTTAGCATTTTCTCATGCAAGGATACCATTTTAGATGGAGATTGAATCTGTAGCAAAGTATTTCACTGTGACATCTCATCCCTTCTAACAAAATACATTCTTTACAATTCTGTGCCAGATTTACAACATGATCTCTGCCTGCAATAGGAAAATGTCAGCAGGTCTCCAGTGTGCCCTTTCATTATCCTTTCTTTTTTTTTTTTTTTTTTTTTATTAATAATGATAAGGTTAGAAGCATCCATTCCTTACCTGTTGCATTCTGACATAATTTGTGTGGTTTTTATATACATAAGTCTCTGAGAAATAGACAATGATTGACTTCTAAACTCTTGCTAATACAGGAAGATATGGGAAAGACAAAAGCCTTGTTTACTTCATCAAAACCAAAAGCAGAATCTAGTCCCTGGGAGACATGAAGGCCTGAGGCAGGACTATCTTTATTTAACCATCCAGGAGCAGCTCTGCAAAAAAATTCTCTAGGGCCTGAGGAATACCAGGGTGGCTGCCAGCACAGAAGACTCTTCGTCCACTGCAATGTGAACAAAGGCGTTGCCAGGAGTTCCAGGAAGAAATATACAACCTGCTATCCAGAACCACTAAGACAGAACTGAGTTGTGTCAAAAGACAGGGTCCTATTTCAGTCTTGAGAAGATTTCGAGGAATATTACATAGCTGTCTACAGGGCTATCAGACTTTGCTCACAAATGCATAAAAATGGATCAAAGATATATTAGATTAGATGCTACAATTTTTTCCTTTTTAAAATAAGGCAATCAAACAGTAGAAATATTGTGAGAATCAAACAGTAAGAATTTAACATAGATTTTTCTGGCTGATTTACAATTCTAATCATTCTCTCTTAAAAATGGTGGATAATTATTTTCATCTTGATTTACAAAATATTTGATGTTCACTACAGACAAATTTTAGTGAATGGGTCTTAGTAACTTACTTGATTAGTCCAATTAAAATACTGTGTAATAAAACCTCTTCATTTCTGAAATAAATAACTACATTAGCTGTTCACTTTGGAACAGTATTAGGACAAAAATGCTTTCCCTGCTAATAGTAATGACTTCCTCATCTTTATGAGTTTGACATTAAAGTAAGACAGAGTTTGCTTTAGTAATTCTTTTCTTTACAAGGAACATTTTGTCATAATTTGCATTAGTTTTATTTCACCCAGCAGGTTAGCTCAATTGAAGAATAGAAATACAAATAATTCAATTTGATCCTATCTTTTCCGGAAAAATAAAAATGCAACAAAGCCACGAAAAGATATATAAAATAACAAACATTTGAGGATTTGAAGATGAACTAAATATTTGCAGTTTCCATTTTGATTACTAGTTAAAAAATCGTGGTGATTCTTACAGCATGTATGAGTAGACTTTTTTAGGTTTACAGAGCTGTAATATTTTATTATAGATAAAGCTGCCAATTTATGGTCCTAAAATGTGAATGTTCTCAGGAAATAAAGGAATTGCTATTGTCTGTATGGTCATCAAAAATTTGCTTCTCTTTCTAACAAAAAAATTAAAGATATAAGAACTGAGACAGAGCAGAAGTTTTATATATTAGCTGAAGTAATTTCTTCAATTACATTTATTTGTCATTTTATAGCAAATCCACTTGCTAATACCAGTGAGATTTACAAGCTGAAACGCATGTTTTTGGGAAGTTTTTTCAACTTATGAATATCTGACATGAATTGGAGATCCGCTAAAAATGTAATTAATAGTCTGCCAAATCATAGATAATATAGTTGGTAACTTACGACAAAATTCATGAACAAATTCTCGAAGAAATTTTAGCTGTCTTAATTCGATTTAATTTCAAGATGCTGAATGTCCTATAAAATTATTGTTAGTAATGCTGACTCTACTGAATAGCCATTGTATTCATGCAATGGATAAATAAATAAATAAATAATCAAGTAGCTTCCATACTTCTATCTAACCTTTGTCATGGCTCTTGATCTCAGAGGGAACTCACTGTGTCGCCGTAACAATTTTGACTCCATCTTAGCCTAAGAATGGCTAGAATAAGAATAGTATCATTATTTAAAAATATCATGGTTTTATGATTTTTGTTAATGCTATTCCACATCATAACATCATGTATAGCACTGGGAGTTAAAGAGTTAATGTTTCAGCTCTGTGGTCCTGATTTTCAGAAAAGAAGAGGAACTACATACCCCAGAGAACTTTGTGTTCCTGTTTTTCACTCAGAGGGAAAGATAAAACTGTATGGAAGTCCCTAGATCTCCTCTTTTTTTGCTACATGTCTCAGCTGTGCCCTGTGGCCATCTCACCTTCAGCTTCGGAGTAAGGCCTTCAGTTTCGGAAAGTCTCTCATTTTATTTGAGATATTAGCTTCAGTTCCAATTGTAACAGAATCACAAACTCACAGAATTGTGGGGGTTGGAAGGAATCTCCAGAGATCATTGAGCCCAACCCCATTGCCAAAGCTGGCTTCCCAGATCATGTTGCATAGGTAGGCGTCCAGGCAGTTCTTGAACATCTCTGGAGAAGGAGACTTCACAACCTCTCTGGGCAACCTGTTTCAGTGCTCCATCACCCTTATTGTGAAGAAGTTCCCATGCACATTTGTGGAACTTCCTATGCTTCAGTTTGTGACCATTTGCCCTTGTGCTGTTTTGCATTCCAATATCTTCTTCAGTAAATTACTTCTTCTCCTCAGATCATTGCCACTGTTTTGTTTTTAGGCCCTTCTTGCTTCCCTCTCCCTTTTACCCATTCCCCTTTCCCAGGGCTTGGGTTCATGGGTCCCCTCACCCCATTAGTCACAGAATCAGGGCAAACTGACCCATAGCAGAAAATAATTACATACTGTGTTCAGGACAGCAGTTTTCTAAAGTTGCTCTTGTAGAATGATAACCTTGCAGCTTGTATGGTAAGTCATGCAGGGAGTACAGTTTTGACTCTGGGAACAGGTTCTATTGAAACAAATATGGTGACTAAACACCACAACGACCATACTGAAGCAGAAACCCAGACTTATGGGCCCACAACCATTCTAAGTGATTCTTGCACCAATACAAACCTCCCAAGGAGTGAAGGTGCTGCCAAGGAGCAGTTGTAGGGATCCTGAGAATGTGAATGTCCCTTAAAGGCCTGAGGAAAGATGTAGATTTCATGGGTGCAAGTGTGTCCATCTGGATGAAACTTTTGAGTAAGTGGACAGATCGCAAGAGGAAATCACCAGACTGAGAAGTACCTGGCAATTGGAGTGAGAAATTGGTATCTTGTTGTGACACAGGTAGACTGACAACCTTGCCTTAGGACTATGCAAAAGGATGGAGCTAAGAAAGCTCCTAAACTTGAGGAGACAAACCAGAATAACACACATGATGAAGGAAAGTAGAATCTCATATCTCTTTGGAGGAAAATGTGTAGCTGCTCCCTGCCCTTGTAGTGCCCCAAAGCTACAGATCTAAGGCACAGGAGTAGGAAGGAGGAGAGGGTGTGGAAAGTTGTTCATATTCAAGAAGTGACATCCACACTGAGTTGATCCAACCAAGGACCCAAATTATAATCAGTGCTACCAAAAAAAAACGCTCCCCACTGATAGGTACTGAGGCCACCATTAGCTGCCTAGATCATCTCTCCAGAGAAGTGATCATTTGGAGCCCACATCTGAGACATCAGTAAAAGCCTACATGGTATGGTGAGACCAGAAAACTACTATCCACATCACTCATTCAAATTCAGTTGCAAGAGGATATAGAAAGGAAACTACAAGACACTAAAGAATTTACATCTCTTGGGAGGATGTTGAAAATATCAGGAATGCAGGCAGTGTAGTTTTCCGTCTTCATGTCTGGAGGCTGGAATCTTAGAAGAAGGAGAATGGGACAGTTGTATGATTGATAGACTGGCCATGTTCAGGGCTTTGCGTTCTAAGACCTTGGACAGGCCTTAGAGACTGAATGTGCTGATTCAGATGTGATGAAATTTTATATTCAATACAGTAGCATAATGAGATTCTCATTTATTTATTTATTCTGTTTGTTTGTTTACCTTCCTTTTTTGAAGATTTACTTTTTTTTTTCATACCTGTAAGAGACTAATATTTTATATCATTGCCTCAAAGTTTGCTGATGAACATGTCCGAACATGTCCAAGCTAGTCCTGGGCAAGGGTTGTGAAATCCTTTGTCTAAGGAACAAGCAGATGGGCATGTCCTGGGGCAATGAAAGAGAGATAAACTGCAGCTCAATGGCCGCTGAACACTCTTTTGTGTGGTACTCATCTCCGTGGGGAGATAGCCATCTCAGAAGAAGCTTGTCTGGCAGGCTAGCACATGATTTGTCACATAGGAAAGAGAAGTGAAGGAAAAAGAGGGATCGACCACCATGAGGTTGTTGTGGTTTTGTTGTTGTTGTTTGTTGGTGTTCTCCCATTGGAAACCTCATGAGCTGATCCCTGCTGCTGAACTCCCTCCTGGGCCTGCTGCCTGAGACATGCTGCTTTCTCCTGGACCTCGCCGCTCCTTCGAGGTGTTCTACCATCTGAACCCTCACGAGCTGATCACTGTTCGCTGCTTCTCCGGTGCTGACTGACGCTGTTCCTGGACTTTCCCCACGCTGCTTCTCCTGTGCTGACCCGGTGCCGCTTCTCCAGGACAGCTGCTTGCTGCTCAGGGCTGCCCGTCGCTGCTGCTGTTCTCCCTGCTTCTGCCGCCCCTGCCCTTCTGCCTCAGACCATTGGAGCCGCTTGCAACCGGACCGCCCCTAGGATCCTGGCTGGTGACTTTACCTGCGTTGTACAAATCCTTGCTTCTTTCCTATCACTCACCTTCCCTTCCGCATCACACTAACAGTGTCCACCTTCCCCATCTCCCTGGTTTATATTGGTAATAAACTGGTCAGATCAACATTTGAACCGTTGTTTCTTAATCTCACGCTGGGTATATACATAATCTAAGAACCTTCGTCTCCCTCCTTTATATTGGAGCGTGACAATACCCTTCTGGTCTATTTACCTCAGTTGCAGACTTATGGAATCTATGCTGTTAAACATTTGAACTTTGACTAAGAGATTGATATTACTGTATTGTAAATATATTTTTACATATCACTGTCATGTTTTACTAACCACTTCAAGTCTATACATTCATTACTTCCTTCCTCTACTTTTCACTTTATCTTCACTCCAGTATTTGCTCAAATTTGTAGCAGTTCATGATGTCATATTGGTAAAGAATTTGTTTCATTTTATATACCAACTGCTCATATTTTATGATGGAATGCACAAGCATAATTGAAGCTTGTCATTTCTTAAATAAAAACAGAAATAGTGAGTGATGCTTAAGTAGCAATTATATATACTAGACTAAACTTATCACAGAAGAAATTATCCATATCACTTTGGTTAGTACTCAGCATAACAGAATTATTGTTTGGTATTTTCTGTACCCTATCAAAACCTAAAAAAATGTGAATAATAATAATAATAGTAATAATAGTAATAATAATAATAATAATAACAACAACAACAACAATAATATAAAGTGGACTATTGTTTGGTTTTGTTGCTGTTGTTTTTTCTTATCAAGCTCTCATTTGATCATACATATTAAATATGCATACTGTTGGGTTTAAGAAAAAAACGACAAACCAAAGCAAAAGAATAACAACTAGGAGAGTCCAAAGCATACTTTTTAAACTACAAAGATAAGACAACAGATGTTGAATTTGCCACACTGATCAATAGCACTCTGTAAAAGATTTCCTATACAGAAGTTTTGAAATGAACTCTCCATCTGCTATAAATACTAAAAATGCAAGAATAGATTTTGAAATACTGATTTTTGAAATATTCTTGCAATGTCCTGGTTTTATTTGCCTTACCTTCTCATGCTTCTTCATGACAACACTTCTGCTTTTTATTCCAGAAAGGAGAATATACATTAATATAGAACTTTTAAAATTTCAGCTATATTGTAGGTGCTAATAAAGATAAAAGACAAATCATAAGTGCCATATATAGTACATACTGGAAGCAGTTGTTTTCTTCCTCTTTTGTTATCTCAATGAACTTAGTCCAGTACATTTGCTTGTTTTAGGAATCTATCTAAATGTATTGCTACTTTGATCATTGTCCAATTATTGTCCAAAGGGGCAATAGCTGAAATATTAATCTGATGACTTCAGAGATTATTGCTTTTGAAGATTTATAGGCAAACTCTGTATTAATGTACTCACTAAGATGAGATTTGTTTTTGTATGTGTGTTTTGTGTTTTGTTGTAGTTGTTGTTATTGTATGATTTTTTTGTTTTTGTTTTGTTGTTTTTTCCAAACTCAGCTAATGTTTTCCAAGATGTTCTTTCCTACTGCTTATTACTGGTATTGTAGCAGAAATGCCAAGCTAGTTCTCATCTCTCTTCTCTTTATCTGAAGTAAAAAATAATTGATGAAATCCTAAATCCTCTACTATTTGCATAGCAAAAGGAAGATATATTACTGATATCATTAGATCAGAGAAATTCTGATTAAAAGAAAAAGTAATTTATTTTCCTTTGCTGATGCATCTAACTTCTCTGTGTAATTTAAATTAAGGGGCAAAATAAAAATAAAAATATATGTTTTTTAATTATTTATGCAGATATTAAAAATACTGCATTAATCAAACAGTTGCACTTCCAGAATAAGTAATTATCTGTTTCACTCTACAGTGATAATATACAATGAAGTACTTTTGATACATTCTTCATCCCTGTGTGTACTGAGTATACATGCATAGCTATTCATAAGCACATTCTTCATTGGTAGTACTACATATATTGCCTTCTATACTTCACTATTTCAGGGATATCCCTTGTATAGAGGTTTGAAGTGTGAACTCAAGCTATGGTTTGGCTTATTGCTGAAACAGTGCCTGATCCAATTAAAATGGCATCTTACATATTCTAGAAAAATGATTGGAAATTTTGTTGGGAGTATGTACTATAGGTATGACAGTCTTCTCCAAATTGTAATTGAAAATCTAACAAGTATTTGGCATGCTGTTACAGCTACCACTAGACATTACTGGTCATTTACACTGTCTATGGTACAGTGATCTCAATATATCTATCTTCTTACAAAGAAAGGAAGACGTACAGATATCTCTTGCTCTTTTTTCTTTGTATCTCTGATGAACTGAGATTTCATATCACATAATATAGCTTTGTATAGAATTTTTTCCTGTTTTAGCCTTCTGAGATTGCAAGTATTAAATTTTTTTCATAATATCAGACTATGCTGATATCTTCCAGAAGTGCTTCCATAGTCTGATTACTTACACAGATCATGGTATGTGGTCCTAGACAAAAAGTGAGAGAATTACATGTCAGATGCATCTTTTGTATTCCCAAAAGTCATAATTATGAATAATCTATTCTACCACAAAATTGTTTCTCTTTTTTATTTTTTGATATTAACTTGCATTGTAGCAGTACATATATTAGACTTATTCTATTAAAATATTAATTTACATTTTCCTCTACATGATATTTCCCTAGTAATCCCTGAAAATTCTTCTTTTTTTCCTAATTAGGCACTGTTAGAAAATCTTCTCCAAAAATATCGAAATAAATAAATTAAAGTACATATAAAGTATGATATCAGTTCAAGTATGTTCACCTCCTTAGTTTATCATTATCACTGTGTCACTATGATGGAATTATCCTTTTCTCTATTCTACTCTGTTAGTTCTATCTAGCCATGGGTCAGGATAGATTAATCAAGTTTGTACAGAAATCTAACAAATCCTCTTTAATTCTATTCCACTCCAGTTAGACTTGTTTTGTAAATGTGAGAAAGCCATTTACACATGCATAATGCTGAAACCCTTTACAATTCTTTTATTAGCATAAACATTTTTGAAATCTTTTTCTACTTGAGACCACCAACAGAGATACCATTTGTAAATGAATGATTACAACTGATTTAGCATAGCATTAGTACTTTGAATCTCTGTTAATTTTCTTCTAATTTAATACAATAAACATTTGAACACAACAGTTATACAAATACAGTTCCCCAGATAGTTCTGCTTAATTCTAATTCTCCTGGATGAAAACCTTCCTCATATTATACATTTTCTAAGATAGAGAAGTATGTGCACAAATACAGTAGAACTCATAACCTAATTTCTCTGACATTTTTTTCTGTCTCTAAGTAAAAGTAGTCACTGTGTGTATTGTGGAGAAAAACAAATCAATAATAATTTATTAAAAAAAAATCAACAATGCCATATTCTGTGATTTCTTCCTTTTCCTTATATCAATATTAAGAAAAATACTACTCAAAGAAAGCAAATGAATAACAGAAAACATTTCAAGGTAGGAAGGGAAGAACCCTGAAGACTTATTTTCAAGAAAAATCTGTTGTTTATGGACACATACTGTCACACTCCAATAGAAAGGAGGGAGACGAAGGTTCTTAGATTATGTATATATCCGGCGTGAGATTAAGAAACAACGGTTCAAATGTTGATCTGACCAGTTTATTACCAATATAAACCAGGGAGATGGGGAAGGCGGACACTGTTAAGGGTGATGGGGAAGGGAAGGTGAGTGATAGGAAAGATACGAAAGAAGCAAGGATTTGTACTACGCAGGAAAAGTCACTAGCCAGGATCCCAGGGGCGGTCTGGTTTACAACGGCTCTGACAGTCTGAGGCAGAAGAGCAAGGGCTGCAGAGGCAGGGAGAACAGCAGCAGCGACGGGCAGCCCTGAGCAGCAAGCAGCTGTCCTGGAGAAGTGGCACCGGGTCAGCAGCGTGGGGAAAGTCCAGGAACAGAGTCAGTCAGCACCGGAGCAGCAGCGAGGGGTCAGCACTGTAGAACCAACATACAGCTCATGAGGGTTCAGATGGTAGAACACCTCGAAGGAGCGGCGAGGTCCAGGAGAAAGCAGCATGTCTCAGGCAGCAGGCCCAGGAGGGATCAACTCATGAGGTTTCCAATAGAAGAACACCAACCCACAATAACAACAAAACCACAACAATCTCATGGTGGTTGATCCCTCTTTTATCCTTCATTTCTCTTGCCTATGTGGCAAATCCCGTGCTAGCCTGCCAGGCAAGCTTCTCCTGAGATGGCTATCTCTCCACGGAGATGAGTACCACACAAAAGAGTGTTCAGTGGTCATTGAGCTGCAGCTTATCTTTCTCTCATTGCCCCAGGACATGCCCATCTGCTTGTTCCTTAGACAAAGGATTTCACAACCCTTGCCCAGGACTAGCTTGGACATGTTCGGACATGTTCATCAGCAAACTTTGAGGCAATGATATAAAATATTAGTCTCTTACACATACAAGCTTTTTTCCAGAAGAAGTGGCAGAACATAATATTTAATAACGTCACAGAATCACAGAATTATAGAACTGTAGGGTTTGGAAAGGACATCTAGAGACAACCAGGCAGGTCTTGAACATCTCTGGAGGAGACTCCACAACCTCTCTGGGCAACCTGTTTCAGTGCTCCATCACCCTTACTGCTAAGAAGTTAAGATGCACATTTGTGTGGATCTTCTTGTTCATCAGTTTGTAGCCATTTCCCCTTGTCCTATTATCCTATTGCCATACACTGCTGAGAAGAGTCCAGCTTCATCCCTTTGCCTCACACACTTTAGATATATAGACATGGATCAGATCCCTTCCAGGTCCTCTTTTTTTCAAGACAGAACAGACCCAGGTCTCTCAGCCTTTCCTAGAAAGAGAGGGTTTCCATGCTCTTTATCATCTTTGTAGCTTTCTGCTGGACTCTTTCGAGGAGATACTGGTTGTTTTTGTACCAAGGAGCCGAGAACTGAACACAATACTCCAGGTAAGGCTTCACCAGGGCAGAGTAGGGAAGGAGGATCACCTCCTTTGACCTGATGACCACGCTCTTTTTTTACACTGCAGGATCCCATTGTCCTTGGGCACACCACTGGCTCATGGCCAACCTGTCATCTACCAGGATACCCAGGTCCCTCTCCTCAGAGCTCTTCAAATTTCTCTGTTGTCTAAATTGTCTCAAATTTCCACATGTCAAAGATGCTTTCATATACAGAGGAACATAGAATTGCTCTTAGAGTTTATAGATCAATAAAACAAACATGAACAATAAAAAATAATGCTGTTTGGTCTCCCACCTGTCAAGGGAGGGAAGCATGTACAATTTCCTGTCTACCTTACTTCTGTGCACAAGCTTGTGAAGCTAAAATTCTTACATTTTCCAAACTTTTCACATATAATTATTAAAGAATCATAGAATCTTAGTATGGTTTGAGTTGGAAGGGACCTTGAAGATCATCTAGTTTCAATCCCTCTGCAATGGGCAGAAATATCTGCTGCTAGTATCACAGAATCATGGAATGATTAAGGTTGGATCATCTATTGCAACCATCCACCTGCAACCAATATTGCCCCTAAACTGTTTCCCTAAGTTCTACATTTATATGTTTCTTGAATTGTCCAGGTTGCTTGGGATCCCATCTATCCTGCTCTTGGATGCTTCCAAGGATGTGGCATCCACAATTATCTGGACAACTTGTTCCATTTTTCACCACCCTCCTTATATCTAATCTCAATCTACTCTTTCAGTTTCAAACTATCACTCCTTTTCCTGTCACTACTCTTGGACAAGAATACCTTCTGACTTTAATGCAGAGGGCCTTTTGGTAGTGGAACACTAATATAATGTTTCCCCTGAGCCTTCTCTAAGCTGAACATCACCATCTCTCTTGGCCTTCTTTCACAGGAAGGATACTCCAACTTCCTGATCATCCTAGTGGCCTCCTCTAGAACTATTCCAGCAACTTTATGTATTTCTTATGTTGGGGGTCCTCAAACTGGATTCAATACTCCAGGTGAGATCTTACAAGAACTGAGAAGGGTCAAGTCACCTCCTTTGGTCTGCTAGTCATACTTCTTCTGATGTAGCTCTGAATACAGTTGTCTTTCTAGGCTGCAAGGGCACATTGAAACTCAAGTTGAGTTTTATATCAATCTCTTAAGTCTTTTCCACAAGACTGCTTTCAATCCATTTTCTGCCCAGCCTGTATTTGTGTTTCAGTCTACACTGACTCAGGTGGGGAACCTTATGTTTGGCCATGTTGAACTTTATTATGTTCACACAGGACCACCTCTCAAGCCTGTCCAGGTCCCTCTGGATGATATTCCTTCCCTCTATTATACCACATAGCTTGGTGATATTTACAACCCAGTGTAAGATGCTTTATGTCCATATTGCCAGCAGAGATATTAAATTCCTCATCCACTGAGTGTTCAATTCATCAAATCTACAGTTATTCCAGTTTAGAGACAAAGATATTGTACAGAAAAGCATCAAATGCTTTGCAGAAATTCAGGTAGATGATACCAATTACTTTTTTCTTATCATCCAATGCTATAAGCTTATTGCAGAAGGACACCAAATAAGTCAGGCATGATTCGTCCTTTATGCAAACATTTGTGATGATATCAGTCACCGCTTTTATCTATCTATCTATCTATCTATCTATCTATCTATCTATCTATCTATCTATCTATCTATCTATCTATCTATCTATCTATCTATTTTCCATGTGCCTTAGCAGCTTCCAGAATTATTTATCATCAATATTTAAAGAAGAGATATAGGAAAGATGGGTTCAGATTCTTTAACAGGCTCTGCTGTGATAGAAAAAGGGGAAATGGTTTCAAGCTTAAAGAGAGTTGATTTAACTTAGATATAAGGAAAAAGTTTTTTACTATGAGGGTGGTGAAGCACTGAAATGGATTGCCCAGAGATAGATACCTCAGTCCTGAAGACTTTCAAGGTGAGGCTGGGTCACACACTGGTCAACCTGATCTAGTCCCTGTTCATTGCAGGGGTGGACTGGATGACCGTAACCCCCCCTTCCAACTCTAAGCATTCTATGATTCTATAACTCTATGAAATGATCATGTCAACATTGTAATGTCACTAAATTTGCACCATGTAAGTCATATGAATGCTCATTCGCAGACAGAAAGAACACTACATACATTTCAGTGCCAATACGAGACTGGGTGACAGTTCCCTAAACCTAATCATTGCCTGTGATGAGATGTTATATCCCCACTATGAGACAGAGTCAAATAGTAGGCAGTAGATCTGTGGTATGTAAATTCCTCATCGAATAAAAAGACAGAGCCTGAAGCAGATAAAGTGATAACCACTGTCTTTTGGGATAGGAAAGACATTTCTTGGAACTCAGATAAACCACGAAGTCTGACCACCACACTGCGATGCTGATTAACTCAGGGCTTGAAATTCTAAAGTTAAGCTAAAGAATAGTTTTCTTGCAACTTGATAAAGCCTGGACCCATACCAATTTGAAGACTGTAGAACACATTTTCAATCTTGCCTAGACTGTCCTACCTCACGAACTGCAGTCTGAATTCAGCACCTTCTGAATTCCATCTGCTTAGATGACATATGGACCTCATGGGCAACATTTTCCCAGCAGTGACACCATCATAGCAGCTGTAGATCAGTGGGTCATTTCCACTGGTACAGATTTTTGTGAGTGCAAAATACAGGTTCTTGTTTGTTGCTGATGAAAATGCATAGCTAATGATGATGACTAATGTTGAAAATTATTGCTTCATCACTGAGAATTTGCTCAATCTAATAGTGTTATTGTATTCTTTGTATCTGTTGCAGTTTCCATGGCAATAATTAGAAGGCAGTTTTTTGCAATTAGAATTGTTTTTAAACAACCTAAATTTTAATTTGTAGTATCTGCATTACAGGAAACATTCTCCCAGTTTACTACATATACTAAAATATAACAAACTTGCCTTTAGTCAAACGTTTGCAAAAGACTGTATTAAATGACATAACTTCTATGTTAAAAGTTTGATTTGCAGAAAGTGGTTTTTTTTATTATTTTAATTTTTAATTTTTTTGGTTATTTATAGATATTTAACTAGCTACTGCTGCCAGTAGCAAAAATTATCAGGGAATATAAGCTCCAAAATAAAAAATGTTATAAATGTCAAGTCTTGCATATATATTAATTGATAATGTGGGATGACTACTAATAAGAGAGATTACAGAGTGTGAGGTTTTTTTTTTTTTATGGATAAAATGGATACCTCTTATATTTTAAAATGGCTAATTACTACAATTGTTAAAACTTTGCAACTCACAGGAAGGATGCTGAAAATATTGAAATATTTCAATATTGAATTTTACACTCAGATAAGCTTCTTATACATTGTAATAACTTACTATATTATTATTATTACTGTTGTTGTTGTTTATTTATTATTTTAACCAAACTCTAAGGAAAATGAAGAGATAAAAGTGCATCAAAAACAAATATTTATCAAAAATATTGTCCTGGAAATAAAAAGACAAATTAGCAGAGATAAAGAATATTTCCGCTCTTTCCCTTCAGGAAAATGACAAAAAAAAGGTTCAAACAGAGCTTAAAATATACTCAGAGGACCAGATGTAAACAGGAAGTGGTTTCCAAGAGGGTGGGAGTCTGCCTCTCAGCTAACGTGGGTTAATAAAATGATTAGTAAAGGAGAGATACCCTTTTAAGTGATCCATTTTTGTAATAATGACACAGTACTGTAGAGATTACAGTGCAAGATTATACTTTACAAGCTAGAACTAGATATAAGGGAGAAAATAAGAAGGACTCTATGAAGTATTTCTCAACATTTTTCCTTTCCATGTGCTCAAATAAGTGAATGGACTTCTTGTATGAACCTTAGTTTTATTTGTGTGTGTGTGTGTGTGTGTGTGTGTGTGTGTGTGTTCTTATTTCTCCAACAGCACTGCAGAATAAAAAGTCTTAGTCTTGGAAGGAAGTCTGAATAGTCCGTAGAATCATAGAATCATAGATTTGCTCAGGTTGGAAAAGATCTTCAAGATCACAGTCGATTTGTTAGTCATGAATACAACGATTCTTGTCAGGGAAAAACATTTAAGAGCATCATCATGCATCCAAGCAGTCTTTCTCATATAAAGTTATACAGTTTCCTTTACTATAAGATTAGACAAACAATTAGATTCATTTTTCACCTTTCAGTGGGCACTTGGCAGTAGACTTAAGTTGGATTTGAGAAGCTGATCAATGCAGTTGAGATCCATTTTCAAATGTACCTTAGCAACATAAATTCTAGAAATATTTTCTTAAATTTTTTAATGATAAATATAGTGAATATTTGTCTATTGTCATGGTTTTATGACTTCTGCTATTGTTATTGCTCATCATAATATCATGTAGAGCACTGAGATTTAAAGAGTTAGTATTTCAGTTTCATGATAGGTACCTGGTTCTCAGAAGAGAAGAAGAAATACATACAGGACTTTGTGTTCCCGTTTTCCATTCAGAGAGAAAAATCGAACTTCACTCAAGTCATGAGACTGCCTTCATTTTGATGCTTGTCTCAGCAGTGCATGCTCCCTAGCCATCTCGCCTTCAGCAATAGTGTAAGGCCTTTGGTTTTGGACACTCCCACTTTATTTAATATATTAACCTCAGTTCCAATTATATTGTATTATATTGTGATATCTTGCATTCAAATATCATATTTGGTAAATTAACTTTCCTCCTCAGATCATTGCTACTGGGTTTTTTTAAGGCTCATCTTCCTACCTTTTCCCCCTTTCCCCTTTCCTGTTTCTCAGTGTGTGGGTCCATGTGTCCTCTCACCCTTTTACTCACGGAATCGGGCCAAACTGGCCCATGATCTGTTGACACTACTCCTTTCCCCTTGTTTTGGGCCATTGGGCTTGTGGGCCTGCTGTCTCCCTGTGACAGACATGGGAAAGTCCATGACATCTATAAAGCTCTTTAAGAATTACAGGTTAATTGCTGAAAATGAGGATTATTATCATTATTTTTTGTCACCTTTTCTATCTTATGGCAATTTGAAATTCTACATAGAACTTATTTCACGCAAATTGCACAAATATAAAGTGAAGTAGCTGGAGAATGGCAAGGTCTTTTACATATGTCACCTCTTCCCACTAGAAAAAGCTTCAAAAATATGAGGGAGAATTTCTGGATTATCAGAAGAAAATGTTCTTTCATAGTAAATTGTTAATTATTATCATAATAAAATAAAGACTAATATTGCCCTTCAAAAATATGGCTCTAAATGTGGAAACAACATATGACAGAGAAGAATCTGAAAGAAATAATTCATTCAAAACAAAACAAAACAAAACAGGGTAAAACAAAACGAAGTGCAAACAATTTAGTTGGAAAAGCATATGTACACTTCAAGAGGAAATTAAGTGTTAAGATATCTTAAAATACATTGCTGTACTCTACTGTGTGATAAAGGTCATCCTTTAAAGTTTTCTAAGCAACAGATACTTACACATTTAATGCTATGAAATTCTCTACAATGAGCATACTGGAACAGTGTACAGGGCTTCTAACTATAACCTGTGCCACTTGCTGGTTAATGATTTACAAAGCAACAAGAGACACATTTCAATTATATTGATTATGTTTACATATTTATGAACATAAATAAGGTAAAGAATAAGGTAACATAAACTGGTTAGAGCTAGGCTAAAGAAAGTTCACAGAATATCCGATGAACTTTGTTGTGTAAATTACCTTTAAGAATTTGCAGGATATTGCACATATCATCACACATATAAGCTTTGTAATAGTTATTTATTTCCTTAAAAAAAAATAATATATATATATATGGAATGTACAGTGGCTAAATAGAGACAAAGTTTGTTTCAGTCATATTTAAACTTGTGTCTTGCATTATGATTGTAAGTGGTGTGTAGAGAAGTGGGATAATCAAACACAAGGTTTTGCACTAATATCTTCCTCACCTCTATCAAAATTTCATATGATGGACTGAACCTCCTCTCCCTCCTTTATATTGGAGCATGACACTTTGACTTAAGTTTTTGCTATAATTATCATATATTACTTATAGGTCTTTGTAATAAACTTGTGAAAATTGACAGAAGAAGAAAAGTGTAAGAAAAAAAAAAAGCATCTATACCTAAATCACAAAATTGTAGGGGATGGAAGGGATATTTAGAGATCATCTAGTCCAACCTCCATGCCAAAGCAGCTCCCTAGACAAGGTTACACAGGTAGGCATCCAAGGTGGGCCTTGAATGCCTTCAGAGAAAACTCCATAACCTCTCTGGGCAACCCATTCAAATACTCCGTCACTATTACTGCAAAGAAGTTCCCACACACATTTGTGTGGAACTTATGCATCAGTTTGTGACCTTTTACCCTTGTCCTATCATCCTATCACCACACAATGAAGAGTCCAGCCTCATCCCTTTGCCTCCCACTCCTTAGATATTTATTGACATGGATCAAATCCCCTCTGAGTCTTCCTTTCTCAAGACTGAACAGACAAAAGTGCCTCAGTCTTTCCTCATATGAGAGTTGCTCCATGCCCTTTATCATCTTTGTAGCCCTCTGCTAGACTCTTTTGAGGAGATCCCTCTCTTTTTTGTAAAAGAGAGCCCAGATATATACAAAATACTCCAGGTGAGGCCTCACCAGGGCAGAGTAGAGGGGGAGGATCACCTTCCTCAACCTGATGGCTTAGAACTTTTAATGTACTCCAGGATGCCACTGGCCTTCTTGGTCACCAGGGCACACTGCTGGCTCATAGCCAGCCTGTCATCCACCAGGACACCTAGCTCCCTCTCTTCAGAGCTCCTCTCCAGCAGTTATCCCCCAGACTGTACTGGGACATGAGGTTATTCCACCCTAGGTACAAGACTCTACTCTCGCTCTTGTTAAATGTCATCTGATTCCTCTCTGTCCAACTCTCCAGCCTGTCCAGGTCTCGCTGAATGGCAGCACAGCCTTCTGGCTTGTCAGCCATTCATCCCACCTTTGTATCAACAGTAAACTTGCTGAGGGTGGACTCTATCCACTCGTCAAGGTCACAGATAAGGATGCTGAACAGGACTGGATCCAGCATCCACCCCTGAGGAACAGAGCTAAGTACAGGACTCCAACCGGGCTCTGCAGCACCAATCACAACCTTCTGAGATAGCTATCATGAACAAAGACAAAGTGATTTATTTTCTTGCAACTGAATAAAAATTGAGAGATTTTATTAGATTTGCAAGATACTAGAAATGAATACTTCAAGTCAGATTCTTTGCTAATATTACTCCAAAAGATTTAGAAGAATTACCTCTTCAGATGATTTTTCTTGTGATGCACATAACCACTTTTAGTAGGAATGGACAAAACTTCAGAACAAATTACAATGCATTTTATATTACCTGTTGAAGACTACTGCTTACAGAAACAAACTGTTAAATACTTAGAGTTAATTTCAGTTTTAAACTGAACACAATATTTAAATTTATTCTAAGAAGTACATTCAAAATAAACATATTCAAAATTATATATTATTTTTAATTGAATAAATATACAGATGTAGCTGATATAGACATAGTCTTGCAAATTCCTAATGAGGGTCATAATAGAAACAAACAAAGAAACAACAAGAAAAGAAGTCATGTTAGGCAGTCTCACGTAAGAGATATTTCAATAATTATTTCCTATTTATAATACTTTCCAATTCACTTCTGTTAAGTGATACTTAGCTGTGATACTACAGAGTATCTTCTGATTTGGCTGATGACCTGCACAGGTTGGGATGTTCTTGAATCAGTAGTTAATATGTAGTTTGCTAAAATTGAAGCACATTCAGTTATTCACTGGTCAAACATTGTAAGATAGTAAGACCATTGCATTATTGCACAAGAATTTTTTATACAGTAAAAACTGTTCTGTCTAAAGTAATCACAAACTCCCTGCAGGCATATATATGTAAATAAATTATTCAGAAATAAGAGAGTATAGTTCAGTCTGGTTTGTTGTTGTTGTTGTTACTATCCTTTGTATCCTTTCCTTTGGGGAAGAACATAAAAAACAAAATGATTTCACAGGTGACTGTGAAGACAGACAGTCAAAACACACATTATCCTAATGATGCTTAGTTTTTGCTGTCTAATTGTTGTAGTTTAAGAGTTAATCATGCACACCCCTCACTCTCCTCTGGAGAAAGTAGGGGCAAAGAAAGAGGGAAAAGCCCCAGCTGAGACAGGATAAATTAATTTATTAAAGGAATATGATATAATACAGAACAATTAAGAATAGTAAATCAAAATGAAACAAAAACAAAAACAGAGGAGAGTCAGTCCAACTCTTTATTAGCAATCCATCCATGGTTCACCTCCCAGAAAAGAAAGCTCTTCCTGGTCACTTGAAATCAGAAATCTTGTGGAGGCTCTTGGGAAACACAGTATATCTCAGTGTATCTTCCCCTTGTAAGGTCACTACTCATGTGAGACTGCTAGAGAAATCAGAGCTCCACAGTGCATCATGCTGCTTTACCCAAACCGCCTGTCAAATGATATCATGATAAGAAACACTGATAAAACCAGGACAGTAATGATAACAAGATTTTCAGAGACTGATAAAGCAAATTTGTGTACTAAGTTCTGTGAGGGCTAGCTAACACGGTAGCTCTTTTTTGAAACTTTAAGTTAAATCAATAAACATATTGGAATAATATGTGCTTTCTTACATTAATACTAGTAATTTGATGCCAAGAATTTCAAAAGATAAGATGATATAAACAGGAAAAGAGACTGTTATACTCTAATAACAACAACAAAAAAAATCAATATGGGTTAACTTTTTCCCAATTTCTGTAGGGAATAAGTGCACTTAAGGAGAGTTTTGCATAACATCTTCATCTATTCCCTGTGAAGAATAATTGAAGTAATTTCATAAGAAAAAAGATCAGGAAGAACAAATTCATCTTCAACATTTTTGGTCAGAAAATTTAAACATCTCTTTACTATCATGAAAGGAGGACATTCACAGCAGGATATAACACTGTAGAGAGATGTTTATTCTTGATCTATCTATGCATCTACATCCATAGAGGTGGAGAATTTGGGTATGTTTCAATCTTCAGGTGATCACTGAAAACCAATGGAATTCTGAAGCATATTTATTTATAGTTTGGAAGAAAAGTCATGGACTTGATATCTTACTTACAGTGGAAAAAAACTACAAAGGTATTAAGATTACATGGCAGGACTACATTTAAGACTACGGCACTGCTCAAAATAGCACATACTTTATACTGAGAAATATGCAGGAAAATCTGAAAATTTAAATACTAACAGAGAATAACACTTAGAATATCCTGTAAAAAAAAAATCTAATAAGAGCTAAAATGAAGCACTAGATCAGAGATTGCAGATGGCAAGACAAAAACATTAATACAGATATATGAAAAGAACTATAAAAAACAGAAAATCAATACTTAAAAGTAAAATATGAAGGGAATAGTGAAAAGAAGTTAAAAAGTGCCAAAAAATTTTCACGCACTGATTATTTTTACCCCCCAAAATAACCAGTTTTGAATAACACTAGAAGTTCCATTTTACCCTCGAAATATGCCAGAAAAAAATGCATAATTGCTTGAAAGATATGTTCAAATTCTGCCACAGAATGTTACCTGGAAATCTATGGGCAACATTTTTAATTCCATCAATTTAATTAGATTTTTCTGTAAAATGAAAAAAAAAATAAAAAGAATGTTTAAAGAGACCATATAAACACAATGTTAATGAGATTCAAAAAAATAATGATATGATGGACTAGATAAAAGGAAAATGCCAATTCCTTAGCATTTTAATCAACTAGATCACAGTTTTGATGTACATGTAAGCGAGAATGTATTGTGCTTTGCTTCCACAGTGAGTGGAAACAAAATGAGAAGTTTTATATTGAAGTCTTAGTGATAGATGACATATCCTCTAGGAAGATGATACTTAGCTACCTATGAAAGTATTTTAATATAATTCTAAGAAAAGACAGATATATATGTGAAAATATATATTAAAACTTTAAATAATAATAATATATTAAAATATATATGATATTAAAATATATGATATTAAATATAATATATATATAAATAATATATATTAAAACTCAAGCATGTGTTAATCAGGTGAATTTTCCTTATCTATTCAGTACCTACATTACTATTATACCTATAATAGTATATATACCTATATATACCTATATTACTATATATATACCTATATACCTATATATACCTATATTACTATTATTATATTCAGTACATATATATTACTGAGGAGATGAAGGTAAACACTAACTGAACTTACACTCCATAAAATAACCACACCAGTGCCCTGAAAGTCTCTCTTGATAGTTCTTGGGATTTTTTACTCAGTTTCATTGCTGCCTAAATGCTAATAACAGGTAGCAATCAGAGGACCAGAGTGTTTTAAGGAATAATAATAGTAATATAAAAAAGAAAGTTTAAATATTATTTTTAACAGATGAATATCATCTTAATATTGATGGGGAAAACTTTACACAATCTCACAAGGACTGCTTGTATTATGAATGTAAAATATCTTAAACCATAGTTTGCAGGAAAAAAAATATTTCTGACAATTTCAAATGAAAAAATAAATGCTATAATTATTTATCCATTTGCTACAAGGAGATCATTTTTATCTCTGATTTGGAATCAGCAGCTTCTCTCATTTGACCATTTATATGTCCAATGTCATGTTAATCTCAAGAAAAGAGATGGGAAGAGGGAGAGGAGAAAAGAAGAAAAAGAAAATTTCTGATGTATGCTATAAAAATGGAGTAAAGAATGGAAAGTAAAAGCAGTAAAAGTTCCAGTACGGAGAAGGACATCAGGAAGAACCTAAACTTCAACAATATTGTGATTTTCTTCTTTAAAAGTGAGGGAAGTCTTCAAGATGCTTTATTGAGTATCTCTGAGAGGAAAGCTATTGAGATAGCTGCTTCACAGGCAGACATTTAAAATACCACAGCAATATAGAAGATGGAAGGGAAAATGAATATGTGAATGACTAGAAACCTCCTTTAGAGTGAGATGCTTAGGGAAAATATTAACAGATTTGTTAGCCTTTTTAGTATCCATGGAACACATAACAACAAGTCCCTTCTGCCTTCACCAGGATAGTGCTTACTCTGAGATAAAATATGGATATTTTTAACAATATAAAAAAATATCGTAAAGCAATCATGCTTAATGGTTTTGGCATGGAACTATACAGTTTGCAGATGGAATTTCAGGAGTAATATCTGAAGTTTAAAATCTGCATATGAGCCATGTCTCTGACTATCTGAATGATGTGTAACTTTTTACATAGTTCAAATTCTCTGGATAGCTGAGTACTTGTGTCAGTATAAAGCTGAGTACTTGTGTCAGTATAAAGGGGATGAGTGTGCTATAATGGTGAGAGAAAATTCATTTCAAATACATAGCAATTACAAAACCAGAAAGTTAATCTGAATACACTAATAATAGATTTCACACTTATTTTAAAGTTTATGCTTAAAATTCTTGAGGCATTTCGATATCTGAACAGTTGCAGATACTCAGACACTGTAGTAATAGTAGTCTGGTAGTTAGACAAATTATGTCTGCAAATTATGTCTGCAAATTTGGGCTGAAGTACGGAAGATAAGACTTGTTTTATGAGTAATCTTGTACTCTGCAGAAAGAAGGATAATTGATTCAATGTAAAAACAAAAGACAAGGAGGATTAAGACAGATGTGAAGCTTAACAGTGAAATCTGACTACCACTGTTTACAAGAAAAAAAAAAAAGAGTTAATCATATGTATGATACCCACAACAAAGAAATGAGGACACATATATCTAAAATAGTAACATATAAATACATTTTTGTGTACTTTAATTCTGTAAAAGTTTACAAAACGTTAAATAAAATTCCATATTAATAGCAGTTCCAGCAAGCTAAGCCTCAAGTAAACATTCAAGGTTACCATACTTGAAACACATTTTGTAAAATATCACAAATTACCAAGGGAGATTACAAAATTGTTCTTACATCTCATTTGAAAGATAGCCTCTCTGGTTGCACAGTGGCTAACTTATCTCATTTACTTACAGGGAGGGAATTAGGCCACTAACTGAATCACTACAGAGTTAAGAGGGTTATAGGAATGGAAATAATAAAACTAATTGATCTACAAAACTTGCTAGAGCTACTGGGTTGAAAAAATAAGACTCTCATAGACTACATTTCTGGTACCTTCTGAATAAACTGTAGTAGAATAATTTCACTTCTGTAATGATATTTCTGATTAGAATAGAACATTTCTGGTGCTAAAAACTCTAAAATTATTAGAGAACTTTAAAGCATTTATTTTGCTTCATGATTCTGTGTGCTATTAAAAAAAAATTAAAATACAGACATGAAGAGAAAATGCGTCAAATGTTATTTCCTGTATGATTTTTTTTCTACTTAAAATTTCTCCATATATGTTCAATATATATTTAAACAAAAAAAAAAAAAAAAAGGAGGGGGGGAAGGGGGGTGTGAAATATATTACTTTGGTATTTATGAATCAGAAATCTTGATTCTCAGAAGATTAAATACTGAATCGTTATTTTTAAAATATTTTAAGCAGATGGGTAGTTACTATGGCAATCGAAGACGATCTCATATTAATTATATTTTATTTTAACAAATCAATCATTCTCACTTTATCCCCACTAATGCTTAAAACAATGTCGCATGTGTATGACTAAAAAATTAAAAAGTTATCAAAATTTGGGAGATGTAGGTAAGAAACTAGATCTAGACTAAATGATCTTGTAGGTCCTTTCCAACCTTATGAACCTATAAACCTATGAAAAAACACTATTAAATCATAGAAAAATATTTAAGACAGACTATCTCTGTTAAAATAAGAAATTACTTACAATGAAAAATGATAATCGTTAAAAAAAAGGTAAAAAAGCTGCCCAACAATAGCATTAATAACATTTGAAACTACAATTAGACCTGAAACAGAAAATATATTCTTAATATTTTGCTGACACATAGATTTGCAAATATTCATAAATATAATTAGGACTCCAATATAACCTTTTGTTGGAAACAGAATTAAAGCTGATGTTCACTTTTCTATATATGCAGATATGACTATATATTTATTTTCTCTATATTAATAAAAATTTCCAATGTTCCTAAATTGCTTACTACATTTAAACTTACCAGATTTGATCAGATATTTGTGAACATCTCTGTACTTGAAGTAGATTAGGAAAAACAAACAAAGACAAAAAGCTTGGTTTTTTTCTGATTGTCATGGGACATGATTAATTAAATGATGTGAATTGCAGCTATATATTATACCAAAATTGTCAGCAACATTTACATTATTATTAAATGAGAATTTAATGTGAAGATAGGATTTCTATCCTAGAAAATGAAGAGGTGAGGGGAAGGAAATTCCAGGGAAGGGAAGGGAAGGAAATTCCAGGGAAAGGAATTGGAGAAGTGAAAGTGGGAAGGGGAGGGGAGGGGAGGGGAGGGGAGGGGAGGGGAGGGGAGGGGAGGGGAGGGGAGGGGAGGGGAGGGGAGGGGAGGGGAGGGGAGGGGAGGGGAGGGGAGGGGAGGGGAGGGGAGGGGAGGGGAAGGGGAAGGGAAGGGGAGGGGAGGGGAGGGGAGGGGAGGGGAGGGGAGGGGAGGGGAGGGGAGGGGAGGGGAGGGGAGGGGAGGGGAGGGGAGGGGAGGGGAGGGGAGGGGAGGGGAGGGGAGGGGAGGGGAGGGGAGGGGAGGGGAGGGGAGGGGAGGGGAGGGGAGGGGAGGGGAGGGGAGGGGAGGGGGAGGGGAGGGGAAGGGGAAGGGGAAGGGGAGGGGAGGGGAGGGGAGGGGAGGGGAGGGGAGGGGAGGGGAGGGGAGGGGAGGGGAGGGGAGGGGAGGGGAGGGGAGGGGAGGGGAGGGGAGGGGAGGGGAGGGGAGGGGAGGGGAGGGGAGGGGAGGGGAGGGGAGGGGAGGGGAGGGAATTCCAGGGAATTCCAGGGAATTCCAGGGAAGGGAAGGGAAGGGAAGGGAAGGGAAGGGAAGGGAAGGGAAGGGAAGGGAAGGGAAGGGAAGGGAAGGGAAGGGAAGGGAAGGGAAGGGAAGGGAAGGGAAGGGAAGGGAAGGGAAGGGAAGGGAAGGGAAGGGAAGGGAAGGGAAGGGAAGGGAAGGGAAGGGAAGGGAAGGGAAGGGAAGGGAAGGGAAGGGAAGGGAAGGGAAGGGAAGGGAAGGGAAGGGAAGGGAAGGGAAGGGAAGGGAAGGGAAGGGAAGGGAAGGGAAGGGAAGGGAAGAAAAAGGAGCTTTCTTCTGTTTTATAGTGGCAATAACTGCATCAGTATTTTTCAATTAAAGGAATTATGAGTATGAATTATGTAGTCTGACAAAATTTATCTAGATATTCTTTGTTCCCTACTGGGCAATACATTTCAGATTGTTAGCTTTTTCAGTAGTTAGCTGAAATATTGATAAATCTATGACTGTTAGACTCATTTCTTGTATGTTTCCTGATACTGTCTATCTAATGTCTGAGAAATCTTTCTGGGCCATTTTTGGAACATATGGTCCACAGCAGCCTTTCTGTGCCCATATGGAACAGGTTTTCAGGCAATTTCTATTGGACTCCTGTCAAATTTTGCAAAGATATACAGTCACATTAGTCAAAGTCATTTCACTGCTGGAGTTTGATTTCCATAATTATGAATATGTGATAGAATGTTAAATAAAAATAATTGAAATCTCAATATATATTGTTTTACTCTATCTAATCGTGCTTCTGGTTTATACAAAACACAAAGTTCCGCATCGTACAATTAAATAAGACATTTGGTTTTGTTTTAAATCACAGAATCGTAGAACCATCATGGTTACAAAAGAACTACAAGATCATCCAACTGTCCACCTATCACTAGATGCAGAGGTTTTTTATTGGCTAAACCAGCTGTTGAAGATTTATCACAAGTATGAACTTGTACAAACTAAAAAGGAATTGGACATCTCAGTAGTAATGGACCATATGGAAACAACTGAAAACATTAATAAGGTAGAAAATTCCTGACTTCATATACAATACATAAGATAAACAAATGTAGATACTAAATTAATACATTTAAATTTTGAATTTAATAGATAAAACAGTATAATTGATATAAAAGTAGCAACTGAGTAATTTACATGAAAATTATTCATTAATGCATTAAGACATTGAAATAGCAAGTAGTCACAAATAGTCACAAATCTTTGATCCTGTTAATGAGTCAACTTTTATATTCAAGTTATACTTTTATTTTTAGGTCTATTATAGTTTTGACTTAGAATGTACAAAAACAAGTAAAGAGATCCTGACAGAAACTTTTTAAAGGGAATTATAATATCCTAAGTCACCAATGAAGATTGGAATTTCAGAATGTGAAACAGAACTGGTTAAAGTGATGTTCATGCTCTAGAGTGCCTGCACAAGAGATACTAGACTTCCTTTTGGGCAGTCTACTGCTTGGAAAAGAAAGAAAAATCAAACATGTCTCCAAAAACTTATGAGAAATAATTACATGTTGTTTCCAGAGAGGAGACTGTGAATTTAAATTGACATGATGTAAACTATCAAAAATAACTTGAAATGGGTACTAAAACTGAAAAGTAAGTAGAAGAGATTTCAATTGATATGATACTGAAAGAAAAAATAGGAAAAGTTTTTGTAACATTTTATGAAAAGTCACATGTATCTGAGGAGGAAATTCATTATAAGTAATTCTGCATATGTGATCTGTCATCTGCTAGCCAAACAACTGAAAATTTTTAATGTGATTGAAAGAATATAGTTAAAGAAACAGAGCTGCCACTAGTTTATTGACTGTTGTGGGTACTTTGACAGTCACACATTACTTCCCAACATGCACCATGCAACTGTCATTTATTGTTTACATCATTCCTTGTCTGAAACTGCAATGCATCTTTTTTATTTTTTAATGCCTTTTTGAACACTTCTGGTGGTGATAAGCACTTGCTGTCTGTTCATTTCAATACATATATGTATTGCAGTTTTATTTCTCTGTAGCTTAGGAATAGGTAAGCTTTTAAGCTGTTGGCATCTAAAATGTATCTACTCTGTGAATACTCACTATCAAACAATACACAAGATGATAATAAACTTCAATAAACTGTTTGGTTTTTTTTTCATTCAGTTTAGTGAAACTGAAAAAAAAAAAAGAGATTTTGTTTTGTTTTTCTTTACAAACAATAATCAACATGGCTCCAAAATATGTTATCAAATGCTCTTGAATTTAAAAGAGTCTGAGGTGTTTAATGAATTCCAGAGAAAGAACCTGATATTTTTAAATTTGCATGAAGACATACCAGTTATTGGTATGTATACTGTGTATAATGTGTCAAAATTTTGACTCTTAATTCACAAAACTGCCTGAGGGTAGGAAGGCCTTACAGAGGGATTTGGACAGGCTAGATCACAGGTCTGAAGCCAGTGGGATGAAGTTTAACAAGACCATGTGCCAGATGTTGTACATAAGACACAACTACTCCAGGCAACACAACAGACTTAGAACAGAGTGGCTGAAATACTGTCCAGAGGAAAGGGGCCGGGGGTTGTTGGTTGATGTTTAGATGAACATGGGCCAGCAGTATACCCTGGTAACCAAGAAAGCCAAAGGCATCTTGGCTAGTATTGGAAATAACGTAACCAGTAGGAGCAGGGAGGCTATTGTCCCCCATGTTCTCAGTTCTGGTGAGGATGCATCTTGAGTACTGTGGTCAGTTTTGGGCATCTTACTACAAGAAAGACATTGAGGCTCTGGATCACGTCCAGAGAAGGGCAACAAAGCTGGTGAGAGGACAGGAGCACAAATCTTATAAGGATCAGCTGAAGAAACTGGAATTATTTAGTCTGGAGAGAAGAAGGCTCAGGAAAGACCTTATAGCTCTCTACAACTATCTGAAGGGAGACAGTGGCAAGGTGTGGAGTCAAGCTCTTCTTCCCAGTAACTAGCAGCAGCATCCTGACTATCTCTCTGACAGAGGGGCTGACCTCAAGTTGTTCCAGCAGAGGTTCAGGTTGGATATTAGGAAAAAAATATTCTCTAAAACAGTGGTCAGACACTGGGCTGGCCAGCAAGGTGGTTGAATCATTGTCTCTCCATGTATTCAAGAAACATGTAGAAATAATAGTAAGGAACATGATTTAGCAGTGAAATTTCTGGTAATTGGGTGGTTGGACTGGATAATCTTGGAGATTTTTTTCCAACCTTAATGATACTATGATTCTATGAAAACACAACAAATACATGTTTGGTCACCTATCTCATTTCAAGAGTGTTAAGAAGATGGAACTATGACATTTGCTCAAAATGAAATGGAGTAAGATAACTTTAGAGTAGAAATAACATCCATAAACAGCAAAACTTAAAATGCAATGAAAATAATATATTTAGCTTATATAAGTTAGTTAAGTTCACCAGTCCTGATGCTGAACCTTCTTTTAAACACATTGTTTGGAAAAGATGATAATATTAAGGCATATATTACTTTTCTTTGTCCCATTCTTCCATGTCTTCAGCCAGTCACTTGTATAATTAAGTGACTGCAAGACTAAACAATGAGATAAGTAGACAAGCAAAGAATGAAGAAAACATTTTAAAAAATCAATTTCATGTAGGTATAGGTTAGATACATCAAATTTCTTTTAAAAATGTTAAAACTGTAGAAAAATAAATATTGCTTCCGTAAACTAAGTGTGGAATGTTATTTTATCTGCACCTCTGATGTGTACAAAATACTGACAGCTATTTCTATGAAAATACAGTACCAGTTACCTACAGGTTACAAGAAAAAAAAAAAAAAAGGAGATTGTTTTGGCTGTCTTTTTAAACAAAATATGGGCAAATAATGAATCCAGGGACAAAATAATAAACTGATCCTTAACCACACATTTGGAAAAACAGTAACACCTAATCTGCAGAAATATCATTTTTTATTAGTATAACATGCTTTTAACTCAGTTGCAGGAGAAATATGTATCCCTCAAAACAGTAGGAAGAAATTAGCATAGGGTGATCTTTCCTCAGAGTGTTTTAAATCAGGACATTACTCTAGACATTGATTAGTCTGCAATGGTTGTCGAAGGTGTGGAAAAAGACTCAGTACAACAAAGTGAAAACAAGTAAGAATAAACTGGGAGAAACATATTTTTAGTTTTTCCCCTGTATGGGGACAAAATATCTACAAATCAAATTAATGAATGCAAAGAACAAATCTCAGTCCCCTGAAGATTTATTTCATATTCCAAACCTTTAAGTTCTATGTTAATTTCAGTACTGTAAACAACATTTTACCTTAAGAAGTGCCTGCAAATAACCTGTTGAATAAGCTCACTATTTGATATACTGCCTACTCCATGTGTCTTCTTCCTTTGACACAAAAGGACAGAAGAACTGGTGATTCAACCTTATTTTCTTGTCCATGACCAAATTAGATCATACTATCAAAATAAAAAATAAGATATAAATGTTCTGAAGTATTCTTCAGATGTTCACATAATAAAGGCAAAAATGTTATTAAAAACAACATACATTTAATGTTTTTCATGGAGTCTTAAAATCTTAGAACAGCTTAAGTCGGAAGAGACCAGCCTCTATTATCTTAGCACTATTAGAACTTACAGAAAATCATTCTCTCTCCTGCTGGAAGACCACAATCACGGCCTTCTGTTCTCCATACAGAACAACCCCAAATCTCTCAGCCTGTTTTTAAGAGAGGTACTCCAGCCCTCTGATCATCTTCATGATCCTTCTCTGGACCTGCTCCAACAGCTCCTCATCCTTCTTTTATTGGGAATTCCAGGCCTGGACTTAGTATTCCAGATGGGGTCCTACAAGAACAGAATAGAGGGAGAAAATCACCTCCTTCACCTTGCTGGCCACCCTTCTTTTGGTTCAGCTCAAGATACTGCTGGCTTTCTGGGTCTCAGTTGCAACTGCTGGCTCATGTCAAACTTTCAATCTATCAGGATCTTCAGGTTCTTTTCAACATGGCTATTCTCAATGAATTATGAGATCTTCTCTCATTCTGTACACACACCTGGGTTTGCTCAGACCCAAGTGCAAGACCTTGCAATAGCCTTTGCTGAACTTCATTCAGTTCACATGGGGGCATTTCTCAAGCCTGTCCACATCATTCTGGATTGCGTCACTTCCATCTATCATGTCAAATACAGAATTCAGTTTGGTATCTTCTACAAACTTGCAGATAGTGAACTCAGTCCCACATGAGAAAAGGTGCTGTGCTAAACCTTATACTTGGTAGCCTTTTATGATGGAGTTAGTGTCAGAGGACAAAGAAAGAGCAAATGATGTCATCTGCCTGGACTTGTGCAGATCTTTTGACACTATGCTGTTGTGGTTTTGTGGTGTTGATGCCGGTATTCCATATCAGACCATCATGCAGCAGTTAAGAAGTTAATGCTGCTGGGAGCAGCAGAGGGGCAGAGCTCCAACCGGATGCCAGGTGGAGCTCTGCCTGGGCATGTTCCTCTCGGCTGCCGTGGAGCGTCAGCACATGTGCTTCCCCTGCCATTCCTCCTTAACGTAAGCTCACAGCTTTTGTTTTTGGAAACTTTCAATTATCTCTCAATTGTTCAATTTTATTATATTTAGTAAAGTTACCATTCCTTCTCAGATCGTGCCATTGTTTTCTTGTAGACCCATCTCTTCCCGCTGTTTCCCCCTCCCCCCGGAGTGCGCGGCTCTGCTCGGGCAGCCGCGTGGCCACTGACGCAGTTTTTTTTTCTTTTTCCTCTCCTCAATCCCTTCTTTCTTTCCCTTGGGTCACTGTCACGGATAACACTGTGACATATGCATATGACATCTTGGTCAATAAATTGTAGAGAAAGGGATTTGATTAATGGACTACTTACTGGGTAAGGAATTGGCTGGATGTTCACCCTAAGATAGTTGTAGTAAATGTCTCCATGTAGACTAGTGATAACCGGTGTTCCTCAAGGATCATTTCCAGGACTGGCATTACTGAACGTCTTTGCAGGTGGTGTAGACAGTGGAATTGAGTACATCCTCATCATGTTTGTAGATGACATCAAGATGAGTGGCGTAGTTGACTTGGGAATGGTTGCCATCCAGAGCAATCTGGATATGCTTGATAGGTGAGCCCATGTCAATCTCACGAAGTTCAGCAAAGCCAAGTGCAATGTGCTGAACCTGGATCAGGGCAGTCTCAAGCACAGACACAGGTTGGGCAGAGAATTACTTGAGAGAAACTTTGAGAATAAGTATTTGACAGTGTTGACTGAGGAAAGATTCAACATGAACCAGCAGTATGCACCTAAAGCCCAGAAGGCAAATTGTATCCTGGTCTGCCTCAACCAAATTTTGACCAATAGATCGAGGGAGATGATTCTGCCCTTCTACTCTTACCTTGTGAGTCCCCGCTGGCAATACTGAGTCTGGTTCCAGGGCTTACAACACAACAGGAACATCAAACAGTTGGAGTGGGTCCAGAGGAAGACCGCAGATATGACCAGAGGGCTTGACCTCTCCTACAGAGACAGGCTGAGAGAGTTGGGGCTTTTTAGTCTGGACAAGAGAAGACTCTAGGTGGACCTTATAGGGCCCACAGGAAAGATGAGAAGGGACTTCTCATAGGGGTAAGTAGGGTTAGGTTAAGGGGAATTGGCTTTAAATTGGAGGAGAGTAGATTTAGGTTACATATTACTTAGAAATCCTTTACTGTGAGGGTGATAAAACCCTGGAACAGATCACCCAGAGTAGTTATCAGTGCCCCCTCCCTGGATGCATTCAAAACTGGACTGAATGGGTCTTTGAGTGACCTGGCCTAGTGGGAGATTTCCCTGTCTATAGCAGGGGAGTTGAAACAAGATGATCTTAAAGGCTCTTTCCAAGCCAAACCATTCTATGATTCAATTATTCTATAGGGCAATCTACTCAGCACCTGGCATGATGGCTGCAGATGGAAGCAGACTGTTTCTGAGGGGTAGGAGGATTCTAGCTGAGGAACTGGCAGGACTTATTGGCAGATCTTTAAACTAGATATGAAGGGAGAACAGGACAAAATGAGGGCCACTGGGGCCAAGGGAGTAGTTCAAGGCTCAAAACAGAGCTTGCTGTGTGAAGAGAGTGGAGTTCCTAGGCATGGTGAGAGGCGGGGGGATGCTACTTCCCTTAAGTGTCTGTACACTAATGCGTGCAGCATGGGAAATAAACAGGAAGAGTTGGAGATCTGCATGTGGTCACAAGGCCATGATCTCATTGTGATCACAGAGATGTGGTGGGACAGCTCTCATGACTGGAATGATGCCATGGAGAGCTACATGCTTTTTAGGAAAGATCAGCTAGCAAGGTGAGGTGGTGGAGTTGCTCTTTCTGTGAGAGAACATTACATCCATTAGAATGTATTGAACTCCACTTGGGTGAGAGTGATGTAGCAGTGGAGAGCTTGTGGGTGAGAATCAAGGGGCAGGCTGGTAAGGGTGACACTGTTGTGGGTGTGTACTACAGACCCCTTGATCAGGAAGAGGAGGTTTATGAGGCCTTCCATAAGCTATTAGAATTAGTGTCATGTTCCCAGGTGCTGGTGCTTATGAGGGACTTCAATTATCCAGACATGTCATGGTTTTATGACTTTTTGGTATTAGTATTTCACATCATGACATCATGTGGTGCATTTAGAGTTAAAGAGTTAATGCTTCAGCTCCATGGATCATCGATAGTTCTGGGTATACCTGTCTCAGAAGAGAAGAAGAACTTCATTCCCCAGAGGACTTTGTGATGCTTCACATTTGTACGTGTTTACGCTCAGAGGGAAAGATAAAAACTGTCTGCGGTCACGGGACACTCTCTTTCCTTTGGTATGGACTCAGCAGTGGGTGCTCGCTGCCGTCCACCTTCAGTGTTAGCATAAGGCCTTCAGTTTATCGGACACTCTCTCGCTCATTTTATTTGATTTATTAGCTTCAATTCCAATTATATTGTATTATATTGTGTTATTTTGCTTTCTGATATCTTATTTAGTAAATTAGCTTTACTCCTCAGATCATTGCTGATGTTCTGTTTCCAGGCTCATCTCCATATTCCCTTTTCTCTTTCCCCCTTCCCCTTTCCTGGGGCATGGGTCTGTGGGTCCCCACACCAATTGTCACGGAACTGGGCTGAACCTGCCCGTAAACCATTGACAAGGTATTTGCTGGATGAGCAACTTGGCCAAGCACACACGGTTCAAACGGTTATTGCAATGTGTTGAAGACAACTTTCTGATGCAGGCGGTAGAGGAACCGACACAGGGAGGGGAGTTACTGGACCTTATTCTCACTAACAAGGAAAGACTTGTTAAGGAAGTAAAGGTTGGGGACAGCTTGGGTTGTAGGGATCATGAGATGTTGAAGTTCAAGATCCTGAGTGGAAGGAGCAAAGAAAAAAGTAGGATTGCTACCCTGGACTTCAGAAGAGCCAACTTTGATCTCTTACAGGACCTACTTGGAGCTATCCCATGGGCTAGGGTGTTAGAAGGTAAGGGGCCCTATGACATCTGGTCATCATTTAAACAGCTCTTCTTCCAAGCTCAGGATCAGTGCATAACTTTGAGCAAGAAATCAGGATGGGGTGGCAGGAAATCTGCATGGATGAGCAGGGAGCTCATGTGCAAACTCAAAGGGAAGAAGAAGGTCCATGAAATGTGGAAAAAGGGTCTGGCCACTTGGGAAGAAGGCTGTCAGAGCCTGCAGGGATGCAACGAGGAAGGCTAAAGTACATCTGGAATTGAATGTGGAAAAAGTGATAAAGGATAATAAAAAAGGCTTTTCTAAGTATGTTAACAGTAAAAGGAAGATTAGGGAGAATGTGAGCCCCCTACTAGGTGAATGTTCTGGTAACGGGGGATGCTGAGAAGGCAGAGATACTGAATGCCTTCTTTGCTTCTGTCTCCAGTGAAAAAGCTCTCCCTCAGGAATCCCAGACCCTGGAGGTTAGTGAGAGAGTCTGGGGTATGGGAGACTTTCCTTTAGTCAGGGAAGAGGTGGTCCATGAGCGCCTAGGCAATGCTAATGTTCATAAATCCATGGGACCCAATGGGGTGCATCCACGAGTGCTGAGGGAGCTGGCAGAGGTGATTGCTGAACTGCTCTCTATCATCTTTGAGAGGTCTTGGAGAATGGGGGATGTGCCTGATGACTGGACGATAGCCAATATCACTCTGGTCTTCAAAAAGGGCAAGAAGGAAGACCCTGGTAATTATAGGCCAGTCAGCCTCACCTTTGTCCCTGGAAAGGTGATGGAACAGCTTGTGCTGGATGCCATCTCCAGACAGTTGGAAGAAAAGGAAGTTATCAGGAGTAGCCAGCATGGGTTCACCAAGGCGAGGTCATGCTTGACCAACCTGCTGGCCTTGTATGATGAGGTCACTGGCTGGTTGGATCTGTTGTTTTGAGACAAAAAAGTTGACCAAGGCATGCTTGCTACAGGATAAGTTGCTTTCGATTTTAGTTTCTTTAGTGATCTACTCTGTGTTGATGAGCACCAGGTCTAGCAACACTTCACCTCTAGCCCCTAGTGGTCTGTTCAGTTTTTAAAGTTTAATTTCTTTAGGTGTGAATGTACTTTGAAAAGAAAAATAAAGGAACATTTTCTATTTCTTCCTTCTTTTCCTTTACATTTTCTGTATCAAAAATACAATGTGATTTTCTTTTTTTAATAAATCCACGCAAAGAATTGGTTGTTATTTGAATTGTTGAATTGTTTATTTTCTCTAAAAATGATGTAGGACAGTGATATAGTTCCTGGATTGAATTCCCAATATGTATATATACATATTTATGTATATATATATATATCAATTGCACTTTTCCTATTATGGATTTTCAGTATTACATGCTTAATTTCCATCTCATCATCTATATAAAACTTATAGTTGAGAATTTTTGCTTGTTCTCTTTTAAAAAATTGCTGTAAAGTTGTTCTCTGTTCTTAAGAATAAGAAAATAATTATTAAAAAATGATTGTATGCTGAGTTGTGCAAATATTTCTCCTTCAGCAATGAATTTTGAGGAAAATTAAGCCTTCACTGAGAAACATATTAATATTATCCCCAAGAAAAACAAACAAAACAAACCAACCAACCAATCAAAAACCTTTATCTGTATTTATAGAGAATATTTAAAAATCATGTATGACAGGATTTTCCAAAGTAGTCACCACTGGTGTAGCTGTTGTGGTGGAATTAGTGATATGATATCCGTTAAGTTCTGCGCAAGCAAATTTAAATCCAAGATTTTTAGTGATCTGAAACTTGTGAAGAAGATATTGGTAGATGTTAAAGTGCTGCTTCATAACACTGGATTTGAAATGAGGTGGATTAGACTCCATCATTTGGTAGCATAGCAGCTGTTTTTCTGTCATTGTAAACTGAAAGAAGCCATTTAATACTTTTTATTTTTTAATGACAGCTGAGACTAAAGTAGTCATGAGTGAAAACACAAGCTCATCTTTAAGTAGAAACAACACAAAAAGTTTTTATATGTCTAAAATGAAGTCACTAATCATATAAGAAACAATCTGGCAATCTGATTGAGAAGTTACCTAATGGGGAGGTGTGGCTGGTATATTAAGATGTGATGTTCTGACATTCAGATGGATCTGGGAAGTCTACAGAAATGGTCCAACAACAAGCTAATGGAGCTCAACAAATGGAATTGATAAGCCCTGCGGCTGAGAAGGATTAACCTCATGCATCTGAATGAGCTGATTACTCATCTACTGGAGTGTATCTCTGCTGACAAAGACTATGGATTCCTGGAGGACAGTAAAATAAGTCAACAGTGTTCCCCTAGAGCAAAATAAAATAAAGTAAAATAAAATAAAAAGGTATCTTACTTTCACTGGCTGAATTAATTTTCTTCATAGTAACTCATATGGTGCTATGTTTGGATTTGCGATGAAAACAGTCCTTACAACACACCAGTATTGTAGCTGTCACTGAACAGTTCTTTCACAAAGTCTTGTCACAGAGCTGCCTGCCAGTCTGTAGTCTTCAGATGCACAGGAACCTGGGAAGGAACTGCTGATAACACCAGGAATACTGACACCACATACCTTCAAGATTTTCCCATACCATATGACATCATGCTCAAAAGGAAATCAGGAGGAAGATTGTTGGGTTAGGGTGAAGTGGGGCAGCTGGAGACTTGATGTTTTTTAATGGTATCGGTAGGTATTACTCAACTAGTATTGATCAGCTGCTTTTTGTATCACTTTGTTTTTGTTTTATTTTTCTCATTCATTTGTGTTTGTTTCTTTCTTATTAAACTATTGTCATCTCAAACCAGAATTTATCTAACTTTTGCCATTCTGATTCTCTTCTTCCCACTGAGTAGGTAGCATGTGCGGACAGAGCAAACATATGAGTAGTGCTTAAATGCTTACTACGGTTAAATTCAGATGAAGGACAAAAGCACTCCAGGCACTGTATTAGGCAGATCTGCAAGCAAGTCCAGTGAAGGAGTCCCTCTCCTGCGTGAGGCATGTCTGGGTTACACAGCTAGTTCTGGGTTCTCCACTTCAGGAATAACATTCAGCTATTGAAGTGTATCCAGCAGAGAACCGTGAAAGTGATTGAAATATCTCTCACATGAGAAGAGTCTGTTCTTTCTCTTCTATAGAGGAAGAATACTTACCAGGAACCTTCTCCATATGTGTGAATCTCTAAGGGAGAGTGCTAAGAGGAAACTAAATTCTCTTCTGTGTTATCCACTATCAAGACAAGAAACAATTGGCACACACTGAAATACAAGAAATTCAGTTTTAACATAAGGAGGTTTTTGTTTGTTTGTTGCTTTGTTGGTGTTTATTTGGTCTTATTATGAAGGTTGTCAAACTCAGGAACAGGTTGCTCAAATAGGCTGTGGTCTTCCTGTTATTGTAATTATTCATACCTTCCTGGAAACAGCCCTGAATAGCATGCTGCTCTGCACTTGGTTGACATCCACAGCACTGAAGCAGCCTCACCCTGAGTACTGCGTGCAGTTTTAAGTACCACATTAACAAAGGATATAAAACTAGTTTAAAGCATCCAAAGATGGTACAAAGATTCTGGACTGTCTCGAGGGAAAGACATTTGAGGAACAGCGAAGACCCATAATTTGTTCAGCCCAGAGAAGCAGACACTGAGGGGAGACCTTGTAGTGGCCTAGAACTTTCTCTGGAGGGGAGCAGAGGATCTGATCTGCTCTCTCTGTTGACCAGTGTCTTGACAGGATGCAAAGGAATGACATGGAATTGCCTCGGGAGAATCAAGTTGGATGTTAGGAAAAGATTCTTCACCAGGGGGTGGTTGGGCATGGAAGAGACTGTCTAGGGAAGTGGTCATGACAGTAAGCTGCTGGAGTTCAAGAAGCATTTGGACAATGCTCTCAAATGTATAGTCTGATTTTTGAGTGGTCCTGTGAAGAGCCAATATAACTGGACTTGATGATCCTTGTGTATCCCTTCCAGCTCAGGATATTCTATGAGACTATGATTCTATGATATATGCAGAATCAAAAATCTCCACTCAAGCTAAAGTTGTAATTTCAATACATAATGTTTATGAGAAGATTACTTTTAAAGAACATATGAAAAACATTCAACAGTATCAGTAACGGAATAAGGTACTGTGCTAAGTGGTGATTCAATCAGTGAATGATACATTAAGTTCAGCAACCTATTGCTATCCTATGTTTTCCAACAGTCAGTTTGATATTTGTTAATAGTTTATGGGCCGGTTTGTCCTGGTTCTGTGACTAATGGAGCAGGGGACACAAAGATCCACACCCAGGGAAAGGGGGCCGAAGGAGAGGTTAGGGAGATGGGCCTAGAAACAAAACAGTGGCAATGATCTGACAAGAAAAACTGTAGTTCTATTCTGCAAGTCAGGTACATGGTAATTCATCAGTCCATGGAACAGGAACATCAGCTCCTAGTGCCTCACATGAGGTAATGATGTGGAATACTGCTAACAAAAATCATAAAACCATGACATACCACCCCTCATTCTACATCTCTACATTATGCTTAATGTGGGTATACATATATATATACAGAACAAATAAACAAATAAACAAACAAACAAACAAAAATAACATGCATTACACACATACATTTATATACATATATGCATATATACACACATGTAATTGAAGTCTGCACTCCCCCGGCATCAAATTTGCTTGTGTTACATATTGAACATCCCCATTCTTCTGCATCACCCAATGCATGGACCCAGGTCCCTGAGCAAACAGTCCCATGGAGAGGTTTTTCTATTCCAGAAGCTGGAGAGGCCCAAACTGCTTTTCCTAGCACTCCCTTTACATGTACTACAGCAACCTTATCTCCCTCTACATTATGTGGAGAGCTGGACTGGGTAAATTTTAATTCTGCTTGATAGATCCTTAAGCGATCACCAATCAGGTGGCTCCTGCCAAACGTTTCTCTCAGTGCTTAAATGTTCTACCACGCATTGTTTTCAACATTTTTTTTTAACAATCCATTGCACAGTTCAATTTTACCAGAAGCTGGTGTATGATAGGGGATATGATAAATCCACTCAATGCTATGACCTTTGGCCCAAGTATTTACCAGAGAATTTTTGAAATGAGTCCCATTATCTGACTCAGTACTTTCTGGATGGTCATGCTTCCTCAGGACTTGTTTCTTCAGACCTAATATGATGTTTCGAGTTGTAGCATGGGGTACTGCATATGTTTTGAGCAACCCAGTGCATAAGTAAGTAAGTGCATAATGCTTACCAGTGAGGTTTCGTGGCAAGGTGATATAATCAATCTGCCACCCCTCCCCATATTTATAATTTTGCGATTGCCCTTTCCCCCAAAGAGATTTCATCTTCTTGACTTGTTTAATCGTAGTGCATGTTTCACAGCCATGAATATCCTATGTAATAGCATCCATAGTTAAGTCCACCCCTCAGTCTCTAACACACTTATATGTTGCATCTCTTCCTCAATGGCCCGAGGTCTCATGGACCCACCGAGCTAGAAATAATTCACCCTTGTTTTGACATTCTAAATCTATTTGAGCCACCTAAATTCTGGCAGCTCTACCCACCTGGTGGTTATTTCATTGCTCTTCAGTAGCCTGACTCTTGGGCACATGAGAATCTACATGACACACTTTTACAACCATATTCTTTATTCAGGCAACAGTGTCTTTCCATACTTCAACAGCCCAAATAGGTTTATCCTCCCATTGCTAGCTGTTTTGTTGCCACTACCTCCCCCATAAAGCATTTGCCACCATCCATGAGTCAGTGTAAAGATAAAGTATTGGTCTCTCCTCCCATTCAGCAATATCTAAGGCCAGTTGGACAGCCTTTACCTCTTCCAATTGGCTTGATTCTCCTCTTCCTTCAGTGGCCTCTGCAACTTGTGTAGAGCTCTACACAGTGGATTTCCATCTGCGATGCTTTCCCACAGTATGATATGATCCATCTGTGAACAGGGCAAATTTATTTGCAAATTTCTGCTTTGTTTTTAGATCCATCTCTCTACCCTTTTCTCCCTTTCCCTTTCTCAGGGCATGAGTCCTTGGCTCTCTACCCCATTAGTCACAGAATCAGGTGGAACCAGCCCATAAACCTTTGACAATACTTAAGAAACAGCTCTTGGCTTAAGAAATCTCTTGATTTTCAACATCGTTTCTTTTTTTCTTTTTTTTTTTCTAAATACTCTCAGAGTTTATACTTGATATTTAGTTACATACCTCAGATGCCAAAACAAGAACTATGCTGTTGGATTTTGAATGGCTTTCAAAACAGCACAGACTTATCCAGGAGCATGGTTTTCTGTAGTGAATGTGAGCTGGGCTTAGACTGTTGTGAGACAGGTTAGTTTTACCCTACTGATGATGTGTTGTTGCGCTAGTAATCCTGCTCAGTACGAGAGGAACCACAGGTTCAGACATTTGGTGTATGTGCTTGGCTGAGGAGCCACTGGAGCAAGACTACCATCTGTGGGACTATGACTGAACGCCTCTTAAGTCAGAATCCCCCCTAAATGTAGCAATACCTTGTAGATGACACCATCTACAAGTAGTAGGAATATTTTTCTATTTTGATTTTCATGAGATAAAGTATGTGTTACAATTGTTATTGTAAAGATTAAAAATATAATGCAATTAGAATTTTACTAGACGGAATATTTTAAAATTCTGTGATGCTTTGGAAAAACAAAACAAAACAAAACAAAACAAAACAAAACAAAACAAAACAAAAGAAGTGATTTGTAATGTTGAGAGTGTCCTTGATCTCTGTCCTCAATTTTTTCACTTTCTCTAGAAAATAAAATTTATTGACTTCCTATAAATGTAGATAAAAAAGATCCAGTGGCTCTAAACTGCTATATACTTTTCTCTTTTATAAATATGGCATATTATGTGCTTGAAATGCATTTCCTGTGAGCAGCTTCAATTTCTAAATTCTTATAGGAGCCCGGAGACACTGATGCAGGCTTTAGTATAAAGTATAATGAATATGGACTCTCTCTGTAATGCTAAATACAGTCCTTCTTAGAGAAGATGTCAGCAGTTTCAAATCACAAGAGGTTTGTCCTTTGCTGTAGAGTAAGAACAGTTATATGGCAAGGCTTTGAAAGAAGCTCTGCATAAGGGAAGGGAAGTATTTAAAAATATTGCTACACATTTGTGCAAAACCATCAGGGAAAATAGAATTCTGCCAAAAATAATTTTCAGCAAATATTTTTTGCATCTTTTCATCCATTCTGTAGGCTGTTGATTGGTAAGGCGAATAGACACCTGAACAAAAGGTAATTTAGGTTTTGTATTTGACATCATACATTTTTAATTTAAGCAAATAAGTAATGAAGTAGCTTGACATTAGCTTTTCCATATCACATTTTGATACCTGAAGATGACAGTGATTCTAATGTTGTTTTCATTTCATTGAACTGCTTCTAATGACAGGGAGTGAAGGAAAGGGAATTTGGGGGTAATAAAGGGAGGGGGATGAAGAGGGAGAGCAAATAGCTAAGTCTTTCAGCTTCTAGCACCCTTAATAGCAGGTGAAAATTCTCTGAGTTAGTTAAACCATTAATTATTATGATATTGTTTCTACTAACAGTATATTGCATGCGATTTGTCATCATAGCATACAGAGTTTGATACTACCCAAGACCTCCCCCAAACCAATATATGTGGAAATTAAAATAATTTTCAATTCATAAATAACATAAACAACCTGTGTGTGGGAAATTGATTCCCTTTGTGTATTTGTCTTTCATTTTTTCTTATCTGTCTTATATCCTTGAATCATTCAAAGTCTTAAAAAATGTTGAAGCTTTTAAGTTCATCTGTTTTATGATCTTTAAAATCTTTTTGACATTATTTGGATTGATTAATGACTGGAGGTATTTTAAACATATGTAGCAAAGAGACTACCCAAAAAGTAATAACAGAAATCAAGACGCGGTTGTATTTCCACTGTCAATATTCAATTTACCAATGAGCGTCTATTTTTAATTTGGGGAATTAATATTTTGTTGTACAATGATTTTGACATCATAATATAGGTATAATTTTTCATTGCATGTACCACAGAAATGAAGGTTTACACATAGGTTGGCATTTTGTTTATTTGTTTATTTGATTGTTTATTTTTAAATATCTTTTTCCTTTTTTTTAATAGCAGAACATAAATTATATATAATAATTTAATAATCTAAAAAGACACCTGAAGGTTGAGATACTTAGAATCCAAAACCTACAAATGGTACACAGTTCATGACTGACATTATTTGCAGGAGAAAAAGTAGAATATAAATTATTTTAACTATGTTGACAAAAATAATAATCACATTTAATTGTTTATTCAAATGATAAGAAAATATCCTGGATATTTATACTGTCATGATTTTAACAGTCAGGCAAGACTGCCAAATAATGTAGGTCATGAAATAATCATCATAGCAATGTAAGCCTTACCTAAACAAGACCAGCAGCATTTCCAAATGTAAAAATTCTTCAAGTTCCATGTCAGCACTGACATTATTCACAGAGAACTATGTGTGTAGTGCAAGTAGTTTTTAAAAGACAATTAAAAGAAATGTATGTGTAAAGCTATATGACCTATTATTTAAACAAAATCATTGTGTTGTTGACAGTGTAAACCACCAATAAAGTAATTGCTTTAGAGATAATCATTTTGTAATGCAAAATCATGAAAAATTAGACATGGAAGATTTCAAGTGGTCATTTGATTCCCTGTGAAAAGCAAACCTGACTGAATCAAACTGTTAGGATATTTGTACTTTTGCTATGAATTTTTGAATATTCCCAAGAATGACAGATCTTTTTCTGGGTAACATTTTTCAGTATCTGACTATAAATATACAGTATACCAGAAACTTCCTATCTACATGTTGTCTATTTCTTTCACCATTCAGGTTAATCTTCCCTGAATTATCTCATTACTTGAAGAGAAGAATAATGTTTCAAGTCACTTTCCTTGTTCTTACAGGCTGAATAGATTCTGTTTACACAGCATTCCTCAGATGCCGTGCTCCAAACCAGACAACATCAGAGACTTCCACAGGACTCTTCCAATAAATGAGTATCTATGCCCGCACATTCACACCCCCACCACAGAACTCAGATGCATCTTAGATATAGGTAGCAGGATAAGATTCTTGAGTTTATTCAGTATAGCATGAAGGGGTTAATTTATTACCTATGAGCACTACCAACATGGTGTCCACAGAGTCACCAGGGGATAGAACAGAGATAATCCCAGACACAGCCTCAACCTGTACTGCAGCAGAATGTGTTTTTTTATTAATTTTTTTTCTATCACAAAAACTAGGCTATGCATTTGTCTTTGATGAATTTCATGGAATTCTTTTCTCCCTACTTCTTCAGCCTGACTGGACTCCTTAGCATAATAACCCTGTCTAACTGAGTATTGATCATTTATCCAAAGTTCATATCATCCACTAACTTATTGAAGGTGCATGTCATCTTACAATCTAGGCTGTAATAAAAATAATGACATAAATAATGAAAAAGTACTGGCCTCAGACCTGATCTCTGATGTTCACCCATTGTATATATCCAGCCAGACTGCGGTACTCTTCTCAGATCTTTGATACTCATAGACTTCTGATTTAGGTATTCTATGATTATGAATCATATCAAAACCCTATACATTTTATTTTGAAGTACTGGCTGATGCCATCCATAGAACACGTGAACAGTAGAATTCATTAAAACAGAACTGAGATAACAGCAAGAAAACTGCTGTTGGATGCCTGCAGTGTTACCCACTTAAAAATAACCTACCAAGATGATAGAGATGAAGCAAGAAAACTTCATGACAAACTTAACTGGAAACTAATTTTTTTCTACATGAATAGAATTGATCAATAGTCACTTATGAAACCTGGAAGCGAATCTAACAGATTCATTTAGCTGGTTCTGAATGACAATGACAGAATCAAAATGCTGTTATTTTTCTTTCTTTTTTTTTTTTTTAATACAAATGCAAAACATTAAAGCAATCTAAAACTAAACTAATGTTCCTAGAAGATGTGAAAATAATTACACATTCTGCCTGAGCTTCTAAGTGGAGAAACATTCTGTCTCAGTCTTCTGTGGAATGTGGCAGTTTCCAGTTTCCACGTTTTCAGCTATCAGTATACAAACTGCTTCAGAATGCAGCAATCTGAAAACAAAATCATCTTTTAACAACAAAGGATCCTGAAAGTTAGACAGATGCCAAATTCACATGTGGAAATTATCTCTCAGAAGTCATACAAAGGAACAACAACAACAAAAGCAAATGAATTTTAATAAGCCTATATCTTGGTCATTTTACATTTTGCACAACATTTAGGAAGTTTATGTAGATGATACAGGCAGTTTTATTTTGAATATGAAATATATCCTTCTTCAATCATTCTTTTATTAAGGAGATTAGGTATCCATTTCTAAGAGAGGATGTTTCGTACATTCTTTTCTGAACAATTTTTATTACAAAGAAATGGGCTTAATGGCCTCCAAAATACAACAGATCTACTTAGTGAAAAATCTTGAAAGTTGTGCTTAAAAGAAGTTGAACTTAAGAGAATGTTTAAAAAAAGTGAGTCATTTAGTTCTGATAAAGGAGCACTTAAAAATGCTTATATATTACAAATCATGGTGGACAGTCAACAAGGTACAACTATATTTCTGTTTTCAGCAAGATCTGAATGTTCTTAGTTATCTAAAGAAATGTCAAAGACATATTATTTTCATAAGGCTAAGGAAAGATGCTTTCTAGCCTAGAGATATGCATTACATAGGGTTTATCTCTTTCCCTTTGAAATATATTTTCCTGAAAATAACTTTTCATTTTTTTCTTATTAGAGACACAAAAAGAAACATGGTTAAGCAATTATTATTTTTGTTTATGTTGCATAAGATGTTTAAGTTGACATTCATCTCTACCACCTTCTTGTTATTGATCTTTGTCTGAAGATTGTCACACTTAAAATACAGCTGCATAAGTTAAATGGATGACTTGAGTTATGGTACTCTATCTCCAAATCAGACAGAAGAACAACATAGCAATTTTGTACTCAGCAGAGCAGAGCAAGCCTTAGTCTATCTGTATTCAAGGTAGGTATTCTAAGAGACTAGACAGCAGTAGTAACAAATCCAAGCCAGAATGTCTTCATGTCCTCAACTTTCCTTTTTTTTTTTTTTTTTAAGTTTTAAATAACTTTTTGCTTTTCAGTATGTTAGATGTTTTTCTTCTAAAATTAATGTTATCTGTGAACGTTAATTAATCAGAGAAATGATATTACAGTATACATAGTTAATTTATGATTGTGTTTAAATAACTGTGGCATGTAGAAAGGATGTACCTAGGTCACAGTAAACATTTCTAATCTATCTCCTAGATGTGAAGAAGAGCTATTTCATCAGATTGCATGTAAAGTGAGCACAGTAAAACCCATCTTCTCTGGACAGGTGATAAATTTTCCAAGAAGCAGTGTTCCTCCTGGCTATTGCTATACTGTTTTGATACCTGAAAAATAAAGGTTTCATTATTTTATTGCCTACATACATTCACTCTTACTTATATATTTTAAATAGCTATTCCTACCAGTATCTCCATTGTATTATTATTTTTGTTTTTTTTTTCCTCAGGTTGCAAGGTTATTTTTGAATATTACTTAGCTGTATTAATGACATTTATAAGGAAATATTTCAGCTTTTTGTCTCAGTGCAAGCAATAAATTTCTGCATGAGTCAGTAACATGAAAAATATAGAAAAGCAAATTAGTAAGAAATGATGTAAGTCACTGAAGAAATTTGTTACAGCTACTTGCATTATGCTGGTTCTTAGAGAATGCTAGTGTGCATTAAAATTAAGGCAATTTACACATTTTCCCTTGTTCTCAACACAGAATCATTGAATGGCCTGGGTTGAAAAGGACCTCAAACATCACCTTGTTTAAACACCCCTGCCATGAGCAGAGTTGCTAACCACCAGACCAGGCTGCCCAGTGACACGTTCAGCCTGGCCTTGTATGCCTCAAGGATGGGGCAGCCACAACCTGTCTGGGAAGCCTGTTTCAGTGTGTCACCACCCTCTGAGTGAAAAACTTCCTCCTAATATCTGACCTAAATCTCCTCTGTCTTATTTTAAACCATTCCCCTTTGTCCTCTCATTATCAACCTATGTAAACAGCCATTTCCCCTCCTGTTTATATGTTCTCTTCAAGTACTGGAAGGACACAATACAGCTTCCATGGAGCCTTCTCCAGGCTAAACAAACCCAGTTCCCTCAACCTTTCCTCGTAAGAGAGGTGCTCCAACCCTCTGATCATTTTAGTGGCACTCCTCTGGACCCACTCTAAAAGCTCTGTGTCTTGTGTTGGGAGCCCCAGGCCTGGATTCAGTACTTCAGATGGGGTCTCACAAAAGCTGAGTAGAGGAGGACAGTCACCTCCCTCTCCTTGCTTTTTTAGTGCAGCCCAGGATATGGTTAGCCTACTGGGCTGCAAGTGCACACTGCTGACTCACATCCAGCTTCTCGTCCACCCAAAGTCCTCCTCTGCAGGGCTGCTCTACAGGACTGCTTCCTGCAGTCTGTATAAATACCTGGGATTGTCCTAACCCAAGTGCAACACCTTACACTTGGCCTTGTTGAACTTCATGAAGTTCACATGGACCTATTTCTCTAGCCTGTACATGTCCCTCTGGATGGCTTCCCTTCCTTCCAGTGTATCAACTGCACCACTCAGCTTGCTGTTGCCTGCAAACTTGCTGTGTGTGCAGTCAATTCCATCACCCATGTCACTGATAGAGATGTTGAAGAGCACCGGTTCAAAAACCAACCCCTGGAGGATACCACTTGTGACTGACCTCCACTCAGACATATAACTGTTGATCACAGCACTTTGTCTGTGACCAGCCACTCAGTTCCTAATCTACTGAACAGTTCATCTTTCAAATACATTCTCCACCAATTTACAGAGAAAGATATGGCGAGAGACAATGTCAAAGGCTTTGCAGAAGTCCAGGTAGATGATATCTGTTGCACTTCCCCTGTTCACTGATGCCATTAGTCCAACATAGAAGGCCACCAGAAAGGTCAGGCAAGATCTGCCTTTGGTGAAGCCAGCATGGCTGGCTGTTTTGGATCACTTCTTCATCTCGTATGTGCCTTAACACGGTAACCAGGAGGATCTGTTCCATGATTGTCCTAGGCACAGAGGCGAGATTCGCTGGCCTGTAATTTCCTGGCTCATCCTTTCTCCATTTCTTAAAAATTGAAGTAATGTTTCCCTTTTTCCAGTCACCAGGAATATCATCCAACAGCCATGATTTTTCAAATATGATCAAGAGCAGCTCACCAGTCAGATCAGACATCTCTCTCAGAATCTTTGGATGCATACCATCCTGCCCCATGGACTTACATTCAGCTTCATGAGGAATTCTCAGACTTGTTCAACTGTTACAGTGGAATCTCACCCACATCTGGAGGTTCGGGGTCCTGGCAGAAAAGGGGAGCCTGACCACCAATGAAGACTGAGACAAAGCCCATACTGAGCACAACAGCCTTTTCCATGTCTGAAACATAACATAAAGATTCCCTTGTTCAATCAAGATTAAATGAGTTTCCTGTCTTTTTTAGAATTTTCTTCATTTTGTATAACTAATGGTGGCCCAACACCACATTCTTCCCAAGTACTTCTCTTGGCATGGGATTTGCTTTCTGAACTGAATGAGTATTAAGTTGCTCTCCAGTCTGCCAGATTGTTCATCAGCTTATAGACATGTAAAAGCAATGACAATTTTAGACTCATCAACACTATATAACACACATAATTGTGCAAATGAATACATTTTAAGAAATCAAATTTAGCACTGTCTACCTGCTGGGTATATTATGTAGTTGGTATATGGCATAGAAACTGGAAACATTCTTATTCCCCTTCAAGCATCTCTTCAGAGTCATGCTTCCTTTTCTTTCATGAAGTTTGTCACAATGTAGGACACAGTTGTGTTCTTGTTTGTAAGTTATAATTAGTACTGTCATTGTTCTTCATTTGAGGAAGAGCTACTGCACTTATCAACCAGAAACAGTAGTAACATACATGCATTATATTAGAAATAGCTTATAAAATTAATAACTATGAAGTACAAAATAATTACACAAAGGGAAGGCTAATTTTTTCTGTCACCAAGCACAGACTGGTCATACGTAAATGATCTATTTGCTTATATTAACTCAACAACATTAATAATTATTGTATGTGCTCTGCCATTCACTCTTTTAATATATCTTTTCAAATTTCATAGTGTGATTTCAACATTATGTTTTTTTTGAAATGCTTTACTATATGACATTCAAATGTCAGTAGGGTATAGACCTATTCAGACTGTCTAACTAGCTAATGGAATCTTTCTTCTGTCATATAATCATTCATTTAGATTTCACGTTTTGTCCAGTTCTGGGCTCCTTGGTACAAAAAAGACAGGGATCCCCTTGAAAGAGTCCAGCAGAGAGCTATGAAGATGATAAAGGGTGTGGAATACCTCCCTTATGAGGAATGGCTGAGAGATGTGGATCTGTTTAGCCTTGAAAAAGGAAGACTCAGATGAGGATCTGATCCACATCCATAAATTTCTAAAGTGTGGGAGCCAAAGGGACAAGGCTGGAATCTTTTCAACAGTGTGCTGTAATAGGATGTTAAGATGAGGGAAAAATGGTCACAAACTGATGCACAGGAAATTCCACACCAATGTGCATGGAAAATTCTTCACACTGAGGGTAATGGAGCAGTGGCACAGCTGCACAGAGAGGTGGTGGAGTCTCCTTCTCTGAAGACATTCAAGACCTGCCAAGATGCCTACCCGTGCAACCTAGTCTAAGGAGCCTGCTTTGGTAGGGAAGTTGGACTAGATGATCTCTGGAGGTCCCTTCCAACCCCTACAATTCTGTGACTCTGTTTTTCTGTGAAATGGTATTGGGAAAATATCATGCACAGCTGTTGAATGTTCCTCACTTGAGGATGTGTTAAAAATAATCATGCCTTTTGCTTATGTCTTTGTGGAAATAATCAATAAAAAAGCTTTGCATAGTTTTGCTAGTTATGCAAAAACTCAGAAATTGTGTCAATTGTTATAAAGATCATATACCTCTTATATATGGGAGTCAAAATATTAAAAACCACTGTCATGGTCATAGTTGATTAAAATTGACATCAGTATTCATGTTCTCTTGATCAGAAGAAAGAGATAACATTGTCATCATTTATTTGTTTCTATGTCAAGATTTTGGTAGAAAGGGAAGTGCAGTTGTAGCCTCTTAGAACACAGCCCAGAAACTCTTCCTTGTCAGACCAGAGCCAGCTCCAGCCACCTCCAAAAGGTGTCCTCCACTGGCCAGTGCTGAATCAGTGAATGATGCTGGTTGAGCCTCTGTGAGAGTATATTTAGGAAAGGGAAAACTGTTATGCAACAGTGGCTGGGAGAGAGGAGTTAAATGTGAGATAACCAGCCCTGCAGACTCTAAGATCAGTGCAGACGGAAGGCAGAAGTTGCCCCGGGAGTGAAGCACAAGTTCCCTGCTGTCCAGCTTTTAATTTCTAATGTTTTTCTGTTACTAAACGGCAATACATTAATCTTCCACAAGGTAAGTTTGTTTTATCTGTGCTAGTAATAGTCCTTATCTAAACTCATGAGCTCATTTCTCAACCTGTATTTTCTCAGCCTGTCCTGTTGGGGAGGGAGAATTAGAGTAGTGTGCTGGACATAAGTCAGATAGTCAAAGTGAGAACAGCATGCACACAATAAACAGCTAGATCCAAGCAGTGACAAAATAATGAAATAAACCAAAGTAAAATAAAGTTAAATGAAATAATAAAATAATAACAACATTTTGTATGATTGATGACATCTGAAAAATATCTCCTATTTTATTATTTTGGCCCACAGAGTCAGAGGTGGGTACTGATGGTATGACAGCGGAGGCTGAATCTTCCCTGCAATATTCCATTGCCTTTTGTTGCTGTGCTACTGGCGGTAGCAGAGGAACAGTCTGACAAAGTGGCATCTGACATGGAAGTGCGTATGAAGCAAAGATGTGTAATTAAATTCCTTTGTGAAGAAAAACTAGCACCCACTGATATTCATCAGCACTTCAACAACATTTGTGGAAACTAGTGGATGTGAACACAGTGAGACACTGGGCATTGTATTTCAGTAGAGGCAATGGTGACATGGAAGACAAGCTACATTCCAAACTGTTATGCATGGTTAATACACCACTAAAAGATAAGAATCTTTATCAGCTCATCTGTGCAAAATGGTGGACTGCAACTAAGGTACTGTGCATGGAGCTGAGCATCAGCTTCAGGGAATTGGAAACGATAGTGCCAATGTTGGAAAATCATAAAATTTATTCCAAGTGGATCCTGTGTATGCTCACACAGGAACAAGAACAGTAACAGGAAGAACTTTGTATGCAGGTTTGTCATAGTCAACAGTTTACCAGGCTGGTTTGTCTCGGTTCTGTGACAATTGGTGCGGGGGACACACTGATCCACACCCCAGGAAAGGGGAAGGGGGAAAGGGAAAAGGGAAAAGGGAGATGGGACTAGAAACAAAACAGCGGCAACGATCTGAGGAGGAAAGCTAATTTACTAAATAGATATCGGAAAGCAAAATAACACCATATAATACAATATAATTAGAATTAAAGCTAATAAATCAAATTAAAGGAGCAAGAGAGTGTCCGAATAAACTGAAGGCCTTACGCTAAACACTGAAGGACAGATGGCAGTGAGCACCCACTGCTGAGTTGATCCCAAAGGGAAGAGAGTGTCCCATGACACACAGACAGTTTTTATCTTTCTTTCTGAGCGGAAATACATAAAAATACAAAGCAACACAAAGTCCTCTGGGGAACATAGTTCTTATTCTATTTTGAGACAGGCATTCCCGGAACTATCAGTGATCCATGGAGCTGGAGAATTAACACTTAATGCACTACATGATGTTATGATGTAGAATACCAATAACAAAAATCATAAAACTATGACAGTATTACACCAAATATGAGGATGAAGGTGACATTTCCCTGGATAGCATTATAACTGCTGCTGAGTTGTAGTGTCGCCACTATGAGTCAGAATCAAATAAGCAGTCAGTGGAGTGGTGATATGTGAATTTCTCGTCAAAAGAAAGTTCAAGATACAGCCCTTATCCTTTAAGGTGATGTTCATTGACTTTCTTTAGGAAAGAGATGATTCTTCTATAATTCCTGGAACACAGACAAACCATCAGCTCTGACCACCACATTGCAACTGTGACTAAGTGAAAGTTCAAACTTCCAGAATCAGGCCAGAGAAGAAGATAACCTTTTTCTTGCTATGTGACAATTTCGGACCCCATACCACTTTGAAGAGGATGGAGTAAATTGACAGTCTTGGCTAGCCTGTCCTACTGCACTCATTGTATAGTCAGGATTTGGTGCCTTTTGTCTGTATGGCCTAATGAAATACGAATGGATGATGAAAGATGGAAAGATTATATTGATTTTACAGTAGTGAAGAATAATTGATGGAGGATTGTGACAGTTATTGTTTTGTTTTGGTGTGTTTTTATTGTTTGTTTGTTTGTTTGTTTGCTTGTTTGCTTGTCTTATCTTGCTTATTTCTGCCTTATTCTTCTATTCATGCATCTGGCTTGCACATTTTGCAGGGAAAAGCATACAGGGCAACTGATTAGTGACAAAGTTAATAAATTAAAAAGAAATGTATACCTGGGTGTAATTAAATTAAACTTGAGGAAAGGAGTAGAGATTAATGCATGCAATCAAACTATGGGCTTTAATCACTTCTACTGTCACCTATAATTTATGGCAGAGCTTCTTTAATACAATTCACTTTATCTAAACTTTAAAGGTGCAGAAAGGAAGGATACTACATTTTGGGGTGTCAGCTAGTGCATTTGAAAGATAACAGTACGACGACAGAAAAGCTCAGAACAACCTCAATTACCATTGAAAAGCAATACTGAACTTCTGTGGTTAACCACTAATCACTTGAAGAGAGATAAAGAAATGTGAGGCAAGTACTTATATCTAGGGAAAAGTGTCTTTTATCAATAAGAACTCAGGCTCTAAGGAAAATATTTCAGAAATCAGTCATTCATTTTTGCATTGTCATTTTTGCAGCACTACTTCCTTAGTTATTTTTCTTCTGGTAACTTTTACCTAATCAATCTTTAAAATTATAATATGCATGCTTGTTTCATAGCTAAGAGTGACAAAAAAAAAAAAAAAAAGATGTTAATGAGTACCATAGAAATGTCAATATTTTAATGTTCATTTAAATAGACAACAACAATAACAAGCAAATAAAAATACAGAGAAGATTTAGCAGTAATTAATGTCTAACTTTTTAAAACTATATACATAGATTTTCATCACCTTTGCATACTTTTTTTTCATGCAGATATACACTTAAACAACCAATTCTTTATTAGAACTACCTTTGAAAGAGAGAAAATTTATCACCATTCTTGAATATACGCATCTCTGAGAATAAAGCAAATGCTAATCTGTAGCATTTTGACCTTTTGAAAAACTGGGGAGTAAAATATGCATTCTTACAGTTCTTTGACAAAAAAAAAATGTTCAGCACTTCAAATACCCTTATGCAGACTTCACAAATTAAATTATATACTGGTACTTATTAAAAAATGGGAAATGGAAGCAAAGATTTTAAGGCAATTCCTTTCAAAGAAGTCTGAGAGTGGTTTGGTTTTTTTATGTTGGTTTTTTTTTTTTTTTCTTTTTCTTTTTTTCCCAGCCTACAGAAGAGAAGGCTCCAGGGAAGGTTTCAGTACTTAAAAGAGACCTGAAAGAAAGCTGGAGAGAGACTCTTCATCACTGAGTGTAGTGATAAGACAAGGAGTAATGGCTTTATACAACAAGAGTGTAAATCTGACCTAGGTGTTCAGAGGAAATTCTTTACTCTGAAAGTGGTAAGGCACTGGAACAAGTTGCTTAGAGAAGGAGCGAATGGTTGAACCATGAAAGAGTTCAAGGCCAGGTTAGATGTGGCTTTGAGCAACTTTGATCTTGGATGACTTTGAGGGGACCAGATTCAGAGCAGAATGTCGCACTGGCCAACCTTCCCCAGCAAGGAAAAACCACCAAGCCAGAAGTGCAAAACCCCTGATGAGAGGCTGTGTGGGTAACACAGTGTGGGTGAAGCCAGGATGGGTGACAGAGTCCTTCCACATCTACAAAGGCAGCCCCTAGGAGCACAAGTGATCAAGAACCCTGGGAACAGCCCATAAAACAAGACTTGGTGCATCAGTTTGTCACCTAAGTATAGTGTTACCACCCTCTAGAATAAAGACTCTAGTAATTATATCCACATGACAGAGAGACAGTGTCTGCATCCATCAGAAGGAATACCAAAACCCAGGCTGAGCTTTCAAACATGCTGTTGTCCAGGCCTTCAGCTTGACAGAGTTCCTGCCTCTTCATTAGCATCATGTGGCAGCAATGAGAACAGTTGTGTGTGGTGCTACCAGGTGGGTGATCTGCTCAGTCTAGTGATGAGGCTACAAGATGAAATATACAGGGTAAGAAGTATCACAGGGGCCAAAAAAAAGGAACAGAGGAAATACATTCTGTCCTCTCAGAGACAGATTATACTGCAGAAGAAAGCAAAAGATTCAAGGCAGACTATATCCTCTCTCTGCCAGACTGAAGCCAAGAATTCAAAGGAAAAGAGTGGATGGAGGAATGTCCCTGCCCAGAGATGTAAGTGAAACCCTTCTCTGACTATTACTTCCCCGAAGTTGCCTCTGTACCATAGATACAAGTCCTTGGATATAGCATGCTTATCTGTAGTTCATAACAGCCTACTTACTCTAGAGAAATCAACAAAATCAAAACAAGAAAAGCCTTCTCCCTTTTGATAAGGCTAAATCCTCCAAGATGAAGTGAGAGGTATTTGTTGTAGGCTACTCTTCCCTGTAGGGATCTGAATACCCACTATCATAGAATCAAAGAATTCTCAGAGTTGGAAAAGACTTCAAAGAACATCTAGTTATACTCTGCTCCAATGAACGGGGACACCACAGCTAGATCAGGCTGCAGGTTTACCCTTATCCATCCTTACCTTGAAAGTCTCCAGGGGCAGGGCATCAGCTACACCATTAGGCAACATGTTCCAGTCCCTCACCATCCTCACTGCAAAGGACTATTTCTTTATACTAACTTAAATATACCTTCCCTGAGCTTTAAGCCATTACCCCCTATTCTGTTGCCACAGACCCAGCTAAAGAGTCTGCCCTTTTCTTTAGATACTGAAGGACTGCTATCAGGTAACCTCACAGCCTTGTCTTCTCCAAGCTGAACAGCCCCAGCTCTGTCAGCCTGTCTATGTAGGAGAGGTTTTCCTTCTCTATGATCATTTTTGTGGCCCTTATTTGGACAGACATGCTCCAGCAGGGCTATGTCTCTTTTGTACTGAGGACTCCACATCTGGATGCACTACTCCAGGTGGTGCCTCACCAGTGCAGAGTGAAGTGGCAGGGTGACATGAGGGTCACCTCCCTTGACCTGCCAGCTGTGCTTCTTTTGGTGCAGCCCATGATATGATTGCCTTTCTAGTCTGCGAGGGCACATTGCTGGCCTGTTCAGCTTCCCATTCACCAGTACCCCCTGGACTTTTTTGTCAGGGCTGCTCTCAGTCATCCCCCAGCATCCCCCAGCATGAACTGGTAGTGGGTGATACCTTGCATTTGGATTTGTTGAACCTCATGAGGTTCAACTGAGCCCTGTATCATAAGATAGTCTAAATCCCTCTGGCTGGCATCCTATCCCTTTGGTGAATCAACCACACTCCACAGCTTGGTATCATCAGCAGACTTTCTGAAGGCGCACTCTACTCCACTGCCAAGCATTACATCTTCTTAAAGAAGTCTCCTATTTTTCTGGGTCTCAGGTTAAGGACTGAATCTGGAAATTCTCTAGCCTTATAGTGCCAAAGGACCATTACTGCTTTTCCCCATAGAGAGGGAAGAAGCAGCTACACACAGTTCAAGTGCCACCAAAAGAGACTTCAGGGTCTTGAAACAACAGCAGAAGGAATTGAGTACATAGATCATTTTATCTTCTCTGATTCCTGTACTAGGTAAGGATATTGAAATAAATGGAAATACTTCGTTTATAAACACCTGCCTTTACCTCTAAAGCTTTGGATATTTTGCCAGCAGAGCAGCCAGGCATGTGGGCAACAGATAAAGTTCAGCTTTCACAAAGGAGGAAGAGAGTCCCTGGGGAAAAGCTAACAGGAATTATTGTCAGGGCTTTAAACTAGGTGTGAAGAGGAAGCAGCATGGGGGTGAGCCTACCCATGTTAAGGTATAGGATAGTTTAGCTAGGTTAGATGGACAGGGTGCTAGTGCTGCCCTGAGATATGCTGGCAACACTGCAGCACACTTACAACAAAGAGACAGGAACATCTGAGGCAAAAGGAGAAGGCAAGAGAGAAACTAAGAAAAATACTTCAAATAAATTAAAGAGTTATACTCCAAGATGTCAACCCTGGCTGCCCAGCTGAGGTGCCTCTACACCAGCACAAGTAGTTTGTGAAACAAACAGGAGGAGCTGCAAGCCACTGTGCTTCTAGAAAACTACAATGTAGCTGATGTCACCAAAACGATTCCATCAAAATCTGATGAGATGATTCCCATGACTGGAGTGCAGCTATCAAGGGCTACAAAGCTGTTCAGAAGAGACAAGCAAAGAAAGAGAGGAAGAGGCATTGTTCTCTATATCAAGAAAGAATGAGAAGAGCTGTCTCTTAAGAATGGCCACAATCAAATTAATAGCCCATAGGTAAGAGATAGAGACAAAGGCAATAAAAGGACCTTTGTGGTTGGTGTCTACTACAGGCCAGCTACAGGACACATTGGAACTGTAGGTTCTTGTCCTGCTGGGGAACATCAAACACTGACATCTGCAGAAAAAGTAGAACAGTTATCTGTAGACGATTCAGAAGGCTCCTGGAATGCAACAAGGATAACTTATTGAGTTTGTAATAGTCCCAGGGTGGCTGGATATAATAGAGGACTTGTCACTCACCAAAACAAATGAGCTGATTGTTGATATAAAGAACAAAGGCTCTCTGGGCTGTAGTGACCATGCACTGGTGAAGTCAACCCCCTTGAAGGATTTCAGACAGAGAATAATGAGTAAAACCAGGATGTTAAATTGCAGGAAAGCCAACATACTGTTCTTCAAGGAGTTAGTAAATAAACCTGGGAAACTATCTTTAAGGACAGGGGAGCAGAACAGAGCTGGTAGATCTGTAAGAAAGCTTTCCTTAAGGCACCAGAGCTCTCCATTCCCAGGTGTAGGAAATCAGGAGACTGTCTGAACTTGTACTTGCTGGTCAAATTGGAGAAAAAGTGGAAAATGCACAGGTAGTGAAAGCAGGGACAGATACCCTAAAAAGAATATGAGGATACTCTTAGGCTGTGTAGAAGTGGGATCAGAAGAGCCAAAGCCCAGCTGGAACTGGACTTGGCAAGGAAAGAACAGGAAAGGCTTCTAAAGGTACATAAAACAGAAAAGCGAAGTCCAAAAATATGTACCTACCCATATTCCCAATGAGCAATACAAACAGGCTGATAACAATGGAAAAAGAAAAGGCTGAGGAACCCAGTCTTCAGTGATGATTGCTCTTCATATGCAGCCCTTGAGAGGATAGATCGGAATGTGGGGATAGGGGAGCAACATCACTCTCATTGTAAACAAAGAATGAGTTCATTGCTACATGAAGAATCTGAACATCCATAAGTCAATGGGTTCTGATGAGATGCATCCCAGAATTACAGGGGGAACTCTTTGTTGTTTCCAAACTACACTCAATGGCATTTAAAAAGTCACTCAAAGTCATTTCTCAGGGTTTTGGATTCAAATGTGAAGAGGATCCAAGGCCCAGTACGCTACAAATGAAAAAGGGATATTGGCAACATATAAAGGTGTTTGAGCTGCTTCAGAAGTTGCTGGTGATGAAGCATAGCCCTTGACTGGAATATACATACTATCTATAATTTCTGCTAAAAGTTGTATCAAAAGTATTGCAGTATGAGTACCTAGATTAATGCAGAATGAATTTTGATGGGCATAAGCAAAATGTAGTGGTCATAGAACCGGACAAGAACAACAGTGATAGGCTCCAGAACAAGTTTCAGCATGTAACAATACACATACCACCTCTCAGACTCTAAAGTCCTGTTATGATCTAGGGAGCCCAAAGTCATGAGCCAGACAATTCAAAAGACATTTGGAGGGTTAACTCATAGACTAATGGAATTACATATGTATGTAAATATTACAAAAATAAAAATAAAAATGAAAAGCTAGTAGTGATTAATTGGAAAGCACAGGACCTGTACTTGACATAGATTGTTATTGTCCTGGTTTTGACTGGGACTGTTAATTTTCTTCCTAGCTGATATAGTGCTGGTGCTGTGTTTTCAAATTGAGGATGAAAATATTACTGATAACACACTGATGTTTTATCTGTAATTGAGCTGTGCTTACACTAAGTTACTGAGCTGTGCTTACACTAAGTTTAGGACACTATAGCGTCCTGCCAGTGAGGAGATTGGAGGTGTACAAGAAGGTGGGTGTGGGCTCACAACTGACCAAAAATGGAAGAAGGAATATTCCATACTATATGACATCAAAACCTTTTAAATTTCTTTATCACAACTCACGAGTTTTGCCTTTTTTTATTTTTTTTCCCTGATTTTCTTCTCAATCTCACTGTGGGGGAGTGAGTGAATGGCTGTCTGGTGCTTAGCTGCCTGACACTTTATACCACAATACAGAATTGAGATTCCAGTTCTATTTTCACATAGACTCCTACTGTATGAATGCTAAAATTCAGGACACAATTAGGATTTTGAATACACATAGGTCTGAACTTGTATTTTACATATACACCGAATGCATGTTTTTTTTCCCATTTATTCAATTACAGGAGACTTAAGGACACAGAAAATCTGTGGACTCTGCTTCTTTGCGTTACTATTTAAGATTTTAAGCTCTTGCATCCATTCTGTGTCAATAAGTTTAATTGTCTCATTGAATCTGAATTTAGTCTTGTACTACAGCTGAGAAGTTTTGTATCAGAATGCTTGTAACATTGATGAAGTCTGAAAGCAGCGGTGGGACAATGTTTAGTAGCAGGCTTAAAAATATATGTGCTTCTTACATAACCTAAATACTAGATCTCTGTGTAGAGGTACAAACTCAGACTAAGGACCAAATTATCTTACTCCAAAAATTTTATAAACTAATTTCAAAATAATATTAAGGCATTGATGCAGAGTGTAGTATAATTTAACAGTTTATGATACTGAAGATATGCCTTCCAAAAGCTTTAGCAAGGTTGATTTAATTTCAATTGAATGTATTTTTCACCACAGCTTGCTAGGGAGAAAGGAGATGGTGAAAGAGTTCAGTTGCTGGAGTAACAATAACTATGAGTTATTCTTTAGTTTCAATCATTTCAACTCAGACAGAAATAATTCTGAACTTTGGGAATTCAAACATATTAAAATCTTATCTCCCTTGACTATTCTTTAATCTCACCCTCTCTCTCTCTCTCTCTCTCTCTCTCTCTCTCTCTTTTTTTTTTTAAATGGAATATAGGTATTCTATAATACATTTTAAAAGTGTGGGTTTTTTTTACTCAATAAATTGTGAAGATATTTCATAATATTTAATGTATTAAAAACAGTCATATATGAAGTCTATGGAATTACAGAATTGTATTTTGAAATAGTATATTCAAATATTTCAGGCCTTCATGTTTTCAATTCAGGCAGCTTTTCACATTACAGCTGTTAGGATTCACCTGGTGACCTCAAAATATAATGAGATTTCTTACTACAAATCTTTGCTTTTGAATATCACAATTTTAATAACAAAAAACAAACAAACAAAAAGAAACTTTTTTTTCTCTTAGTGAATATATTTATAAAGTTCATACCTATGCAGAAGTGGGCAACTACCCCCAGAAGGGTTTGGAGGCTGCATTGTTTTCTCAATTAATATTCTGCATTAAAAAATATCCATTAGTCATAACATTACAAATTTTCTTTGGCAACTCCTACACTGACATAAATGTGCAGTTGTGCACTTTGTGCTGAGTGTGCCTGCTCTTATCACTGCTGGGACCATCTACTCTCTCAGAGCTGTCATAGCACAGAAGTTACCCAAGATAAATCACTTAACAGCATCTGCAGGCCCTTCCAAAGTAACAGATTAGATACAGTATATGCAGGGTAACACAAAGTGAAAGAGACTGACTGAATACTCTGGAATCTAAATCAGTTGCATCCTCCTCCCCAGTTAAAGCTTAGACTTGGCAAAGTGTCACAGAAAGCAGTGAAGATCATTCTTCAGTAAGGTCAGTGCAGTCAGGAGTAAGAATATATTGAGCCAGCATAGTAAATACATTGTTGTCACGGATGTTTTTTTGCTGCTGTTTTCTTTTTCTGACAGGTTAATTTTTTATTCTGCTTTCACTCTTACACTAGCATGGCTAAGGAGTCCTTTCTGTGCATAGTCTTTTCTCTAGGTGGGAGGAAATGCCACTAGAAAATCCCAAACTGAATTGCAAATATTCCTTTGTAGATTAGAGTCCTGAAAAAAGTGAATTTAACACTGTTGATAATGATTACATTGATGGTTCAAGACAAATAAAAGAAAATCAACTCTATTAAATGAAGTTAACAAACACAAATGCCAAACGTTAGGTAACTGTTTAGCAAGAAGGAAAAAACAATAGTATATATATTTTTGTTCAGAAGAAAATAGTGCTGCCCATCAAAAACATGTCATATCCTTCTTATCTTGTCAACAATATCAAGAGAATTTGACAGTACATCTTGCAAGTGTTCTGCTGCTATTATAAGATATAGGATGTGTTCAGAGAAAAGAATGACACGACTTTCCATTTACTGTCAGGTTAGAAAGAGACAAGGAACTTTATTATTGAGCTTTTAATTTGACACATATAGGATTGATATTCTTTTTCCTCAACAAGCAATTTTAGATTTCTTCAAATCAGTCATCTATTAACAATTTCTAGAATTCTGAGGTCTTTTAATCTTTTTCATAGTACAAACATTTGATTACTGTATAAATTATGGATGTTCTAAAACTAAACTTTCTACTCAAAATAACTGTTGGATTAGGAAATATTTTGACAAAAAGTATAGTTGTGGAGAACTTTCTGTCTATATATGGAGAGAAAGTAGATATGCAGAGCAAATGTAAACCTCAATCTTTAACAAGAGGCAATGTACATTCAGGTAGAGGAGTGCTGAGGTAAAGGAGTTACAGTGACAGTAATATAGGGAGAAACTTTAACAAGAAATAGAAAGATGAAGAGGGATGTTTAGCATAATAATGGCAGTAGGTGTAATGATTTTTTCATATGGTAAAATAGTTCCTTTTTCCGTATCAAAGTGCTTATACTAAGGCATGACATCCAAAGTCTTCTACAGATATTAAATGTAGGTTTATTTCTATGAAATACGTAACTACATAGCTAATCATTAATAACTTGAAGAAGTTTGGCCTCATTATTCTGCCTTCATCATCAAATATGATCAGATATTTTCTGACAATTGAAATAAAGCCCATCTTTAATTGGCACTGTAAGATCTAACAAAATCAATTGAAAATACATTGTAATAAACCAGCTTCTGAAGGGAGATCAGTATTTATTGCCATCTATTCTTTTAATTCTTTTCTTAATTTGAAGCAGAAGGTCTAACTCTTCAATTTGTGCTTTGTATTCATGTTGTGGTTGTTTTATTTTGTCTCAAATTCTAGCTCAAATAAAAACCTCAGAAGCATTGAATGCAATGATTCAGAAAAGGCAGTAGTAGCCATATTTGGGCCTTCATAACATTTTAGTAATTTGGATTTCAGGTAGATTCCATACACAGACTTTCCCTCATCCAGTGAGTCACACACACAGTCTAAAAAGGAGATCAGGTTGGTCAAGCTGGACCTGCCTTTCATGAACCTATGTTGGCTATGTCTGGTTTCCCAGTTGCCTTACATGTGCCATATGACTACACTCAAGGCTATCTGTTCCATAACCTTTCTCACTACTAAGATCAAGCTAATAGGCCTGTAGTTCCCTGGATCTTCTTTTGAACTTTCTTGTCCACTATCTGGTCTCCAGTTATTTGAGGCTCCCCTGTTGAACAGGACTTCTGATGCTGCTTTTCACAGTAGGCGAAATAACAGTTCAGTTGGTGATTGTTTTCAACTTTTTTTTCTCTAAATAGAGGATTAACTCATGTCACTTCAAATTGATGTAGGATATATGTCAAAGGGAAATAATCTCAATGAGAAAAAATTGATCTTTGTTAAACAGATCATAAACCTCCATTACATTCATTGTCTGCATCAAGAACTCAATACAAATAAATCATTTAAGTTAGTATGTCTAGATGTCTGTTTTACTTTACCAAGTAAAAATATTATTGTGCAGTTTTGTCAGAAATAACTGTCGCATTTCACAGGACATAATACTGACTCACTGATATGGGTGCTTAAAATACTGTAGAGTTCTAGAATCTACTCCTTGTTAAAATACACTGTAAAACTTCTGAACAGGCCTAAACATATATATAACTTGCTAGAGTCAGACTGTAGACTAGACCTAGGACTAATACAAAAAATTTTGGTTATTCACTGGGCTCAGAAGCATATCCGGCTTGGAACAACTGGCTCCAAAGCCAACAGTATATCAACTATTATGAATATACTCTGTTCCAGATGGATAGTGGATGTACTTAAGTGAATTTGGACACCCTCACATGTTTTGTGAGAGGGAATAAATCAACAGTCTACTGTCATTCCAGAAAACCATACTATCAATTCCTATTATTAAGGTAATAATTCAGAGTTGTTTTGTTTCTCTTTCAGCAGAGAACTGAACACTTCTCTGTTATTTTCTATGAATATCTGAATTTTTCTAATTTTTCTTCTCCACGCTTGTGGGAATACAAGAAAGTATATTCAGAGCAGAAGCAAGAGAGCAAGATAAATAGCATGAGAAAGGAAGACTAAGAACCAAGGACACTCCAGAAGTAAAAGAAAACAAATTCAAGAAAGTTGCATGACAGCCATATGATGATGACCCTGATCAAAGGAAGACTTCGTCGCTTGGAGACGAAGATTGGAGGCTTGCTGATGTGACTCCCATCTTCAAGAAAGGCCGTAAGGAAGACCCGGGGAACTACAGGCCTGTCAGCCTGACCTCGGTATCAGGGAAAGTTATGGAACAGATGATATTGAGGGAGATCACACGACACGTGCATGGCAATAAAGGGATCAGACCCAGCCAGCACGGGTTCACCAGGGGCAGGTCGTGCTTGTCCAACCTCATCTCCTTCTATGACTGGGTGACCAGACAGGTAGATGAGGGAAAGGCTGTTGATGTAGTCTACCTGGACTTCAGCAAGGCCTTTGACACGGTCTCCCACAGTATTCTCCTAAGGAAACTGGCAGCCCGTGGTGTGGACAGGTTCACTCTTCTCTGGGTGGAGAACTGGCTGGAGGGCCGTGCCCAGAGGGTAGTGGTTAATGGAGTTAAGTCCAGCTGGCGTCCTGTAACGAGTGGTGTCCCCCAAGGGTCAGTTTTGGGGCCCATCTTGTTTAATATCTTTATTGATGACCTAGATGAGGGAATTGAGTGTACCCTCAGTAAGTTTGCAGATGACACAAAGCTGGGAGGATGTGTCAAACTGCCTGAGGGTAGGGAGGCCCTTCAGAGGGATTTGGATAGGCTGAACAGCTGGGCTGAGCAAAATGGGATGAGGTTCAATAAGACCAAGTGCCGGGTCCTGCACTTTGGCCACAATAACCCCATGCAATGCTATAGGCTTGGGGCAGAATGGCTTGAAGAATGTAGAGAGGAAAAGGACCTGGGGGTGTTGGTTGATGCTCGGCTCAACATGAGCCGGCAGTGTGCACAGGTGGCTAAGAAGGCCAACAGCATCCTGGCCTGTATTAGAAATAGTGTAGCCAGCAGGAGCAGGGAGGTGATCATCCCCCTGTACTCAGCTCTGGTACGGCCGCACCTCGAGTACTGTGTTCAGTTTTGGGCCCCTCACTACAAGAAGGACATTGAGGCCCTGGAGCGTGTTCAGAGAAGGGCAACAAAACTGGTGAGGGGCCTGGAGCACAAGTCTTATGAGGAGCGGCTGAGGGAGCTGGGATTGTTTAGTCTGGAGAAGAGGAGGCTCAGAGGAGACCTTATAGCACTCTACCACTTCCTGAAGGGGGGTTGTGGTGAGGAGGGGGTAGGCCTCTTCTCCCTGATAAGTAATGACAGGACGAGAGGGAATGGCCACAAGTTGCGCCAGGGAAGATTTAGATTAGACCTGAGGAAGCATTTCTTTTCTGAAAGAGTGGTCAGGCACTGGAATGGCCTGCCTAGGGAGGTGGTTGAGGCACCATCCCTAGCGCTGTTCAAGAAGCGTTTAGATGAGGTGCTTAAGGAGTTAATTTAGTAGTTGGGTAGAGATAGTGATAGGAGGATGGTTGGACTAGATGATCTTATAGGTCCTTTCCAACCTTATGAACTTATGAACTTATGAACTTGGAATGACTCATGACCCTGACTGGATAAGCACCTGTGTGCATAGTTAAGGACTGTTTGTGGATTATTTTGTTGACAGGTAAAGGTGGGTGGGAAAGTAAAAGAGAAAACTTGTGAATGTACATAAGGAATGTTAGAACCTGTGATAAAGGGATGTTAGGACCTGTAATAAACTATTTGAATTGCCCTCATCTGAGTCTGTGCCTCAGATATTGCATTTGCTTTCTCTTTTTACCAAATACAAATTCTCTCCCTTTTTTGCATGCACTCTTTCTCCCAGCTCACATTATTTTCCCATTTTTGTCTCACATCTGGCTAGCTTAATATGTTGCTATCTGTCCTCAGAAACCAGGTGCCCCTCAATATTCAATCAAACTACACTACCCAACAGAACACATGCATGGCACTTCTGTAATACACCTTGTACCCTTCTGCCATCTTTCACATAGATTAATTTTGAAATAAGCATCCCCTTTACAGCAGCATGTGCACCTTTATTCATGTTACCATCTACTCTAGTTTTAACTGAACCTTGATGATATCTTTCTTACTCTTGCAGACTTTAAAATATCCTTTATTTTTTTCATATACTTAGACATTGTGATGCTCCAGAACACACATTAAAGACACCTATGTTTGTGCAGTAAATAGATTATGAAATTCAGAAATTATTCATAAAAAAAATTGCTACTGGATTTTCTAATTCTCATATTTTTCTACTAAAAACAAAGATTCTCCCTGCAGAATTTTGAGTGATCCTTATGAAATTCAAACTAAATTCTAAATTAGTTTAAACCGACATTTCATGGCTAACTATTGGTCTTGCACTGAGCAGAAAGTGGCCACAATAAATTGTCTTGAGTAAATGATATGCTGCTAAAACAAGGTAAGATACAGAGAAAAAACAATCTAAACAGTGAATTTCAGTTCTGTTCTTCTCTATCTCATTATTAAAAAAAAAAAAAAAGGAAAAAAAAGAATTAAAAGAAAAAAAGAAAAAAGAAAAAAAATGGTAATATTGAAAGTTCTTTATTTTAATTCATCTACTTTTGCCCAAATGATTCATCTCTTTTGAAAGTTGTGATGTATGAAACTATATCAGATTTTAAACCAAGCTACACCACCCCTTGAGAAAAAAATAATTCTTTGACCCCTCGTGCCTATTATTCAGACAGACAGCAATTAAGAAAGGGACAGTATGGAAGTGGATACCACCACTCCAGTTCTCTCAAGGGGTGTTCTGAGCAACAAAAGCATGCTATAAAATTAGTTTGAAAATCACTTAAAAAAAAAAATAGAAAAGCAAAACAAAACAACAGCAAAAAAACACTTTCAATATAAAGTGACAGAAGGAAACAAATAAAATAAGAAGTAGATTTGTTAAACTTTTGTTCTGTGATCTCTAAAATACTAAAATAGAATGAGGAAGTAAGAAGCTTGAAACACATATCTTATATGTGTTATATCTTGTATGTGTTTCAACAAACTTCTTATATTGTTTTTCCCTTTTTCTCACATATTACTGCAGGAAATCATGCTTCAGCAGGGTGGTGTCACGCTCCAATATAAAGGAGGGAGCCGAGGTTCTTAGATTATGTATATACCCAGCGTGAGACTAAGAAACAACGGAAGAAGCACCGGAGAAGCAGTGAACAGTGACCAGCTCGTGAGGGTTCAGATGGTAGAACACCTCGAAGGAGCGGCGAGGTCCAGGAAAAAGCAGCATGTCTCAGGCAGCAGGCCCAGGAGGGAGTTCAGCAGCAGGGATCAGCTCAGGAGGTTTCCGATGGAAGAACACCAACAAACAACAACAACAACAACAAAAACACACAAATTTCATGGTGGTAGAGCCCTCTTTTATCCTCCATTTCTCTTGCCTATGTGACAAATCCCGTGCTAGCCTGCCAGGCAAGCTTCTTCTGAGATGGCTATCTCCCCACGGAGATGAGTACCACACAAGAGTGTTCAGTGGCCATTGAGCTGCAGCTTATCTCTCTTTTGTTGCCCCAGGACATGCCCATCTGCTTGTCCTTTAGACAAAGGATTTCACAACCCTTGCCCAGGACTAGCTTGGACATGTTCGGACATGTTCATCAGCAAACTTTGAGGCAATGTTATAAAATATTAGTCTCTTACAGATGGCTGCAGATATCACTTTGATAAGTCATGGATTCAGGAAACTTAAATCAAATGTCACCAATAGATGTAGCTAGCAGAGAAAGTTGGAATGACTAATTCTGTTTTAGAGGCTTGAAAGTATATTCTCTCTATTATATGAAAAGTTTATCCTGCCCTTGAAAACTCATTTGAAACTCAGATAAAGAAAAAAACAAAACAATTAAAAAAACCCCACTTTTTATTCTGTTTCCTCTCTCTCTCTCTCTCTCTCTTTAATTTTCAGTTCTAGAAATGCTAATCATGTTTGAAGAATCGTTTAGTAGTATTCTTTTGGTTTGTTTGTTCAGTTAGTTTTACTGCATGCCACGCTGACGAAATTCAGAATAGGACTATGTTGATTATATGTTAGAATGATTTTGTGTATTTGGATGATGATTGTAGTGGCAGGAAATAGCTGTATAACTGTATGTTACTGTATGCACACACCATGCTGGAAGTTGTTGTTTAGTTTTAAGCTAGTCTTCAATGCAGAAACTCCCTCCGCTTTTGTTTTCTTTTCCTATTCTTTTGCAAACTGAATTAGCACCAGACTGCATACAGCATAATAACTTTAATCTGCCTTTCTCTGTACACAGCAGAAAGATGACTTGCTGCCTTAAATGTTTCTATTTTCATATGTGCTATATGATTTGTACTTACAAATACTAAACATGTTAGCAAGAGTAAGTCTTCAGAATCACAGAATCACAGAGCTTTAGGAGTAGGAAGGGGTCTGTGGAGATCAAGTCCAAGATCCTAATGCTGACACTTCATGTCTTGGAATCTCAAATCATCAGAGCCTGTGAATTACTAGAAGCAGCAATTCCACAGTGTTAGAGTTTTCTTAAACCTTTCATTTTTCTTCCCCTTCTTCCCACAACGTGAAATATGATTTTGGGTACTTTTATTACTAGTGTGGATATTTTTTTTTTTATCATGGGCAACCCAGTTATAAAATCCCACTGCATTTAGAAGCTTTTACTAGTAGGGGACTAGAGAATGCAGTAAGCTTCTAAAACTTGTTTTTAGACAAAACGCAAAATTATTCTGACATTGTATCATAATATTTCTGAATGACATTAAAATTTTAAAGCCAAATTGGGTATCTGTGGCTTAACTCATAGCAGGTTTCACCTAAAATATGTATCAAGATAATGCACTGTTGAAGGCCTTGACTGGCCCTGACTGGCTTGCTTTTATGTCATAACAAAATAGTATAGTTCAGATTTTATGCCAGTCTTTCATATGCAACAATTCTAAACTATTTGTCTAGACCATATCAGAAAGGTTAGAGTAAGCTGGAAAACTGTAAGAGCAATGAGAGCTTTTGAGGAAGGAAAATCTAAAAAGATCTTTAGATTATTTATGTCACTGGATTTGAGACTGGATTTTGAGCTGAAAACTTTAGAAATTATTATTTTGGACTATCTCTTTACCTTAATATTTATGTTTGTTTTTTCCTGAATCCATTTTCTGTGGAAATTATAAAGGAGCATTTATAATATTTTGCTAATATTTTCTTACACATTTATATTTTTTTTTCTTAAAATTTGGTTTGTTAACCAACAGATTTTAGTCGCAGTACTTTTAAAAAAACTTCCAAAGTACCTTTGGAATCTTATTAACTAACAGGATAATAAACTGATTTTAGTATAACTTTTCTGTTCAGAGTACAGTCCATGTACTCTGGGATTTGATTTAGTAGTTCAGTGGGTAGGGATGGTGATAGGAGGATGGTTGGATTAGATGATCTTGTAGGTCCTTTCCAACCTAATGAACCTATAAACCGGGTGCTTGGCTCTTAACTCTGAATGTAGTAGCTGGTTAAGATTACAAATAAACTCTTGCTTTTCTCAAAATATGAAGTAAAACAAAACATTCTGACCATAGTGACATTCCAGTAGTTTTTTTTTTTTTTTTTTAATTAATTTTTACCATCTTTGGAGAAGAGTGAAACTAAAAGAGAACTTAAATCAAGATGGAATATTACAGTCACCTGAGTGAACAAATAATGAACAAAAATGAAAAAAGTTATAATGTTGCCAGATTTACAATGAAGAAATAATACTAACTGACCAAAAAATGTCTTTTAAGAGGTTAGAAATCTATTACAATAATTCTGTAATAAAAAGCTTTTGCTTATAATAGTATTTTATACATCTGACTTTCCTAAGTCCTTGAGCTTGATGGTAGAGAGTATGATTCTGAAAGTGCATCTGATACTTTGATTTATGAAAATGTTGTGGAAATAAAACAAAAATAAATATGTGAATAAAGAAAGAAAAAGGAAAAAAAACCTGTACACCTGGTAGGATGATACACAGCCTTGTAAATGTAGGGGGACAAGCCAAATATCTTGAAGTATACATCATGCTCAGAAATAAACAATCTTTTTTTCTTGCAGGTCACAAAATACAGCACAGAATCACCTCATTCACATCCTCAGCATACCACCAGCATTTTAAATGTAACTTGAGTGAGAGTTACTTTGCAGATGTAACATTATTATTGTGTGTTGAAATTCAAGTATCAATTCATACCATATGTTGGAGTATGGACATTCATACTGTATATCTGACTTCAATATGAAATAATTAAGAAAATATCTGTAGAAATGAAAATTAGATTTTTGTGTGAACAGCTTCAGGTAAAACAAGAATAACGTCTGTGTGACACCTTATTGATGAATAGGTTTTGTTCCAGCTGTAAGCCTTGGGGGGAATTTCAACCTCAGCAAACAGATGATGAATGGTCAGTGTCATCTGATTGTTTTTGAACGTGAAAGATCAAAATTGTAAGACGCAGTTCAGGAGTGGATTACTAAAATGTTGCTATCAGAAACACATTTTCAAGAAACTGAATATTTACCAAGTACCAGAGAGACCTTTTTCCACCTTTCCACTGTGGTGAGGCAGTTGGCCCTGCTAACCTAGTAAGATTAAGTGATGCAAATAGCTTAGAAAAAAGGAAACGTTAACAGGTGCACCAGCTCATGGTTTACAAAGTGCCATCCAGTTCCTGCTTCTGGGACAGAATGGCATAGTTCCATTCAGATTAGGTGCACTGATTTTAAACAAGGAGTGTTCTGAAAGGAGACAAGTCTAGTTCTCAAGGTCAAAACGTTGAGAAAAAATTAACTGAGTGAAAAGGTCTCTCAGTCTCAACATATGATGACTACATGGATTCATAGACTTTGGCAGCTAGGTCAGAAGAAATAACCAGTGGGATATCATGATGTCATGTCTGGGAAACGTGAGACTAGCATGTAGTATAGATTTAGCTGTTAGCATCTTTGAGGTAAGAGATTCAACTAAATCTAACTACCTGAGATGTAATTACTTGATGCTTTACCTTCCCTTTGTTTTCTGAATATGTGTTTTGCTTATCTCTGGCAAAAATTAGTCTTTTATTTCCATAATAAATCACTACAAACCAGATTTTACCTCATGAATCATTTTGTTCTTTGATATTCAAAGAGTCCTTACCATAGAACTACCCTCTCTCTGCTTTCATGAGCTGCAGATAGGCTTCTCTCATTCTCTATCATAAACACTAGGCAGCAGATGAAAAACAAACCTGCCTACTCCAAAGGAATAAAAAATGATTAATATATACATGAGGACTGAAATAAGATACGCTGATTTTTTTATTTTTTTTTTTTGTTTGTTTCTTTACTTATTTATTTATTGCTTTGTTGGTAATGTCAGCTAAAACTCAGTATGGGAACTGAAGAAGTATTAAGTAATCCCACCCCATTAGAAAAAAAAAGGAAAAAAAAAAGATAAGAATAACATAAAACTTTCCCATCTTACTCAGTAGCTGTATTAAATGCTTACTTCACATGCACCTGAAGAACTAAAAGGCTTATTTATATTCTTTTTGTGTGTCCAGCCCAAGAAAATCATAAAGCTGTTGGAGAAGATCCAAAGGAGAGCCACAGATACAGCCAGAAGAATGGAGCATCTTTCCTGCAAAAACAGGCTGAAGGAACTAGGGCTTCTCAGTGTGGAGAAGAGAAGAGACAACTTGTCAACGGTTTATGGGCAGGTTCGGCCCGGTTCCGTGACAATTGCTGTGGGAGACCCACAGAGCCATGCCCCAGGAAAGAGGAAGGGGGAAAGGGAAAAGGGAGATGGGCCTAAAAACAAAACAGCAGCAACGATCTGAGGAGTAAAGCTAATTTACTAAATAAGATATCGGAAAGCAAAATAACACAATATAATTGGAATTGAAGCTAATAAATCAAATAAAATGAGCAAGAGATTTATTATGTCCAATAAACCAAAGGCCTTATGTTAAGCACGGAAAACGAGATGGCAGCGAGCACCCACTGCTGAGTCCATCCCAAAGGGAAGAGAGTGTCCCGTGACCGCAGACAGTTTTTATCTTTCCCTCTGAGCATAAACACGTAAAAATGCAAAGCATCTCACAGTCCTCTGGAGAATGTAATTCTTCTCTCCTGAGACAGGTACACCTGGAACTATCGATGATCCGCAGGGCTGGAACATTAACTCTTCAACTCTTAATACACTACATGATGTTCTGATGTGGAATACCAATGTCAAAAGTCATAAAACCATGACATTCCACCCTGTATTCCACATCACTACATCATGCTTGATATACATATATGTACAATGATTAACATGCATTAAATACACACACACAGCATACATACGAGTATATACATGGAATTACTGACTGCACTCCCCCAACATCAAATTCCCTTGTGGTACACACTGAACATTCTCATTCCTCTGCATCACCCACCAAGTGGACCCAGGTCCCTGAGCATAGACAGTTCCCCAGAAAGGTTTGCCCTTTCCAGAAGCTGGAAGAACCCAAACCGCTTTTCCCAACATGTTCTTTACATGTACTACAGGGACCTTATCTCCCTCTACAGTATGTAGAGATCTGGATTGGGCAGGACCATCATGATTGATGGATCCTCATGTGTTGACCAACAAGGTAGCTTTTGCCAGATGCTTCTCTCAGTGCTTAAATGTTCTGCCACCCATTGCTTTCAAGATGGTTTTTAACAACCCATTGTACCTTTCAATTTTATCAGAAGCTGGTGTATGATAGGGGATATGATAAATCCATTCAATGCCGTGATCTTTGGCCCAAGTATTTACAAGAGAATTTCTGAAATGACTCCCATTATCTAATTCAGTTCTTTCTAGAGTGCCATGTCACCACAGGACTTGTTTCTTGAGCCCTAAGATGGTGTTTCGGGTGGTAGCATGGGGTACTGCATATGTTTCAAGGCACCCAGTGGTTGCTTCCACCATAGTGAGCACATAACGCTTACCATTGCTAGATCGTGGCAAGGTGATATAATCAACCTGCCACGCCTCCCCATATTTATACTTTTGCCATCGCCCTTCCCCCCAAAAGAGGTTTCATCCTCTTGGCTAGTTTAATTGTGTCATACGTATCACAGTCATGGATAACCTGTGCAATAGCATCCATAGTTAAGTCCACCCCTCGGTCTCTAGCCCATTTATATGTTGCATCTCTTCCTTGATGACCCGAGGTCTCATGGGCCCACCGAGCTAATAATTCACTCTTGTGTTGACAGTCCAAGTCTGCTTGAGCCACCTTAACTTTGGCAGCTCGATCTACCTGATGGTTATTTTGTTGTTCTTCAGTTGCCCGGCTCTTAGGAACATGAGCATCTACATGGTGCACCTTTACAACCATATTCTTTATTCAGGTAGCAAAGTCTCTCCACAGTTCAGCAGCCCAAATAGGCTTACCCCTTCACTGCCAGTCATTTTGTTCCCATTGCTGAAAGCACCCCCATAAAGCATTTGCCACCATTTATGAGTCAGAGTAAAGATAAAGCACTGACCATCTCTCTTGTTCAGCAATATCTAAAGACAGTAGGACAGCCTATACGTCTGCAATTGGCTTGATTCTCCTTTTCCTTCAGTGGCTCCATAACTCTTAAACTCTTAAAACACTACATGATATTATGATGTGGAATACCAATGCCAAAAATCATAAAACCATGACACACCTCATTACAGCTTTTTAGTACTTAAAAGGAGTATGTGAACAAGAGGGCAACTGACTTTTTATTCAATCTGAGAGTGATAGAACAGGAGAAATTATTTAAACTGAAAAAGAGAGGTTAAGATTACATGTTAGGAGAAAAATTTCACTCACAGGGTGGTGAGGTACTGGCACAGGCTCCCCAGAAAAACTGTGGATGCCCCATCCCTGGAAGTGTACCAGGCCATGTTGGATGGGGGCCTGGGCATCCTGATCTAGTTAGTAGCAATCCGACTCATCTCAGAAGGATTGGAAGTAGAGGATCTTTAATATCTCTTTCAATTCAAGCCATTCTATGATCCTATGCTTTTTACTTACATGTTTGCAGTGTGTCTATGTAGCAGAACATTAACCATATGTCCTTTCTTCTTGATCTAGTGTAGAACCACTAGAAAGTCATGTCAGAGAGGAGAGACATTGGCCTGCATTTATGAAACATGTCAAGAAGAAGATTATGAAATAGGCATTGGAAACATATTCTAAACAAGAGATGGCTTTTGACATGCATTTTGCCAGGTGAGATTCTGTGGTAAATTTCACAATAAAGTTCCAAATACTCTGTGCTTAGTGTGGCAAGCTATTTATTTGAAGTAACAGGGTGAACAATGAATATGTAGAACCCACTGTCTGACATAAAAATAGTGGGAAGATTGTCCACTGGTTTATTTCAAACTGTAAAAGAAGCTGTATGTCTGAAACAGATCTACATTTACACTGCTCTGTATCTACTAGATGCACAGTTTTTCTCTTTTTTTTTTTTTTTTTATTTCCACATTTTCATAAATCAAAGTGTCAGGAGGGCTTAATTTACTTTAGAAGTAAGCAATCTATTCAGTAAACATCTACCGAATTCATAGTAAAGTGATTAATATTTGTAAGTATCCATTAGGATACTTAAAAATAAATGTAAATATATTCAATGATGATGATTTTTTAAAAAAAGTTAAATAATATATTTATTTATCTTTTGTTATTTATATTTTAATTTATTCATAGTTTATTTATGCCAGTAACTTGATTTTTGTAATTAATACCGGATTACATTTCAGTATGTGCTACATATCAAAATGGAATTCCACAAACACCTGAGAGACTAATATTCTGCTCTGAAACCTGAGGAATAAACTGAAATAACAGGTATAAAATAAATCTGGTATAGGTTACTGAGATTAGCTATTCATATCTGTGTACTAGACTGATGAATGACCAAAATTCAACTATAAAAGCATCTTAAAATTTACCAATTTTGTGCAAAAAATTAATTTAAATACTGTGATCTGCAAAAAGGAGAGCAAAGTATGATAAACTGAACAAATATTAGAAATACATCATGTAAAAAATACTCATTTTCCAAGAATACTAACATTAGTATGGTAGAATTGGTGTGAGATTTGTCCTTGGGTAATGTATTTGTATGTGTTCCCAAGTGGAATGGAGATGAAGAAGGCCTGCCTCCTATAAAATGAGCAAGGTTAGACAGGGGGAGGGTGAAACAGATAAGAGTAGAACTGGTTATTCAGTGCTACATATTCAATTGCAAAATGTCATTCTGGCTCAGTAATATTGAGTTTTTAAAATCCAACCCATCCAGAAATTTAGCATACAATGAGGCAATACATGAAAAATTTCATCTGAAAATGTTGCTACTTACATATAAAAGTGCTAAGTCAGGGGGAAAATTATTTACTCATTTGACTATATTTGAAAAAATTATGGTTAAGAAGAAGTTGTGGTAAGAAACTGCATAAACAAGAGATGAAGATCAGGGGGGTATATATTTTGGATAGTCAGATGTATTTTCCATAATAATATTATTTAGAATAAATCATCTAAATCAAGACAGTGTCTGAGAACTCCTCATTTCCAAAGTTGCTGTGCATAATAGCACGTCAGTATCTTATGGAAAGCATAAATTTACAAATGTGATGAAATGTATTTTTATTTTCTTCCTTTGACTGCAGCAGATTTCCAAGCAAAGACATTGGTATTGGGAAACCTGAAGTATGTAGCCCGGGAAGGAATTGTCAACTCTTCTGCTTTTTACTGCTCACTTCTAACTCTCCAACTTTCACTGAAAGAATAACTGAATTTTGAACTGTTATGTTTTAAGAATTGTGACACAATTAAAACTTGCCCAAAATAAATTAATATCTTTTTGGAAGATCTTGAGACATACCATAAAAAACCAATGTTAAGTGCCTTTTAGGTGACACATACTTTTTCAAATACATTTCATGTCATTATCAAGACTGGAAAATCTTCATTTTTGGAATGTTCCACTATGAGTTGGAACTCACCAGTTATGGGAAATAAAATTAATTCCTTACTCTGCATATATATTCCATCAGCAATTTATAAATATTTTGTGGCTTAATGAAGGTAGCAGTCTTTCTAAACAAAGAGGTCAGATAGAGACTGGAATAGCTAAGCTTGAAATCTTCGTCATTAGACAATTGAAGGGATGACATCTCATATTCATTATTCATTGTTTGATTGCTTGTTTAATTAATTAATTATTTAATTGGTGGTGGTACAAGTTTTTAACTTTAAAATATATGTGCATCTTAAAAATCTGAGTAGTTACAAAAATAAAATGGAAGATTCTGCAAAATGACTAGGAGATATTTTCATTGAAAATATGCCTGATAAATAGATCAAGCGTGAGGCACTCTGGAAAGCAAGGAGATGTTCTAAGTCAGGGTGCTTGCAGCTTTTCAATATGACTGCAAAAATAACTTCTCAATCAGTAAGAAAAAAGAAGGCACCTGATTAATGAAAGATGTAGAAGCACTTGTAAGTATGTCATGTTCTTCTGACTCAAGAATAGTTTTAAGTGGAGTGCCTACATATGGTAATTGCTACTTCCTGAGAAGTCATTCAGTTTGTTGTTAAACAATTCTTCGTTTTTTAGTAGATCTGGCATTATCTCTGAGGGAGTTCTAAAGAACCAACCTAAGAAGAAAAAAGTGTACTATACCTGAGTAAATGAAGACTGATCTGACTCAGAAGTTACTTTCCTTCATCAAAAATTCCAGAATGGTGTAGTCTATAAATGAATTTCAAATCCATCAGTAATATCTACAGTAACAGCTGACATGAATGAAATCATGTATTCCTAATCTATGAGAAAACATTTCTCTGAGACAAAGGATTCCCTTCCCTTCCCTTCCCTTCCCTTCCCTTCCCTTCCCTTCCCTTCCCTTCCCTTCCCTTCCCTTCCCTTCCCTTCCCTTCCCTTCCCTTCCCTTCCCTTCCCTTCCCTTCCCTTCCCTTCCCTTCCCTTCCCTTCCCTTCCCTTCCCTTCCCTTCCCTTCCCTTCCCTTCCCTTCCCTTCCCTTCCCTTCCCTTCCCTTCCCTTCCCTTCCCTTCCCTTCCCTTCCCTTCCCTTCCCTTCCCTTCCCTTCCCTCTCCCTTCCCTCTCCCTTCCCTCTCCCTTCCCTCTCCCTTCCCTCTCCCTTCCCTCTCCCTCTCCCTTCCCTCTCCCTTCCCTTCCCTTCCCTTCCCTTCCCTTCCCTTCCCTTCCCTTCCCTTCCCTTCCCTTCCCTTCCCTTCCCTTCCCTTCCCTTCCCTTCCCTTCCCTTCCCTTCCCTTCCCTTCCCTTCCCTTCCCTTCCCTTCCCTTCCCTTCCCTTCCCTTCCCTTCCCTCTCCCTTCCCTTCCCTCTCCCTTCCCTCTCCCTTCCCTCTCCCTTCCCTCTCCCTTCCCTTCCCTTCCCTTCCCTTCCCTTCCCTTCCCTTCCCTTCCCTTCCCTTCCCTTCCCTTCCCTGGAATTCCCTGGAATTCCCTGGAATTCCCTGGAATTCCCTGGAATTCCCTTCCCTTCCCTGGAATTCCCTTCCCTTCCCTGGAATTCCCTTCCCTTCCCTTCCCTGGAATTCCCTTCCCTGGAATTCCCTTCCCTGGAATTCCCTTCCCTGGAATTCCCTGGAATTCCCTGGAATTCCCTGGAATTCCCTGGAATTCCCTTCCCTGGAATTCCCTTCCCTTCCCCTCCCTTCCCCCTCCCTTCCCCCTCCCTTCCCCACTCCCAGTCCCACAGAGAACTAACAGTTGGCTAACAATGAACTATCACAATTTTAGGAGGACAAAGCTACATCTTTTGATCAATCATTGGGAGTGGATAGGATAATGATTTGGGGAATGTAATGAATACATAATGAATCTGAAAATATAATCTGTTCACAAATGATCAACTGGTAGAGCATTCTTGGAGTTATCCCAATAATATCCCAGTGATGCCAATAAAGAATGCCTTTTTTAGTGGTAACAAATCTTTTCTGTTAAGTTCCTACACTTATTTCTTAGAATCAATAATTGTCCTGATGAGTACTGTGACCATTTAGGAGCAATATGAAGTTGTGTTTACAGGTACAGGTTCTGGATTCTAATACAGAATAATGCCTGTCTTCTGCAAATCAAATAAGTCCTAAAACCTAGATCCAGAAAACGTAGTTGAATGATCAGCTCTCAGTGAAAATATATTGGGAGTTACATATATGCAAGTCAGATATTTAGAAACTTCAGTATTCACTGAGTTTGGTGATCATTAAATGGCACAGCTCTTTCCATCAGAAATATAACAAGGAAGTATCTTTTAATTTGTACAGAAAAAATAATTTTATCCTCTGCCAATGTGCAGATGATTCTAGTGGAAACGGAAATGTATTTACTTTGATTAGGGTGATGTCAAAGGGAAAGTGTCTAAAAACCCACTCACCTGATGTTATTAAGTAGTTGAAAGAAAATCATAAATTGCTATTCATTTTGAATCATACAAAATAATCATATCTAATTGGGACCACATTACTTCATTATTCATCTTGTTTTATTGGGAATATTCCAAAATTCTAAGTTATATTATATAGTCTATCATAGAACACTCTGCTTTTTGCTGGCACATCTTTTGGTTTAAATCATTTCCTTCCTGTTTTCCATCTTCGCTTATTAGAACTTTTTAATTCAAATTACATCATTGAAAAATCAACTCTGCTATGGAAAATAATAATAATAGCTTCTGGATATTAACTCAACATAAGTGTTTTTTGCTATGAATCTCTTGGATTATCTAATATTGGTGGGAGACTATTTTCTTCTGTTAAATTATTCTTAATAAACTGAAATCCAGGGCTGAGAATAATTAATCAAGATTCTTAGACTCACAGTTTCTGGGATAAGTCATAACTTCCTGAGTACTGATTTTCCTCCATATTATAGTTATATAGTCCATTCCGTAGTGATAATATGCAGACTATCTTAAAGAAGTTGGCCTAAGTTCCCAAAGATCAGATTCTAAGTTCCCAAAGAATCAGATCCCAAAGATCAATAAGTTCCTAAGTTACTTTAAGTTACTTTGGGAACTTAGGAATTTTGCTCCTTATGACCACTGAGCCCTTTATTCTTAAAATGAGTATTTTGTCTTTTTTTAGTTACTAGTTACAAATTATTTTCTTCACATTCCATTTTCTCAGGCATCAAAAATGACAAAAATTGAAGACAGAACAAGTTCTAAATAATACTCAGCTAAAAAGGACAATAAGATTTATGTCAGCATTTACAATAGAAACTGACAAGAATCCTTATTAAATCCACTCCATAGGAACGCAACACGTAGTTTGGCCAAGATCCACAATTGATATAAAATTGGCAGAGCTCCAGTGAAGCCAGTGAATCCACACTGAATTCCATCACCTAAGCATTTAGTTTTTAAATTGGAGGGAATATAAAGCATTTTAATCTTAAACTAGTTAATTGATGAGTTCTTTTATTTATTTACTTATTCATTAATTCATTTATTCATTAATGCATTTATTATTTTTCTTAAGGTAGAACAACTTCCTACAGTTTCTACTATTTTATCTAATATTTGCCAGTTATATCAACCATGAAATGTTCTAACTTTTTAAGGAATTTTGCTATCTGATGTATCTGTAAATATATTTGTTCGTTTAAGTAATTGCTTGGTCTTTTAAATCATTTATATTTTTATTAGTTTTAATGCATTCTATCTGAGTTCCTATAAGAAGAATTAAAATGCTTGCTGAAGCTCTCTATTCCTGTCTTTCTTTTTCTGTAGAACTAGTCTAAACTCAGGAAATTAGACACAAGTGTTCGCTGGAAGAATGTTTCTTATCAGTGTGCGCATGCCATTTGGAGATGTTTAAGATGTGCATTAAATGTCAGCACTCATCTGGTAAAATTCCAATATTAAAAGGAAAGAATGGTACTGACAGATAAAATATCATATACTGATGATACATATTCCACTTGGACTAATTAAACAGAACTTATATTCAGCTACCTTTCCCTACTTTGTCCTTCTTTATTCATCAAATTTTTCCTGATGCTGTGTTTTGATTTGATTTTATACATACTGTTTAAGCATTGTTCAGTGTAATAACCCGGCCTCCTTTATACATTGCAATCTTATTTTCTTACTTATGAGCATTTAGTTTCTGTCTAAAATGCTTTTGAGGAAATCTCAGAGGCAGGTCATTTGTTGATCTGTCCAAAGGTAGGAAGGCTTTACAGAAGGATCTAAATAGTCTGGATCAATGGGCTGAGATCAATTGCACAGGCTTCAACAAAACCAACTACGGTGTCCTGCTCTTTGTTCCTAAAAACCTCATGCGTCTCTACAAGCTTGAAGCAGAGTGGATGGCAAGCTGCCTGGTGAAAAAGGAGGAAAGCTCGAAAAAGGTGGAAAAGGTGGAAAAGGATAGAAAAGGCATCACTAGATTACTCTTAGATCCAGTAACGCCTTGGTGTCAGGTGCTGATCTTCAGTAGAGGTGGGTTGTTAGAGATTGTGTTGTTCAGTTGACAGCAGCCAACTGTGACAGTACAAACTTCTACTTATAGTCCAAAGTGCTAAAGTTAGCTCTTTTGGAGTGATAGCTTCTGGCTTAGGGATCTCAGCAGGAACCCTTTATTCCCATCTTCCAGGCCTTGCAAAATTAATTCAGCTTATCTGCTGGAATTATTAAGGGGAAGCAAAGAGATGCCAGCTTGTATCTTGTCTTCACAGCATACAATGGTGTCACCTCCCGGTTTCCTGTATCAAGCTGGAGTTGTTTGCTCACAGGTCAAATCTTCAGCCAATAAACACTCCTGACCCCACCCTTTGAAAAGCAAACAACTCCACAGAATTGGTTTCAAATCTAAAATTGTCCACAGAACGTTGCTGATTGCCTGATGCTGATTTGAGACACTTCTTATCAGTTTCAGACAGCAGGTTTTCAAATTTCTTGTTTATACTAGGAATTAAAACAGTTCACCTGAGCAATATATCTTTGCAAAGAAGTATCATCAGTTTATTGAAGTGTGACAGAGAGACATCAGTATTGCTTCTACGGGAAATTTCACAGTGACTACATCTAGTCAACACCAGCTATTTCGACTACAGTGGATTATTTGTAGAGTTGAACTAGCCATAGGCACTACTCTGAATACAAATAGTGCAGATTATCCATGTAAACTACACAGTTCAGCTAGATTAATTAAATTGTGAAGTTTTCATCAGTGATCTATACTTTTTGTACTCTAACATGTACGGACAGCTCAGTCATGTGAACAATCCATTATGATTTGAAGTTGGGAGAACTTGAAAGTGCATATACAGATAATAATAATGATTGGTCAGTTCAGAATGTAAGGGTTTACCTAGAAAATCTTTTTACTTTCACAGTTCCTGGAAGACAGAAACCCTTGTTCAGAGCAATTAGCAAACATTAGCATACAAAAATTAGCTAAATATTTCCATATTAGAAATCAGTTTCTTATGATCCCTTACACTGATAGGAATATGTCATAATTTTATTATGAAAATTAAGGTGAATAACTTTTACAGTTTCTTAATATAAAAACATTTAGTAACACAAAGCAATTGGGATTACTCTATGCATTAAAGTATTCTTCCTTTATACTGCTGAAGGCCTTTGTCCAACTGCTATCTACAGGAAGACAAATGCTCTGAAAACTACATAATTTTAAGAAGAATCTTGGTTTACAGATTTAAGTTTCAAATTCTGGAAATAGAGAAGAAAAAGCTAGGATAAAATTTAACATGCTAAAGCACTCCATACAGAAGTATTATATTCCCAGGACAACAAGGAAGTATTTAACTCCAAAAATTGCAAATCTTGCTGATATTTCTGTTTCAAGAGGATTTTACAAAATTACAGTTTCATAAACATACTCTGATCTATACGGAGAATTTGAAAGAAAAAAAGTTTTCATCTCTTCTTGATTGCTTGTAGGCCAAATTTAATAAATTATTAATTACCATTCAACAAATAACTATTTATTTCCTTGTTATTTAATTTCTAATATCGTTACTTGTACCTGTGTTTCAAGATAACTATCTTCACCAGAAGGAGTTGTAACCAAGAAACTTGATGAGAGTAATGAATGAATATAATAGGCAAAACTGTATACTACTTGCTGAAGTGAAACTGGAGAAACAAGAATGAATATTTCAAGACTGTTGCCTGTAATATATAAAGAGCAATCATTTGCAAAATCCAGCAAATTAGCATTTCAGCTAATTTAATATGAATGTTTTGATATATATATGGGTAGATCGCTTAGATATGTAACTAGACATACAAACAAAACAAGAACTTAAAAGTACAAATAAACTATTATTTCAGACTTAGCAATTTCACAGATTATTATATCATGTTTTTATCAACAAGAAATAGTCTTGATTAATTTTTGCATTGCTTAGTAAATAAATGAGATATGTATTTAAACAAGTGAAATATAAGTGACTGAAAATGAATAAATGTTCAAATTAATTAATTTGAAACCTTAGTCAAAGTAAACTGATAATAGGCTTGGTGTTCAAGACCTGAATTCTAATTAGTTATCATGACCACCACAGATTAAAAATACTTCAGTGCAAGAAAGAATATGCAACATAATGAGATATTTTCAAAAACTACTTATTTCTCACATCCTAGGTTACAATAAAAGTTAAATCTTATTCTGCATTATCAGTTGATCACTGATGTTATATACTTTTATCTCACCCATGGTAACTTTTCTAAGTAACCGATTTAAGACTTTGTTAGGTTACTTTTGCATATTATTAAGTGACATCAGGGAAGTATTCTCACTGAAATAAATTCATTTAACATGACAACTACTTTTCATCCATTAGTCACCACCATTAACATACATTTTCATTAGCAATGAACAAGAGCCTTCATGCCGTGCTTGTAAAAATCTGCACAAGCGGAGATGACCCTCTGTCGAATTTGTCAGTGCTGGAACACACGACCCATCACCTTACTGTGCTCACATCCACCATCTCCATAATCAATCAGTAAGCCTCAATGGATGTCAGTGGGTGCCATTTTTTCATCTTGGAGGAATTTAATTCCACATCTTTGCTTCATACACACACCCATTTTTGTCAGACATGTTTTGACACATTGTGTCAGTCTGGCCCTCTGAGGCCATCTATTGCATGCATGCAAAACATAATGGAATACTGCCATCAAGGTTCAACCTATATTGATTTACCACCAACATAACCAAACAGGAGATACTACATTCAGAGCATCCCATCAAGTATTGCCACATGTGGGGTTCTTGAAATTGATTCAGTGTTTAATTTGTTACAAGGAAGTACAATGTCAGTAATTAGTTGGAGCATTAGGACTAATTTTGTCACCACATATACTGGACGAAATAAAATAAAACAAAACAAAAACAACAAAATAAAACATTTGCGATTGCAATTGATTCTATGATGCTTCACAGGAGTGTGGATTTTTTTTTCTATTCCAAGAAGATATGAATGTTGTCTCCTCTCAGGGCTGAAGTTGGTACACTTCTCTGGAAGTAAAACATTACAGTTCTCCTATTTTTTTGTCTAAAAATCTGAGAAATCTTACGTCTTACTGCTTTTTTTTTTTCTTTTTTAGTAATATTTGAATTTATATTTTTCAAAATTAATGATTAATACATGGATTTGCAATTAATCTCTCTCTTATCTTTTTCCCCCACACAAGCATTTTCAACTCCTAATTTAACATACAAATTGGCCAAACTTGGCAAAAGTTTGGAATATTTAATAGGATACAGATGGTACAGCAGAAAGTACTATCCAGAGGTTTAGGTGACTTGAGTGCTCTTTACCCCTTGGCCACCTGCTTTGGCTGAAGCATGAATAAAGACTTTTAAGAATCAATAAGTGTATCTTATGTTGTGACTAAGAACTGCCTACCCAATCAAACTGACAACAAAAACAAAAGCTACCATATGGCTGTAAATATCTTAATGAACAAGGCACTGCAGCTTGATAGTTCATATTAAATATGTTAATTGAATATTGATTACTTGAACATTCCTAATTTCTATTGGCCATCAAGTACCAAAATAGTGCAGTTCTACTCAGATTTTCTGTTTTAATGGTGGCAGAAAATAAAACACAGCGAATGCCTGAAGCTAGAGGAAAATGTAAGAGACATTCAAATTATTTTATTAGAAACAATAATAAAATCCCAGTCACAGATTTTAGTTATTGGAATCATAAAATAACACTAGCTGCAGTTCTATATGATATTTTCACCATGTAATGAATTATTAATTAAAAGAAACAGACCATACTGTGGTCATTTAAGTACTGATATTTCAATATCAAAATTAGGAGAATCTCAATCAATGTCTTAGTTTTATTTTTTCATTCCTAGAGCCTGTATTTGATAAAGTCATCTTAAAGTTCTACTAAATGCTAAAACCTAAGTGATAGAGTGGATTACAATCTCAAACAGATTCCTATGTTATCCAATACAGGACGCAATATCTTAACAGTACTTCTAATAATGCTTTTATTTAGCGTCAGCTTGATACTACGTTCACAGAGTCATGCAGTAGGATTAGCACTGCAGTCTACAATAATACATACAGTTGTGATTCCTCTTTTACAAAACAAAAAATTAAAACATCAAATTATATCAAATATAACTCATCACGAGAGTACAGCTAACATTGATGACAAAAGTAATGAAATAGATAAAAATTTGCGTGTTTCACCCATGTATTTCTGTTAATTAAATTAAATAATTATTTTTGAAATCAGAACCATACTTAATGCCCTCCAGTTCATTCTCATTAGTTTAAGAGATATATCCATGCGCTTTAGTGAAGTATTATAGGAAGTCAGCCCTTCCAGAAGGGACATGTGTTGTTGGTAATTACTTACACATTCTGCATTTCCCTCTGAGTTATTTGTTTCTTTGTTTATTTGGTTGGTTGGTTTTGATTTTTTGTTTGTTTGTATTTTTACAGCCTCAAACAGCTGGCTAACTTGTTTTCTAACCTTGGAGAATGAAGTTTCATGAACGTAGTTAAGTTTTGTTGTTGTTTTTGGAATATAATTAGATTATAGATTCATATCTTTTGCAAAATAATACATGGTGCAAAAGCCAACTCACCTATATGATCTGAAATAGCTTGTCTTCCCTCTGTAGTGTAACTGAACCATAAACAAAAGTTCCATAAAAAATAAGCTAAAATTAAAAAATAATAATATTAAAAAAAACACCCCAAAACCTATTAACTTGTAGATCTAGGTTTTGCAAAACAGGCCCATTAATGAGAGGAATATGCTGAAAAATGGAAAAGTAGAATTCAGAACATATTTTGAATACTGAGAAACTTATCTATCTTTCTATTTAAATTTCTGTTGGAAAAGCTATGTTTTTATACATAAAAAAAATGTACAAATGTGCATCAACAGAATTATTATTGACATTTTTGTTTGTCATTTGTTCATCCAAATTAGAAAACAAAAGTAAAATATAGTTCAAATGACAAACCACTGTCCCTAGGCAAAATTGCAACTAGAGGAATATTTTATTTTAGTGTATTGAATTATTATTTTTGATGATAAATTTCTCATCTTATTCTTTCTTGGTATGTTGACCCAGTCCTAACTTGTGTCTGCAGGAGTAAGCTTAAGCTTACTTAAATTGTATATTCTATCTGTGCTTATAGGTTCTCTGTCTGCTTAAAGGCTGTACACCATTATCCTTAGAATTTAAATGATATTCAGTAGTATTGAAAAGCAATGGAAAGTTAGAAAAATAAACAACTTCACTGAATAATCAGGAGAAAAAAATATATAGTCACGAAAGATAATGCATTCTAAAAGTTAATGAAATCTCCAACTGAAAACTAAGTTATTTTTCACAATCTGCTGTCAGATCACTTCTAGTAAGAAATGATATCTGACAATTTTCATGCAGTACAATAAAGAATAATTCATATATTATCTTCCTTGAAGAAACTTCATAAAGCTTAACAGCTTCTTAAAAATCTTTCAATCATTTCCAAATGAAATATATGATTCCACTTAAAGGTCTTGAGCAACTTACTTAACTGTTTTCTCTTAACGAAGTTACTATTCCTTAATCCAGAAGCATTTCCAATATGACCTGCAATGTATTCCTACAATTACTCTATATCTGTGTAATATGCATACTAGGAAAAACAAAACAACAAAAATCACATTTATTAAATATCTGTATTTTAATTATCACTGTTTCACTCTGAAGTGCTACCTATTAAAGGAAAACTGGAAATTATACAAATATATATATGTTTATATATATACATATATATATATAGACATGCTTACTTGACAAAGTAAACCTTTGAAACATTGTTCATTAATCAGATAAAGAGACTATGAAGTAAGCTATAGTAATTCCAATATATTGCTTCTCTTAATAGGTATAATCAGTTATTCACATTCATAATATTTCTATGTTTCAGATTCTACAAGCATAATAGTAAAATGTGTTTATACATTTATATAAACAATAGTGTATATCTAGTTTCAAACAGAATGATGCTGCTTTTCTACAGAAAGAACAGGTAAGATTACTCAACTCACACTTCCGAGGGTACAGTGCAAGTTACAAGAATCCTGTCTTTATAGAAATTCTAGTTTCCCTGGTGATCCACCTAATAAGAAAATGTATTTTCTATTGAACTTACTTTATTGACTCATTTCTGCCATTGCTCTTTTCTAGCAGAATAAGTATAAACAATGCTTAGAGATTTGCATCTTAAATTATTGCATGAATGAAATACCTTTTGGAGTTGAACATTGCAGCTCATCACCGGACTGCAGTATCAAAATATCACTGGTGATAAAAATTACAGAAATGGTCAGTTCTTATATAATAATTCTTTATATATTGCTTTAGTTAAAATGCCCTATTTTCAGATGCTTAGAAGCTGATGGATATTTTCATTTAAGAGTGTTATCAGTGATTTGAAAGTAATATTTCTTTGGAAGGAATGAATCAGTTTATTGTTTTGGAAATATAATAATGAGGTAGAAGAATTATGTCTCTTTTGTAGGGTACAGAATTCAATTTCAAGTGATTTTAATGAGATATATGCCTAATAGAATTAATAAAATAAAATAAAATAAAATAAAATAAAATAAAATAAAATAAAATAAAATAAAATATATATATATATATTTTGTCACTTCCTAATGTTCCCAGGACTAAAAGATCCACTCCCAGAATTGTCTGTTCTTTTCCTCTTTATAAGTCAACATTTTCTCCTTAAATCTCTTCTTTTCTTCAAGGCACTGCAAACATGATTTTCACAGAATGGATGAAATAATTATCATAAGTTACAGATTTATTACGTGTGATAGGTATACCTAAAGTTTCCTACTTACAAAAAAATAAAGCAAATGAGGAACGTATGACGTGACACTTGGCCATGATACAACAGCTATCTTGTTTCCTGTTGACTTTCTAAAGACTTATAACTAAAAGTCTGAATTGTGTTTACTTACTGAAATGTAGAAAATATATTATAATAAAATACTACTTTTAAAGTCTAACTATCAGTAAAGGGATATGTTATTGTGCTATAGATATTTATTTGGTATGCAGTATACTTTCTCAAGCTCTGTCTTTTGTACTCTCGATAAGTTGATTTTTTTTAAATATCGTATATTTAAATCACATTATGTTCTCCTACTTTCCTTCTTGTCAGTTGCAGCCTGTCAGCAAGTGTTCATTTCAATAAAACAATTAGAAAAAAACAGGCACGAACAGCATAATAAATATCTCCCTAATTTTCAAGTAGGAGTTATTTACCTCTCTAATCAATTTATTATTTTACTAGTTTCATTCTCATTTCATTGAGAAAAAGTCTTCAATCCTAATATTTACAAAAAATTTCCTCTCTTAGAGGTTACACTGTCTGGGCAAAGTTTTCACAAATGAAAAATGAAGAAAGTACATCTGAAACTCTAGCAAGAGCCTTGTACATGGGTATACTGATTTGGATTGTTAATTTTCTTCACAGAGCTGTGATTGGGATTTCTAATTAAATGAATTCTGAAAATATATCAACATTTTAGTTGCCAGAGTAGTACTTACAGAGTTCAGGACTTCTTGACTTCTGACACTACCAGTGAAGAGGTGAAACAGATAGAAAATTACAAGGGGACATGACAAGAACATCTAATCCAAATTGGACAAACGGTCATTTCATAGCATATGGTGTCATGCTCAGCAATAAGAACTAGAGAAAGCTGAGAACCTGGAGTGATTGGATCTGTGTGGTTGGCTGGAAATCAATTACACATAGGGGACTGCACCTATTATTTTAAATGTTCTTTGATTGACCTTTTTCTTTTTTTTTCCATTATATTTTTTTTCCTTTTTTTTTCTTTATTTTTTAAAAAACAGTCTTTTCATCAACTCATGAATTTTCTAACTTTTACCCTTCTACGTTTCTTCCCCCACAGAGCTGTGAGGGAAGTGAACAAGAAGCTGTGTGGTGCTCATTTGCTTTACATGATTAAACTAATGGTTTGGGTGGAGACAAAAAAAATCATTTTATCATATAGAAAATATAACTTAAAAAAATATTATTTCACAGTTTGTGTATTTAACTTTCCCATCCCACTTTATATTCCCATTTAAATAATAAATCTTATCTACTATTTGCTGATGCAACTTTCGTCTGAAAAACAAAATACATTTTACAAGAAGTAAGAAAACTCCCTCATGGAAATAAAAACATGAGTAATGATCAGAGATCTTAAAATGTCTATGCATATATAATGGTTTGCTTTATTTATTCTATATTGATGCTGGTAATTTTAAAGACTCTTCATAAATACGTATCTCTGAATAGATAAGTGAATGATTGATAGATCATGAAATTTTTAAAACACATACACCATTAGAAAATATCTCTATTGATTGCTGACTGCTTGAAACAATGCTAATCAGAGTCCATAAAAATAAGCATTAGTATACAAATCATTAAGTACTTAGAAATTTATCACATCAGAATATCAAGGATACAGTTTTCTTTCTAGAATACTGTTTTGTGTAATTAATCCCACTTATGGAAGCCTTTTAATCTTGTCACAGCAAAAAGAAAATTATATGAAATCCATCAGCAACAGTGTATATATTTAAACACTGTTTTTACAGTCTTTTCAACACTATTCATTTTAATAACATTTCTTTTAGCTTAGGTCCTTCAGCTGATCACATCCTAGTGAGATATTTGTTGACGGAATTCTTTCATTTGTAAACTACGTAAATTGAACTTTTCAATTAAAAAATCAGACAATCAAGTGGATAGATAAATACATATACTTGTTTGAAAATTTATGAAACTTGACCTGGACATTCAGAAAAGTGCAATTGAATGTTAGATCTTTTCCTTGCCTAAATAATATAAAAAATAGATAATCTCAATTTATTTTCTTTTTATTCTATCACAATTCATTGCATATTTTATTAGCATGGATGTGATAAATATTTTACTATCTCTGATTTCTTCTACCCCTCATTAAAGTATCCTAAAACATTACTGACTGGATGTTTTCATTTTCTTCTTATGTCACTTCCATAGTTACGAACATGAAAAAGGAAGGGCAGTCAAATGATTCAGATTCTCATGTGAGACATAAGATAGTCATATGTTATTCTCAGATACAAACATGCTTAATTATTTATTGAAAAAAAAGCAGTGTGAATGGAAGTAATTATTAACACCCCACCTCAGTGACACATATACTGTGTTGGTCAAGGAGTTTTCTTGTGAGGAAGATAAAATCTCTTGAGAAGTAGGAATTTAACCTCCTGTTTATTCCCCTAAACTCATAGATCGCTGTTTTGTTTGATTCTAAACAGAACATTTTATGTAAAATCAAATGCTTTCTTGGTAAATACTACTTTATATTTTGCACCTCAAAAAAGGCAAGGGAAAGGCAAAGTAAGGCAGAGGCAAGACAAGGCAAAGGCAAGGCAAAGGTAAGACAAGGGAAGGGAATTACAAGGAAGGGGAGGAGAGGGAAGGGGAGATGAGAGGGGAAAGGAAAGAAAGAAAGAGGAAAGTAAATAGAAAAGGAGATTAGGCAAGTTCATCAGAATTATTTACTTGAAAGAGATAACTGTGAGAGAGAAAAAAGAAGGAAAAAAAGAAACAAACAAATAATTACTTCCACAATTTTAAAAGCAGCTTTACATCACATTTTTTATTTTAAATTCAGGTTGAATTTGCAAATCAGAGTGAGGAAAGTGATCCTTCTTATTTGTTTTCTAAGAGATGGGCTTGTTCGGTTTGAAAAACAGAAGAATGTTTGGAGTCTTCCTTGTCACCTTCCAGTATTTAAAGGAGTTTATAAATATGAGGTAAATCAAATTTTTAACAAGTATAGATAGTGGTAGAACAAGGGGAAATAGATTTAAACAAAATGAGGAGAGATTTAGATTAGATGTAAGGGGTAAATTATTCACTGAGAGGATAGTGAGGTGCTAGAACATGTTCTCCAGAAAGGATGTGGGTGTGTCAACGGTTTACGGGCAGGTTTGGCCTGGTTCCATGACGATTGGTGCAGGGGACCTATGGATCCACGCCCCAGGAAAGGAGAAGGGGGAAAGGGAAAAGGGAGAAGGGAGGTGGGCCTAGGAACAAAACAGCAAAAACGATCTGAGGAGAAAAGCTAATTTACTAAATAGATATCAGAAAGCAAAATAACACAATATGATACAATATAATTGGAATTAAAGCTAATAAATCAAGAAAAATGAGCAAGAGAGAGTGTCTGATAAACCGAAGGCCTTACGCTAACGCTGAAGGTGGACGGCAGCGAGCACCCACTGCTGAGTCCATCCCAAAGGAAAGAGAGTGTCCCGTGACCGCAGTTTTTATCTTTCCCTCTGAGCGTAAACACATAAGAACGCAAAGCATCGCAAAGTCCTCTGGGGAATGTAATTCTTCTCTTCTGAGACAGGTATACCTGGAACTATCGATTATCCATGGAGCTGGAGCATTAACTCTTTAACTCTAAATGTACTACGTGATGTTATGATGTGGAATACCAGTATCAAAAATCATAAAACTATGACAAGGTGCCCCATCCTTGCAGGTGTTTAAGGCAGGAATGGATGAAGCCCTGGGCAATCTGATCCAGTTTTTTAGTTAGCAGCTGGCAGCCTTGCCTGGCACAGGTGGATTGGAACTTGGTGATCATTGGGGCCCCTTCCAATGCAAGACATTCTTTGATTCTGTTATTCTAAGTGGCCAGGATATATAGAACACACTGGAGAGACTGGAGACCTCTTAATTCATTACCCTAATGTACTGTTAACCTACTGTTTGAACAGGTTTATTTCTTTTTCCAGGAAGATTTCTCTGGATGGCTGTCATGAATATAAGATTATGACTGTACAGTAAGCGATGTTACTGGAGGCAAGGTTTACCTCTGTGATGAAAGGAAAGCAGCAATTTGCAAATAAGTGCAATATGGAGAAAAATGGGGTTTAAACCACTTTTTTCTTTCATATCACGAAACAAATATATGCCATATAGGAAGGTATGTTAAGGTATTGCCATGGCCAAAGAAATTTGCTTCATTTTTCTCCAGTGACACAAACTCTGTGTTCATTACAGTTTTGAATGGAGAAAGTTTTCATAGCCTTGGTGTAGTAGAGGTATTTATAAGTAATTCAGAAGATATTTATTCCTGTTAGTAATACTGATGTGTAACATAAGTTCAAACCTAATTCACGTTTGGGTAATCACATTTTAATTGCTATCTTCAGTAGTGGCATTTGGCTCCTAGAAAAATCTAAGACAGCAAAGCTCATGGATAGCTGATCAAGAAATATATGTTTCCATTTCTTTTCCTTCCTTGAATAGATAGCATGTGGATTAGAATACATTATGAACCAAACCCAAGATACCTGCCTTGATCTGCAAAGAACAAATCCAGGACTATGAATTGTTCCAGGACTGGAATATTATTACTACTTAAAGCTTCACAGTTGGAAATACTAACTATTGAAAAGGTGAAATACAAAACGTGACATAAAGTCCTCCTCTATAGATTACAGTTCAGAGATGAAGTTCAGAAGACATAATGATAGCTGAAGGAGACAGAAAGGGATAAGGAGAGAATATATGAACAGTAATGGTGGTAAGGATATGGGTGGATGCTTTTCAGTAACCGAAGAATAATGTGGAGTAGTAATAGATTCAAATGTTGACTTTGCTGTTTGCTTTTCACAGTGAACTTCAGCTTAAGGAAGAACTTTATATTATATGAAACTATCATAGAATCTCTCACCTCAAAATTCTCCCTGAGGGTAATGTTTGGGAAAAACGGAACTATAAACAGTGTAATCCTAATGACAATCCGTTAGGACAGTACTACATTTGAAAACAGATTAACATTAGGAAAGCAGTGAAAACAAAATTACATCATGTACGGACAAGATAATTTGAGGATAACTGAAAAAAAAAAAAAAGAGCTGTAGTATTCTAGCAAAAAAAAAAAAAAAAAAAAACCCAAAAAAGCCTATGGATGAACTTAATTCACTGGATAACACTTTGATTAGTTTTCTATCATTGCTCAACCAAAACATAAAAAATAAAAACAAAACAAATAAAAAATTCTTGCCTTTTATAAACAATATGTTGCAATCAAGAATGTACAAAGTTACTAAACAGCAATGTGCACTCCGGATTTATTGTCATATAGCCTAACCTTGGATTAAATGGCATGACATTGATATCTTCAAGGATATTGCGACAGTGCTTTCTTATTTTCAAAGATAGATTACAGAGTTATCTCTTGAAATTTTGTTATGTTAAAAAGATAACCATTATTTAAATTTAATATTCACAACTTTTTAATTTGTTTGTTTGTTTGTTTGTTTTCAATATAGGAAATGAAGTTAGTGACCATCTCCTGGCACTCACAGCTTATTTATCAACATACCACATTAAAGTAAAAAACTCCTAGACAAGAATGAGAAAGAATTGTAGGAAATTAAGATGTGAAGAAATAAAACTGTATAAAAATGACAAAGAACTGTGTAAATATTATATTCCATCAAAGCAAGTGAATACTAATCAGCCATACATGGTAAAAAAACACTACTCAAAGTGCTGAAAGTTTCATTTGTAGTCCCAGCAAAGATTAACTACTACTAATCTCAATAGAAAATGCATTTACAGATGCATACTAATTAATATTTGCTTGCATCAGCATCAGCATCTTATCATGGATAAATAAATGTATATTTGCTATAAAAAACCTTGGATTATTTTTTAGAATTAAATCGTATTTTCTTCTATGACTTGTGCACTTGCAAGAAATTTACTTGAATGAAATGAGAGAAATTCTTGTGTCCATATATCATTAAATTGACTACTTAAAGCATCACACCTTTCTTTTTTTTTTTTATGTTTTCCAAAAGTAACACAGACAAGTTTACAGTTATCTTTATCTTTGTAGATTTCAGTAAACTGGCCCCAGTCTACTGAAAAAATAATCTTATTCTCTTACTCTACAGTGTTAGCATTTCTGCTACTCTAATGTAGTGTTTCTTTATTCTATATTTTTATAATATAAAAAATATAATTTTTTAAGAATGGAGTACAAAAAGAAATTTCACTGTCATGTAGTCTAAGCATAGGATATATGTTTTTTTCAATTTTACTTAGTCTTCAAATGTAAATCTGTAGTGGTACCTTTTAGAATAGTCTGCATGAGGACAAAATAAAATTAAAAAATAATCCACCTTCAGTGTACTTTTTTATCTCTTTGGGAATATAAACAAGATAACAAACAAAAAAACAAATGAGTACACAGCAGATGTTAGCCACTTGTCACGGTTTTATGATTTCTGTTATATTATTGATATTCTACATCATAACATCATGTAGTGTATTGCGAGTTAAAGAGCTAATGCTCTAGCCGCATGGAACATTGATAGTTACGGATATGCTTGTCTCAGAAGAGAAGAACTCCATTCCCCAGAGGACTGTGCGATGCTTTGCATTTTTACGTGTTTCCGCCCAGAGGGAAAGATAAAAACTGTCTGTGGTAACGGGACTGTCTCTCTTCCGTCCAGGATCGAACTCAGCTGTGGGTGTTTGTTGCAGCCGTCCGCCTTCAGCATTAGCATAAGGCCTTTGGTTTATCGGACACTCTCTTACTCATTTTATTTGATTCATTAGCCTCAATTCCAACTATATTGTATTATATTGCATTATTTTCTTTCTGATATCTTATTTAGTAAATTAACTTTCCTCCTCAGATCGTTGCTGTTGCTTTGTTCCTAGGCCCATCTCCCTTCTCCCCATTTCCCTTTTCGCCTTCCTTTTCCCTGGTGTGTGGGTCTGTGGGTCCCCTTCCTCAATCATCACAGTATCGGGCCAAACTGGCCCGCAAACTATCGACACCACTGTACTTATTGCCTTAAGAGAACACAATCAGATGCTCCAGTAATCATAGATAAAGTTGCACCTGAATGGAATGAGGTAGTCTTTCAGACAAAGTGTGGGTCTCCTACAGAAGGAAAAAAGAACTATTGATAAGAACCGGAAATGTAAACATAACTGAAAAGCAAGTTTTAATTTGTAAAAAGAAAAATTATCTCCAAAACGTTGGTAAGTTTCTTCTCCTGTGCACTCAGACCAAAAATTACCAATTTATTCATAAACTGTAGAAAAATCACTAAAACTCCCCACAAACTGAGCTAGACAGTTTTTTACTATACAGTATATCTATATGATAAGTTGCAAGAATGTTATCAGGTGCTAATCTGAGCCTATTGGGAAAAGGCAGACTTCTCTTTATTGACTCTAGTAGCTCATCAATTTTTTCTTTTTATCTGTAGAGTTCTTCCTTGCCTTAAGGTCTTAGGGAAATGTAAATCAAAAGCTCTTGAAATTATAGCTCCTGATAATTCACAAATTAATCTTGCAAACACATCAGGGAAATATATGATTTGTAAATTGCTTAAATGACATCTTTGCTATTACCTTAAATTATTATTGTAGTAGGTCTCATTTTACCGTATTTCATCTTGACTGTATTTTAAAACTTTACCATTCTCAAGATAAATGCTCCTTTTCTTATTTGCATACTCGTTTCTTTGTTGTTGTTTTTTTTGTCATGTTTTATTTTGTTTTTAACTTTATGCTTACTAAAACATTGAAAGTTTTATTTTGATATGACCTAAGGCTCATCTCTTTATATCTGCATCTATGTGTATTTAAAATTATTTCTAAATTCTTAACTTACATAATCGATTATAGAGAATTACAGTATGATTTACCTACCATAAAACAAACAAACAAACAACAACAACAACAAATTGACATTTCAAAATTGCTAAGTGTTTCATATTCAGAATAATTTGGATTAAACATGCCTCATATTCCCCTTCAGTTCCTAAAAGTATATGGCAATTCTATTAACTATTCAATTTCTGAGAGTCATATCCAGAAATATCATTTTTGGTTCATAATAGATAATGCCAAAGAGCTGCAATTAACAGTTTGTGTTTTATTTTGCTCCATTAAAACACAATGTAAATGTATGAAGATTTTACTTATTTTAAGGTATGCTTTGTACCTCTGAAAATCACCAACTGAAAAACTAATAATTCTTATCTTAATAAAATCTAGGAAAAATTATTTTCAGTTTTCTTTCATAAGTCTATGTAGCTTGGAAAGATTTGAGGGTGTAAAAAATGAAAATTGATCTCCTATTGAAGCTATGGATAAGTAACTTTAAAAAAGCAGGTTTACTGTTGCAGCTGTTTTTAAGTATTTGGGTGGATTTTTTTAGTTTTGTTGTTCTTAATGTTTTGTTGTTTGCTTTGTTTTCTTATACCTAAAGAACAATTAGAAAGTGAAATGAGTGGGAATTCTTCCAAAATCTGTATGTTCTTTCAGTCTACAAAAACTGATGGGTATCTTTCATTTAACAATGGTGAGTTTGGTATTTTTAGAAGTTTTATTGATTCATATTTGGTTTCTTTATATATTCATGTATTTATAGAATCACATAATTGAGTTCAAAGGGTTGTTTAAAGGTCATCTAGTCCAGATGCTCTGCAATGAGCAGGGATACCTACATCTCAATCAGGTCGCTCAGAGCAAGGTCCAACCTGACCCTGAATGTCTTCAAGGTCAGGGCATCCACCACTTTTGTGGTCAACTTGTTCCAGTGCTTCACCCTCACTGTAAAAGATTTTCTCCTTATATCCAATCTAAATCTTCCCTCTTTTAGATTGAAAACTTTGTTTCTTGTCCTATCACAACAGATACTGCTAAAGAGTCTGTCCTGTACTTTTTTATAGCACCCTTTCAAGTCTGCTATTAGATCTCACCAAAGCCTTCTGTTCTCCAGGGTGAACAGTCCCTGCTATCTCAGACTGTCCTTGCATGGGATGTGTTCCACGCTATGAATCATTTCTGTGTTCCTCTGGACATAATTTAACAGGTCTATATTTCTCCTGTACTAAGGACTCTGCAATCGGAAGCAGTACATCAGGTAAGGTTCATCTCCCTCAATTTGCTGATAACATTTCTTTTAATGCAGTCCAGGACATGGTTGGTTTTCTGGACTGTGAGAATGCAATGCTGGTTCGTGTCCAGCACACCATCCACCAGTACCCCTCAGTCCTTTTTGGATTGGCTGTGCTCAATCCTTTAATTCCCCAGCTTGCACTGGTAGTGGGAATTGCCATGACCCAGGTGCAAGATTTTGCATTTGGATTTGTTGATCCTCATGAGGTTCACCTGGGTCAACTTGAAAACATGACTAGAACTCTCTGGATGGCATCCTGTCCCACAGATGTGTAAGCCATATACCTCAGCTTGGTGTCACCTTCAAACTTGCTAAAGGTGCACTCAGTCCCACTATTGATGTAATTGATTAATAGCATCAAACCTAGTACTGACCCCTGGGAGACACTACTCGTCACTGATCTCCATCCAGACATTGAGCAATTGATTACCACTGTCTGGGTATAATCCTGCAATCAGTTCCTCATCCATCAAACAGTGCACCCATCAAACCATAACTTTCCAGTTTGGAGAGAAAGATGTTATGGGGGCCATGTCAAAAGCCTTACTGAAGTCCAAATAGATGGCAACAGTAGTTCTTCCCTTGTCCACTGATGCAGTTTTGTTACCATAGAAGGTGACTATGTTAGTAAGGCAGATCTTGCCCTTGATAAAGCCATATTGATTATGCTGTACTATTTACCTGTCTTCAAAGTGTCTTTGCATATCTTCAGAAAGATCTGCTGTATATTACTCCCCAGCACAAAAGTGAGACTGACAGGTCAGTAGTTTCTGGGGTCATACTTTCTACAGTTCTTAAAAACTGGAGCGCCATTGCCTCTTCTTCTTCACCTGGCTGCTGTGACTTTTCAAATATCACTGAGAGTGGCTTGGTAAGAAGGAGTATTTAGTAGTCTATCTAATTTTTTTCCTGCTTTTTTTTGTTGTTGTTGTTGTAATTCACATGAGAATCATCTCTCAGGTATGATTGATAAAATTTCTGAAAAATCAATAATAATTACTGATATATAACATATAATAACATTATTAGGTGTTAAATAATGTCATTAAATATTAAATCCTAACTCTGTAGCATATTAAATATAGTTGTATGTAATTGTAACCTTAGGATATATGATTTCTATCTTCTTATGAGCCCTCTTGTTAACATTTTTATTAGATTTTTTTAGCATTTCTTACAGTTGTAAGCCTATAAAAAGCAACTAGACTGAAAGCTTGAATCTTGTGTTCAGTGAGTTAATTAAGAAAAGAAGTGCAAAAAATCTAAGGATGTGTTCCATGTCTTGTCCAACTCATTTGAAGTCTGACTGTCTGCTTCTGTGAAAACGCATCAGCACTACGTAATTTCTATAAACTTGGGTAGGTCAAGGAACCACATGATTAACTGTACCTATGTGAGTTGAAGGTAAGATGTTGGCTTACAAATTATGCTTGCTATTCAGCAATTGCCTGGATATTGCAGGTGCATTTATTCCATTCTTTGTGCAACAATTTTCAAATAAATTTTTGAACTGAACTATCCATTGCACCTATAAAAATGCATGTATTCTTATTTGCAGATAAATAAAATTGCAATCAGTACAATAAAATTGTCAGTAAAAACAGCATTCAAGCAAAAATGAAGCCAAACCAAATAAAAAACTCACAATGTTTTTGAATGAACTGTATGAACTGTTTGATCTTATAACTTCCTGTAGGGAAACATCAGGAAGTACATGTTTTCCAAACATAAACATTAGCATACACTGGAAATTCCTTTTATAAAAAGGATGATGATTGAGGGAATATTCAATATGAAAAATTTAATTACAGACAATGAAAAAATGTTTTCTATAATAAAAAATAGCTTTCCAGTATTTATTTCAGAAATAAAAATTCCATAATTTTTCAGTTTTGTCTGTTGACTGGTTGCATTTTTGTGGCAAAAGACAATGATTATGTTTTTTGCTTTGTTTTGCTTTGTTTTGCTTTGATTTCATATCCCTAGACATCACTGAATATACATATACAATGAGGACATGTATATAAGGCATTCTGGCATAAAATAATTCTGTTACAGTGTTTCGTGATAGCACATAAGTGTTATATGTAATAACAGTCGATGAAAATCAAGTATTATGTGATACTTTCAGAGTGATAAAGTTCACTTTTACTTTACAAATTGGAGATTCCTTCTATTTCCAAGCAGAAGCACCTTATGGTAGAGACATGTAGGTACAAAAAATAAAAATAAAATCCAGTAATTGCCCACAGACGTGTTGTGGATTGTGTCTTACACTTCAGAACTTCAAGTGATCTCCCAGTAACTAGGAAGTTAGCAGGCAAACTGGCAGACTGCTCCAAAGGGAATAGTGGAAATGATTTGTCATGTAATGATGTGTTAGCTGCAGGCATCTCAAAATACCTGGCACTCATTCAAAAGCACTTTGAACTCCAAATTCTATTATCACTTTCGTAAGCAGAAACTTTGGGGAGTGATATCTCAGAACAAGAAAAATCTCAGTTTCTCTGCACAAATGTCACTTCTAATGGAATGGTTCAAACATAAGTCTGGTTTTGGAGAATTCATTTCTATGTATAATATTCAAGTCTGTAGAACAAAGTACTATACTACAGGCTACATGACATATCCTGGATAACTCTTACAGTAGTAAGAAATGTACTAAAGCAGATATATTACTGAAAGAAAATTCTCAGATTAGTATTTCTGTATATTAATGAAAACTGATATGCTGTAAAACTATTTTCTCTTGTACTGATTTTTTTTAAATTATTATTATTATTATTTATCAACAAGTCCAGAGAGGCAATGGATACCCCACCTCTGAAGATGTTTAAGGCCAGGCTGGAGGGGACCCTGGGCAATTTCATATAGTACTTAATCTAGCAGTTGACAGCCCTGCTAGTAGCAGGGTGCTGGGATTTGATGATCTTTGTGGTCCCTTCAAATCCTAGTCATTCTATGATTCTATGATTATGAATGCTGATAACCTAAAAAAAAAAGAAAGAAAATACTGTTTCAAGCAACTGAATTATTTCTTTTTCACTGACACTGATGGGACTGGGTGTCTGTATGCTCTCACTATGAAAATGAGAATGATATAGACTTACTTGCATGTACTGTAATAAATATTAAGTTACAGCCAGATTTTCAAATGAGTGTGACAAGTTTACATATGAGGAAGTCTTGTCAATAAATTTCTCTACAGGATTGCTTAAAACCTTCTATAAACTGCTTACTATCTTGAGGGGAATATACACATTTTGCTTCAGTTCTACAATACATTTTACATATATTTTCTAGAAATGCCAATGAAGGAAATTTCAATCTAGGCAAAGCTTTCATTGTAAATACTGCATTCGGACATAAAATTCAATATTTTTTAAAACTGAAACTAAACAAATGCATTTACTCTTTTAAAACAATTTGCTGACCAAAGAAATAATGTTTCTTCTCTTCTTTCCTCTCCTGCTTTATGAAGAAAGAATAATAAATAAAATCAAATTTTACACTATTTGTAACAAACATGAAGCAAGGCTGTACAAAAAGAGAAAAATAAGAGCAAACTCTAAAATCAAGTAAGATTCAATTATTTCTATGGGCCTCCTGTTCTGTATGGAGACAGAGTACAAAAGGTATAAGCACTAAGGAAAAGAAATAATGATAAAAGTTATATTAGTATACAGGCAGCAGTACTTGTGAAAATAAGCTAGAAATTGTTAAATCATTCAGATTGCAGTCAAAACTTGGTGTTATTAGTGGTGCCTGTGGTGATCATGTAGCATTTTACATATTTGGAACTCTAATAGAAAACTAGAAATCTGCAGATTTGCTTGTTTCTAGCTGGAAAATGTTGAATAGATTAATCCCAATTGAATAGATTTATTTTATTTTATTTTATTTTAATTTAATTTTATTATTTTATTTTATTTTATTTTATTTTATTTTATTTTATTTTATTTTATTTTATTTTATTTTATTTTATTTTATTTTATTTTATTTTATTTTATTTTATTTTATTTTATTTTATTTTATTTATTTTAGCCAGATAAAAACTAGATGGTATAGGGATGGTACCATCCCTGGGGATGGTACAGATATCACACTTAGTGACCCCAATTAGATTTTGGAGTGACAACAGTTGGAAAACTGGAAGTTATAAGAATTTTTGTGATGTAACTGATCAAGGTAATCCTCAGTCTTCTGTGGAGAATACAAAAAAGTAATGCGTTATCAGACAAAGTCTGTGGAGATGTTACATGCTGCTGTTGGGAGCTGCTTAACTTCTGAGCTGTAGAACATAATCATAGGCCAGAAGACCTTAACTACTAGAACTTTCTCTCTCAGATATATTACGAAGTATATAAATCAAGTCAAAATAGAGATGACTTTATTTATGATTTAGAAGTTCTGATGATCCAGAAATGCAGAAATTTAAACACAAAAGGAAGCATATATACATACCACAAAATGGCACTGAAGTTATAAAAAGAAACAGAAAGATTAGAAGCATATATCATGGAGGCTAGGAACCCTCCCATCATCAAACTTCTGGAAATGGATCTGTGAACACTCTTCACAGAATACTCTTCTCCTCTGGAGCTTTAGTAATTGTAGAAGTGTCAGTGACACGAATTCCTTTTGAAGCTTTTATTCTGCCAGGGGTTTATGGGCCATTTTGGCCTGGTTCTGTGACTAATGGGGTGGGTGACTCATGGACCCATGCCTTGGGAAAGGGAAAGGGGGGAAATGGGAGGGAGATGGGCCTAAAAATGGGACAGCAATAATGACCTGAGGAGAACTAATTTACTAAATAAGGTATTGGAATGCAAAATAACACAATATAATACAATATAATTTGAATTGAAGCTAATAAGTGAAATGAAATGAGAGTATCCAAAAACGAAACCCTTACGCTAAAGCTGAAAGTGAGACAGCTAGGGGAACCTCCACTGCTGAGATGACCAGCCAAAGAAGTCTCAGGTTTTGCTTGCAGTATTATCTTTTCCTCTGTGTGGAAAATGGGAATATGGGAATGGGAAGTATTCTGGGGTATGTAGTTCTCTTCTGAGATCCAAGTATCTGGAAGTTCAGCAGTCCATGGACCTTGGAGCATTAACTCTTTAACTCTCAGTGCCTCACATGATGTAATGATGTGGAATACTGATAAAAAAAATCATAAAACCATGACACTACCATGTTGTATAAATTCACAAACTGGCAGAGGCCACTACCAGTTGTCCAGGCATTAGCTAACATTTCACATTTCAGAGCTATGAAGAGGAGTAGAGCCTAAAATGCAGGTTTTTATGACTTGTAACACTCACATTATGTTAATAGTCTTTACAGATTAGTTCTTATTTCTTCATGGTTGGAACTTCTGTAGATTTATGTCCTTAGCATAAATTTATTCTGATCAGAGCAGAACATGACAATTTTAGAGAAATGATGGTGACAGCATACGTGCAGATCAAAGATGTCACAGTAGCAGCACTATCAATCTACTGTATCTAGCAAATAGGAGTAGCCTCATTAGAAGGATATGAGGGCTAAACATTGAAATTGATGTCACTATTTTTTTGTTTACCTATAACAATGAAAACTGTTATTCATTGTATCCATGAATAGACAAGAAAAAGGGCACTCAGCTTTGTATCTAAGCAGGGACTGAGCAAAATCATTCCTCATATTCATTCTCCTGTACGATAATGGAAAATAATTCTCATTGTGAAAAGTCTTGAATATAGTTAACAGATCAAGCAAATGCATTACTTTTACCTGACTCATTGAAAAATTCTTATGCTTAAGTGCATTTTTTTCTTCGCTCAGCTTATTGTGTTGCCTGACTCTACGCAAGCTATTATTGTTACTTCCAGAGAAAAAACTGAACTTAATTATTTCTTCCTCTGACAATATCTTCCAATTTTTAATATATATGTAATATGACTATGAGATCCTAATTTCTTTCCAATATTTTAACATAACTCCTGACTTCTACATTCAGAATGTAGAAAAGCCACCCAAAAATCAGGAATTCTGTATAAAACAAAACTAAATTATTCCTTGCCTTGAATTAAAACAGATGGTTGCTCACTACGCTTAATGATAACTCTGGATTTTCTCAACATTGGTATAGCTCTTAAAAAGCAGGAAAAGGTAGTTATGTATCCCCAAATATATTAAACAAACTATGTCTGCTTCATACATGGAGAGTCTGACTGAGTTGAAATTTGAGTTTCTTCCCTCTGTTTCTAACAAGCATTATTTTAAGACATGGGAATAGAGAGTGATTCTAGGGGAAGTAAGACGATTGCTGAGTCTCCAGAAGTCGCACTAAGCTTATGGTTGTGGAATGAACTCTGCATACAGTAAAATTCCTTATACACTAGAGTATATACAACATTAATATGAACATCCAGAAACCTTCTCCTTTACAGGAGTTCAGCCTCATGCAATTGCACTGCACTGGTAATGAAAAATTTTGGCAGCTTGATTCTGCTTGTAACAAAAAAGACTACGTTTTAAAAATGAGCACAGGCTCAGGTACACCACTGAGATGTACATATCTGGCCTATATTATCACCATGAACATCAAATCTGTACAATCACAAAACTGTAATCTAATTGTGAAAAAATGACTAGACCTCTGATGTGAGCCAGCCCAAATCTTAATAAAAAACAAAAACAAAAATATATCAACTGTTAAATAACAAATATAAATTCTTCTTATTAAAAATATTATTTATAGATTTTATATATATAATGTACCATTTGTTATCATTAATAATAAATAAACCATTGGGTTTGATTTTTTTCTTAAAAAAAACCCCTACTGAACAAACAAATAAAACAACATAAGTGTGATAATAGAGTTCTGTTAACATTAAAAAAATAAATACCAGGATACAGAAAGATTTTTGATCTGCTTTTTCACATAGAGAAAGATATCCAAAGTCACCAATACCAGAAAAATCTGGCTTCAAAAACAAATAAAAATTATCTCCATTATTACAAGAATACAATTTACTGAAATAAAACAAGCATAAGTAACACCACTGTATTAGGTTTTCTCTTACCAGATCTCAGAACATTGTTAAGTCCATTGTAAAATAAAAAAGCATTCTACATTTTGACTTAAAAACCAGAATTGAAATTTCTTACCTTCCAGAAAGGTATCACTGTCCCAGAGGCTGAAATCCTGACTAGAGACATAATGGGAACTGTCCCGCATAACTCCAAATCATGTGATTATCCACTGTCATCAATCATGATGTGTCAGATTATTGCCCTTTACACTGTCAGTTACATGCCTCACATAGTACCTCACTTCAAGTCTGCTATGCCACAAAATTCTGCAAAACCTTTGACATGGTCCCTCACCACTTCCTTCTCTGTAAATTGTAGAGGTATGGATTTGAAGAATGGACTGTTTGACAGATTAAGAAATGGCTGGGCACAGCCAAAAGGTTGTGATCAATGGTTCTATGTCTGGGTGGAGGTCAGTCACAAGTGGTATCCTCCAAGAGTCAGTCTTGGAACCTGTGCTCTTCAACATCTCTATCAGTGACATAGACGGTGGAATAGACTGCACCCTGAGCAAGTTTGCAGATGACACCAAGCTGAGTGATACATTGATACACTGGAAGGAAGGGAAGCCATCCAGACAGATCTGGACAGGCTAGAGAAGTGGGACAATGTGAATCTAATGAGGTTCAACAAGGTCAACTGCAAGATGCTACTCTTGGGCCGGGACAATCCCAGGTACTTATACAGACTGGGGGAAGAACTCCTGGAGAGCAGCCCTGTGGGGGACTTGGGGTTCCTGGTGGATGAGAAACCTGACATGAGCTAGCAATGCACACTTGCAGACTTGAAGGCCAAATATATCCTGGGATGCATTAAAAGGGGTGACCAAGGGAGGAGGTGATTGTCAACCCAGGCCATTTTATGATATGATTCTATTGATGAAGCATTTCAGCAGTTTACTGATGTTCCAAATGATTATTGAAGTTTCAGTTTTATCTCAGTACTCTATAATTATACCCAATGATATTTTTCACTTTTTAAAATTTTTGTTTCTTCATCTTCCTCTTTTATATCACTTTTTTAAAGTAGTGTACACTTACTAAGATATTTAAGAAACATATACCCAAGCTACTTGAAGAGTATCAAGTAATTTCCTATATACAAAGAAAGGAAAGTTCTAAGTCATATGCTATGGTAAGATACTATCTTGTTAAAAAATTGGCACAGTTTTTATCTACAGTTTTACCATAGTCTTTGAAGAGCTACAGATAAGAAAGTTTGGGCTATCTGGGAATGTGTGTGCCTATGACTTTGTGTCTATGTGTGAGTCTGTATGTCTCTGTGATGGAGAGTAAGTAACTACTAGAGAAAAAAAAGATCCAGGACATTCTCAATTTTACATTTTGTTAGAGTGGAATATGATTACTAAACTGGAACAAAAAAAGCAAAACATTCAGGGAAGAAAACTGATAACAGCCAGACTTAGGGGAAAAATACCTCTTTCTTTGTGTACTTCTGTGAATCTGTGATGGCTTTCAATTGTTGAAGATTAGATTCTCTGGTCACATTTGTTGAAAATGTCATTAACTATTTCTGAAATAAAAACCTGTTGTTGGGAATTAAATGTGACTTAAATTGATATTACATAACTTTCCTTTGACTTCTATGGACAATCAGTGTCCGCAGTATACTGGTATAATGGAGACAAGTTACACTGGTGTTACGGTTATGAAAACTGCTTTTCTGGATGTTCTTCCTAGAATATCCAGAAAATGGACTGTCTCCATTCTAGCAGAGAAAGACTTAAATTAATTTTCTTGCATATAGCATGAGAAAGAAATGAAAATTTTTTTAAAGCATTTTTTCAAAAGTTCTGGAAGAATAGATTATTTAGATGTTTTTTATAAACTTGGTCTTTTGTATTATGTGCTTTAACCTCTTTAGAGAAATTCAGATCAAACAATGTATTTTTATATCTGAGTTAAATATCAAATTTCATGCTATATAACAGATAAAGTAAAAATACAAATGTGTGCAGAACTGCTGCTTAAGCTACAGTCTGCTGCCCTGGAGTGCCACATCTCCAGGGTATTGGAGTTAAACAAAAAATACATTATAACAGTCCTTACTGAAAACAAAGCACTCATGAATGCAGCTCATTTATGTATATGAATTTTACAAAACAGACACAACTTTGTCAATACACTTGTAGCTCATTTCTTTGTATTCAGAGTTGATATATTTCCCAGTATTCTAGTAAGTCTGTTTCTGTAGTGATAGTATGTGATTTTATTTTTGACATGTGTACTATTTTTCATTTTAATATTGCTCCATTATATCATTTTGTTATCTGGAGTTAGCTAAACTCATTGTATCAATTATTGTTTAGTCATCCAAAAAAACATGTCATTTCCCTGAACTACTATTTATGTCAATAATCCCTGCTCTACAGCCACTATGTATTAGAATTTCATTATTGTTCATCTCTCTGTGCTTAAGTGTAATGAAGTGTGTAATTTCCCTGGAACCATCCACTGAGCCTTAAGGTGTGAATCAATTTCACATGTTCCACCTCTGTCACGCTGCAATTCCAAAAGCATACTTATAACGACCATGTAATGCAGGGGGAATAATGATGTAATATGAATAGGTTTGTAACACCCTGAGCATTTTTCATCCCATTCAGTCTGTTCAGAGCAATGCTGAAACTGCTGGACAGCACGTTTCCATATGTAATCTTTATATTCTATCTACTCATACTAGTACAAGGCTATTGGTAAGTTACGACAGAAAATCTGCAAAAAGTGAATATTTTGAATGGTATTCTTAAAGTAAGAAGATATACCCTAAATTGTTTCCTAACCCTATGTTTTCTGTCTTCTCTACAAGTAATCATTAGTTGACTATATACAGTAGAAACTGATAAACTTCGTACTTTCATCACTTCCATGATCTTTTTCTTTTCTTTTATTAAGAAATATCTATTTGTAGCAACATTGTCTACAAGTAATAGTGTGTAATGAAAAGAGGTTGACAGAGAACATTAGCTGCATTGTATTTATCTATCTAACAGATCAGCCTGCATCAATCAAAATCAACATAGATGTGTACTGATCTAAATTTTCTGAAATACAAAAAGTGAGACTATAAACTGTCATATGGAACATAAACTTAAAAACCACTGTTGGTCTCATGCTTGCAGAACTACCCACAGTGTATCTGATAATCTTCCAGAATTCTACTCCAGCATGCAATGACTTCATAATGAAAAAGCTACTCTTCTGGCATTGTCCAGAAAGGATGACCAAGATTTGGGTCACATAGTCAGAAAAGTTGCATATAGATACAATCTGTTTATCCATTGAATAGTTCTCTTCTTCCTCACACATCTGATTGTTTTTAATCTCCTCAAAACACTAACATAATTTGTTTTGTTACTGTTGTTATTTTTGTTGCTATTTGTTCATTTGAGGAGTTATTTTTAAGATTATTTTTAATTTTCATAAGGATTCAAAAATAATTGGAAGTAATATGTATGCGCTCAGGAATGCAATGCCTCTGTTTAGTTCTTGAAGTTAAATTAGATTCAAGAATGGAACATAATTTGCTAGTTGAGTGCAAAATGATTTCCTGTTATAAAATGGCAGTAGAGTTAAAAAATGAAGCAGTGAATATATAAGGGTAGATAGGTTAAATAGCAATAGTATTATTTTCTGCACCAGGCATTAGTGGCATTATCTATACAGATTCAGGTGCTGACGTGGTTACTTTCAATCCATAGATGTTTTTTTGCAAGGTTTTAGCATGTCATCTTTTATAAAAGAAAGTCTCTAAATCTCTTTGCTAAGGATGTGTAGAGGTGAAGACATCTAAATATAGAAAATTTTCTCTTGATAAGAATACTAGCTGCTACTTACCTTCCCATTAGTAACAAATAAATACATAAAACTGAATCTAAACCTCAGTAACACAAATGGTTTAAGGTATTTAAATATCCTACTACTCATAAAGAGAGGTTGAGTTAATTTTTTAGATATGTTTTTTTTTTTTATATGACAGAACCATTTATAAAATTAAATACTTCATTTGTCTAGTTTGAATATACATTTATTTTTAAGAAGTATCATTCTGTAGTGCATATTAAGGCACATGCAACAGAACAAAAGAACTGAGTTCACCATTGGAATAATGTTTCATCCTGTTTAAAGGGTATTATCATTTGACCAGTTTGGTGCTTCAGATTTCTGACAATCAAGGAAGTTTGAGAATTTGCAAAGGAAAAGTTTAATTCTGGAAAAGGAAATAAAATTCCTGGATAGAACCCAAATCCACTGAATTTAGAGATTTCTTTTTGTCATAATCATATACTACATGTCCAGAGAGAGAGCTGTTGCTAAGCAACAACATTCCCCTTTTCCCCTTGTTCAGTTTCACTCTGTAACAAAGGTTCACTGAACAAGTGGCCCTGCCAAACAGCACTAAAAAATGAAAAGACAGTATGTTAACAACAATTTTCATACCTCACAGAACCTAACTTTGGAGATTTTCCTGAATAAGACATAAAGCAGCAGAGAAAGCAAGGCATACAAACATTTTTTCATTTTACTCATAGTAAAATTACTCAATTTAAAATGAGGATAAAGGAGAGAAAGCTGTAGCATTTTATTATTTTATTTTATTTTATTTTATTTTATTTTATTTTATTTTATTTTATTTTATTTTATTTTATTTTATTTTATTTTATTTTATTTTATTTTATTTTATTTTATTTTTATTTATTTTTATTTTATTTTATTTATTTTATTTTATTTTATTTTATTTTATTTTATTTTATTTTATTTTATTTTATTTTATTTTATTTTATTTTATTTTATTTTATTTTATTTTATTTTATTTTATTTTATTTTATTTTATTTTTGTTTTGGTATATATTATTGCCTTTTGATATTAGCTTAGTGAAAGAGAACTTAACATATGCAGACATTTCTGCAAAGAATGATTGTTTCAATGTCCACTTGTACAAGTCCTATTTGTACAAATCATCAAGACATAAATTAATTAGACTAACAAGTTATTTCCTTATCATATTTGAAGTTGACCACATTGCTATGATAAATTCATTTCTTACTGGGGCTACTAGAAATTTCTTCAAAGTGTGAATACAATGCAAGTATAAAAATTCTAGTAATAAAATCCTCATTTGGAAGTTTGTATTTTAATATTGAGCGGTTCAATATTTTGTTTGTTTGTTTAAGACTTCAGTGCTGTTATCATGTTATTTGGTTAAAAAGCATCTAATATTCTCTGTTCTAATCAACTACCCATATTGTTAAGAACAAACAGTGCATCTCTGTCAGTATAGAACAATGGTGTTATAAATGCTACAGATATAGAAAGTTAGAATTTCAACAAAGGGAACCTATGCTGGAGGTAGCTTAAAAAATGCTACATGGTAGAAGGCCAAGAGCATTTTGGTTTGAAAATTCCACACTTTAGTCAGCCTGTGTTTTTTGAGACCAAAATAATATTAGAGGAGTGACAAGGATAATGAATTATTTCTCTAATGAAAGATGACCCTATCATAGATCAAGAAAGGTAAGTAAAGATAAAAATTAGAACCAACAGCAAGTAAAAAGGTCAGAAACAGGAAAAAATAGTTGACATATCATATGTGGCTAAGATACTATTTAACCACTAATTCATCAGGCTAGTATCTTATGAACCTTGAGAAGCTAGCAGGGCTTACAAAGAAATTCTAAAAATAATTCCTTCTACACAAAATTTTTTGTTTAATGTACTTTTCACTGTCATGTAGAACGATAGTGCTCCCTTGGAAGAATTAATATATAATATTTTGCCTACTGACAGAAAAATGTGAAGTCAGTGAAAAGAACAGTTTTTTTTTTTTAAAGAAAGAATTAATACACCAGTGTATTTAAATCATGCAAAACTGAGGTTTTATTTTCCAAGAAAATGGCAATTTTATGTAACTACCGGAGTTAGTTTTCCACCCTGAGGCAAAGCTGACAATAAATAACTATTTAATAAAGTTTGCCATGGTGCTGGGTTCTTCTAAACATATTATTATAGAGTCATATAGTCATAGAATCACCAAAGTTGGAAAGGTCCTTCAAGATCACCTAGTCCAACCATTCAGCTACCACTAATATTTCCACTATAAACTAAATTCCTTAGTACAACTTCTAAATGTTTTTTTTTTAACTCTTTAAATCTTATTATTGTCACAGTTCTGTGATTTTTGTTATTGGTACTCCACATCATAATATTATGTTAAGGAGCTAATACTCCAATTCCATGGATCATCATATAGTTCTGGCTATACCTGTCTCAGAAAAAAAGAACTATATACCCCGGAGGACTTTACATTGCTTTATTTTTTTCTGTTTTCAGCTCAGAGGGAAAGATAAAAACTGCATGTCATGAGACACAGGCTTTTTCCCTTTCAGATTGACACGCGGTGGATGCTCACTAGCCATTTCACCATCAGCGTTAGTGTAAGGTCTTTGGTTTCTGGACACTCTCTCTCCCTCATTTTATTTGATTTATTAGCTTCATTTCCAGTTGTATTGTATTATAATGTGTTATTTTGCATTCCAATATCTTATTTAGTAGATTAGCTTTCCTCCTTATATCATTGCTGCTGTTGGGTTTCTAGGACCATTTCCCTTTTCTTTTTTCCCTTTCCCCCTTCCCCTTTCCCGGGGCATGAGTCCATGGGTTCCCGCATCCCAGTTGTCATGAAGTGGGCTGAACCAGCCCATAAACCACTGTCATTTTATGGTAGAGAATGCAGGTATCACTGGTATCATAGAACTTTTCCCCTGATCACCTGCATGATCCTGAGAACCTAAGAAAATATTTGAGACAGGGATACTGCAGCTCAGACAGACCTGAGGAGGCCCCAGTTATGTGGAATCTGGCTTATGCTTACCAGGCCTCATTAAGTACTATCCCAGAGAGGCATAGAATCTCTGAAAATAAGCAAGAGAGTCTACAGACCAAAAGGGAAAGCTTTCAGGAGAGAGATTGAGCTAAGGGGGAGAATCTCCAGATCCACAAAGAGAGTCGTCTAACCAAGAAACAGAATCTCCAGACTGAGCAAGAGAGTCTCCAAGATGAAAGGATTGTCTCCAGGAGTGTGTCTGAACCGAGATGGATAATCTCCATGTTTATCCATGGAACCCCCCAAGAGGGTCTCCTAGTCAAGAAGCAGAGTCTCCAAATTGAGAAAGTCTCCAAACTGAGAGGCATTATCTCCAGGTCAAGAAAGAGAACCTTCTAGTCCGGAAAGAGAATCTCAAGACCTGTCAGGAGTGTCTCTGAGCTGAGAAAGAAAGCCTCCAGGATGAAAGGATGGAGAAAGAATCTCCAATCTCAACACCCTCCAAAATGAGCAAGACACCCTCCAGTCCAAGTCTCCAGATCAAAAGACACGAACTCCAGTCTCTATGAGACAGACCCCAAGCTAAGCTGGAGAGAGAGAGCATTGATAGATGAGAGAAAAAAAAAAAAAAAGGAGGAGGAGAAGGCAGAGGAAGCAGACACTGTAAGAGAAGAGGAGGAAGGAGGTCCAGAGGAGTGGCTCCAAGATTCTGGGTATCCAGAGGGAGGGCTGAGATCCCCAGTAAGATCACTGTCACCAATGCCTAGGAGGGTAACAAGTCCTGAAAGAGTAGGAGGCGAGGAAGACATTATTTTCATTACTACTCAACCTCCGAAAATGAATGAAATTCGAGGTTTTAGAAAAGACTTTTCACACCACCCAAATGAACCCACTGTCACTGGTTACTTTGCTGCTGAGACAATGGGGTCAACAGTGTCTTGCTAGATAGTAGAGCTCACTAGTTGAGTAGCATTGCCAGGGACTCAGCCATTGACAGAAGTATTAGTACATGCCAGAATGGAAGCAGATGCTGTTAGCCATGAAGAAAAATATCCATTCAAAGATGATCTGATGCCCAAGAAAGAGAAATGGACTGCTACGGAAAAGGGCTTCCATTATTTGAGAGAATGTGCTGTGGTGGAAATATAACATGTTCATTCCTGACGAACCAGACCAAGAGCATGATCCTGAGAGAGTCAGATATACACCAAATATGTGGCGTATATTCACAAAGACTGCACCAGAAAGGTATGCCAGTACATTAGCAGTAAAGTATGGCAGAGTGGAAAGAAGACCCTTTATAAATGAACAGATTAATAAACTTCACATATAGTTGGTGCTGATTACCACAGAAAGGGGTATTTTAAGGATCAAAAGGGGTATCAGTGGGCTTTTGGAATAGCTGCTGGAGACACAGACAACATTAAGCAGCTGTCTGTTTTACCTGGCCTGCTGGAAGATCTGTCAGTTTTGGGGTTGCTATGAGTGGAAGAGCAACAGGTACCGATTGCTACAAAAGTACACAGACGGCAGTACTGCACCAACAGGGATTCCTTGCTCCCCATTCATAACTTGATCCGTCAGCTAGAGAGACAGGGAGTGATCAGCAAAACTCACTCACCTTTTAACAGCCCCATATGGCCGGTGCGTAAAGCCAGTGGAGAATGGAGGCTGACGGTAGATTACCGTGGCCTGAATGAAGTCGCACCCCCACTGAGTGATACTGTGCTGGACATGCTACAACTCCAGTAGGAACTGGAGTCAAAAGCAGACAAGTGGTATGCCACCACTAACATTGCTAACGCCTCTTTTCCAGTCATTTGGCCATGGAATGCAGGCCACAGTTTTCTTTCACCTGGAGGGTTGTTCAGTATACCTGTTTGCCCTTGCGGGTGGAAACACAGCTCAACCATTTGCCATGGGCTGATCCAAACTGCATTGGATCAGGGTGGTGCTCCCAAGCACTTACAATACATTGACGATATCACTGTCTGGGGCAATACAGCAAATGAAGTTTTCAAGAAAGGAGTGGGAATAATCCAGATCATCCTGTGAGGTGGTTTCACTATTAAGTGAAACAAAGTGAAAGAACCTGCACAGGAAATTCAGTTCCTAGGTATAAAGTGGCAAGATGGATGTCACTGCATCCTAACAGATGTGATTAGCAAAATCACTGCCATATCTCCTCCCACTAGTAAGACAGAGACACAAGCTTTTATGAGTGTAGTAGGCTTCATGTTTCAAATAGCCTTGCTGAAAGTCCGTGGGACCCCCACCCCAATTATAACGAAACTGGGCCAAACCAGCCTGTAAACTGTTGACAATTATGAAGACTTAAATAGTTTACTTGAACATTATTTAATATTCAGAGTCCACACAAAAACCGTGAACATGTTATTGCCATTAAGAAATGAATGATACAGAATTGGCTATGTTTATCACCATATATATTTTTTTAATTTTCCATTTAAAAAATCAAAAAAAGTGCTTTTACTTCAGTTTTCCTGCTGTTACATGATGTTCTTTTTTCTTCCAGTTTTCTATACATCTAGTATATTTAATGTTTAATTCAACAAGATTATTCATTTTTGGTCCATTATCAGACCACCAAGAATACTTGCCTTCACTGTTACCTGAGCTAAAACCACAGGAAAACAGTAGTAAGTAGGAGGCTTCTTTCTACTGTAGAGCAATTTCATGTCTTGAAGACTAAAATAAAAAATTTAAAACAAAAAGATACCTTAGCAAATTAATTATTTAAGTTGTTACTTTTAAAGGGCAATAGACCATTGGAGCATAAGTAATATATTTATGTATACTTAAATATATTGAGTAATTTCCAAATATTTTCATCACTATGCATGTCAATAAGACAAAATTAGACACCAATGAAATCAGAGTAAAATAAGACATTGGAAATGTCTAAATTTTGCGAGAATCTTTTTTTCCTTTTTCATAGACATTGTATAAATTAATCTTCAGTATAATTCATGATACTTCATAAGACTTACATTGATGAATTTAATTAGCTATTAATATTTGATTATATACTGGGCTTATAAAATTTTAGGAGAATTCTTTAGTCTATGAGGTCTGTGCATTTAGTTCTAAACAAGGAAGAAAAAGCATAAAATTTTACAGAAAACAGAATGTTGAAGTTCTAGAGCACAAGTCAGTTTTGACAGTGTTGTCTTTCAGTTTATTTGTTGGATAGCACTGTGTATTTCAAAAAAGATTATGTCAATTAAAGTTTAGCATGTGCAAGATGCATGATCACAGCTTTTTGTAGCGATATATATGTTCTTAAATATAAAAATAGATAAATAAATATAATTTCTTAATTTTTTTCTACTTCATGTTATCTATATTTCTTCAAGTTTTCTTATATCCAATAAGAAGAGAGAATAATGCTGCCAAATGCAAATACCAGAGAGAGTAGGCAATATAAATTATAAATAGTACTGCAAATAATTCATGAAAAATCCATTGGCTAGAACTTCAGTACTTAAAATACTTGAACAAGATTTTGTAATCATTTCAAATATACAAAAAAGATTTCTGTCAGTTCACACGCATTGTTAACAGGGATTTTAAAAACTTTCTTAAATAGATCAGATAACTGCAAGGCTTCGCCTATCTTTGATTAACTGTTGTCCTCATTTCCCTACGATTAAAAACAAAAACAAAAACAAAACAAACAAACAAGCAAACAAACAAACAAAAAAGAACATCAGAGAAGCATAGAATGCTGGTAAAAAGCAATTTAAAATTTAAACCTGGAGGAAAGGAGTAATGAAAGCATTTTGAGCATTTTTAATTCAGTAAGTCAGTTATTAACTTTCTAAGGGTTGTGTTCTCCTGTGCCCAGCAGCTAGAAGGAGGAACGTTTCTATCATTCCTGTAGATACCAGTTTTCAAATTCTCTGGCCATATGTGCTTCGAACTTTTTTATTTTTATTTCACATCACAATCCAGTTTCTGGGGAATCTGCCATCTGCCTAACCCTTTCCTATTCCCACTGTTTCACTTTGAAGAGGTTGGCTTCATTATGATATGCTGAGATAAACCTGTATTTGGAGGCCTGGAAGGGTTTATTTTGATTCCTAGGAGAAGATGTTCATAATTCTTTTGGTCCAGCAGACTTATTGGGCTTGATACCTGGCCAAAGATTTCTGTTTCAGGTACACTTTTTTTTTTTTTTTAAAAAAACATTGTTTTATGGCCATGGTAATCAAACAGACTATAATACTCACAAAATCTTAATGTAATCTGAGCAGTTACTCTGATATCATTAGTTAAAAGAGACAGATCTACTAGGTACATTTAACAAGTCGTGATTTTGTTGTGTCATTTTGTTTGTTTGTTTGTTTTGATTGTGTGATGAACAGTAAAAGGTCTAACAGCATTCAGCATTAACGTGTTTGTTTTCAGTTGCTACTGAAGTACAAAGATGTTTTCAGTTTTCCTCTCAAAACACAAATCACTACAACTTTGAGAGCATTTTATTTTATTATTTATTTTATTTTATTTTATTTATTTTTATGTTTTATTTAATTTTTGCCTTCTAGTAGCATATCAGAAGGCTCTGAAGTTTTGAATGATAAATTAGTGATCCTGAGATCAAATATGTCAGAGATTCATATACCCTCGCTTGCTCTCCGATACTTAGGAAGCAGACTTCTTCAATGCAGTACACTGAAGTTAACTACTTCCATTCATACATGTACCAAATTTGGTTACTCCAAGACGGAACTGAGGAAAGTAATTCTACATACTGATTTAACTTTTCCATGATTTTATCATCTGGTAAATATGTGCTCATATGCTCTGCAAGAGATAATTAAAAGATAACTTTAAGAAGGTCTCAAAGCTCCTGAGATATATGTAAGAAATAAAAAATTATCTGATTCACAATGGTTCCAAGATGTCATTAATTCAGTTGCTAGAATTTTCTCCTTTTTATCATTTATTTTGTATGAATAGTTTTTTATTTATAATTTTTATAGATAATCCAGACTGACCATATTAGCTCATTACAAGTGAAATAGCATGTGTGATATCTCTAGGCCATTAAAGAAGTCTGAACTATGATATGGAGAAGCTAATTTTTTTTCAGAAACTTCTCATAAAGCATAGTTAAATTTATTAGAATAAATACAAGAGTGCCATTAAGAAGGATTCTATATTTTTCAAAGCCATTTAATGAAAATTCCAAATAGATGTATGTAAGATTCATTGTTAAATCAGGGACTCCACATAAATTAGCATTTTATTTACTACAGTAAATGTTACTCTCAGAGTTGTTTGGAGGTCCATCATGTTATTAATAGCAGTCAATAATTAGCAGTAGTCTGTCTGTAAAGTTCTTGTGTTGGGCTTAATCTCTACAATATATGTACAAAGTAGAACATTTTAAACAAGTATACTTTATGCAGATTAGTCATAAAGAAATTGAAACTTGTAAATAAAATGTGAAATAAATCTTAATGAAACAAAAAATCTACTGTGTAAATGCAAATAAAAACAAAACCATACTAAAAACAACAACAAACACACACCTCCCTGTTTACTTGCAATACTGTCTCACTCCAATTAATAGGAAGGAGAGGAGGTTCTTTGGATACATGTGTACCCAACAGCCAGATTAAGACATAATGGGTTAAATGTTAGCCTAACCTGTCTATTACAAATTCTTGTTGAATGAGGAGATGAGGAAGGGAAGATGGGCGATATAAAAAATATAAGAAATAAAAAGCAAGGAGTCTTTGTAGAAAGCAATAGAGAGACAGTTACCACTGGAATTTCAGTGTAGCTTGCCAGATGGTGATCTCCAGTAGCAATTGGTCATCGGGTCATTGGAGGCTGTGTTGACCAGTTGATGACGACTTCCTTTTCATTTTCTTATCAACAGTATGAACTTTATAAGTTCAAAGTGATCGAGTCAGCCCTTTTTGGAGTGGCAGCTCTTGGCTTTTGGATCTCACTAGGAACTCCTTTGTTCCCATCTTTGTTCTTACCTGGGCCTTACCAGATAAGAAGGGAGCAGGGAGACACCAAACTGTATCTTGCCTTCACATGATACAATGATATCATCCCCCAGCCTCCTGTACCAGTTATTTGGTCATGGGCCAGATCTTCCACCAGTAAACATTCCTAAGCACTTCCTTCCGAAAGCAAACACCTCCAAAGAAATGCTTTCAAATGTAAAACTGTCCACAGAGTGATGCTGGCTGCATGACACCACTACTCCCTTCATAGATAAGCCAGAGTCTTACAGCAACAAAAATGCCTCATAAAGCAAGGACTGAGCCATGAAAATAAACAGTTGTTGTCTTTCACAGGATTTCACCAGCTGTCGTAAGTAGAGAACAGTAGTAATGAAATTATTTATACATTTGATAAGTTTATGCGTGAGCTAAGCATGTAACAGTATAAATATGGAGAATGAAGAACAAGGAAAAAGCTATGAAAGATGGGAGAGTGAAGATTTCAGTTTTCACTTTTGAGCTTGATCCTCCAAGGAGACAAGATTTTATCTGGAAACTGGTAATGTATATTCAGGTGTTTGAAAGACACACATACGCAGTTTAATAAGGTTCATCAAGTTCTGCTTTGGACTATTTAAATCCATCTGTGTCAGAACAAATTTTTTTTGCTCAGCACCAATTAGGTGACATGTTAAAAAAGGAAGACTAAAATCCCTCAGTCCTGCAAGACTGATTTGGGAACCTGTTTATTTTTTTAATCTAGTGGCTGCTTAGCCATCAAAACCAAAGAATGAGCTCAATTGCAGCACTGTATTTCAGGACTGCACAATAGTAGCACACAATAAACATGAAAAAACTGATTTGGCATTTCTCAAGGACAGCCACTCAACTCCTGTTTTCTCCAGTCAATGAAGAACATTGCCTTCCTTTCATGCACAGTTGTAGTTCTCCTTCAGGTAAACAACTATAATACTTCTAATTAAATTGTAGCAGGATTTGATTTTCTGACTCAAATCAAAAAGAAAAAAATAAAAATAAAAAAATGGCTATTTCTGTTCTGAAATACTAAAGACCAGTTAACCTGAAGATATCTATGAACTAGGCAAAAGAGGAACTGGTAATGATATTTTGCCTGACTGGATTTAAAATGCATATATACTGTTCTTTTTTACGTAACAGAAGAAAACTACATAACAGTAATATCAAACTATCAGATAATGGGCAGGAGCTCTTTGCCCTTCATATATTAGCATATTAAAAAGAAAATTTGAATACAGCGCTAAAATAATATCCATAAAACAACACAAAAAGCATTGGAGAAATTTTTAAAAGTTTTCCCATTCTGTTTTATGTTTCTGGCTGGTTGCCAAGATTTAAATAGGACATCTGGATGAAATGTAGGAAAGTTAAAAGTGCCCTGCGTTTTATTCTTTATTTAGAACAGTGTGTAAAAAGAAGTATTTGAAATAGAAAGGCAGCAGTGGAAAGACTGGCTACCTTCCGGCTGATAGCAAGCCAGAACCAGGTGTCTTAGGGGTAGGTTCTTTGTAAAATCTATTTAACCATGATATATAGGATAAAGATTTCACATTTAATAGGCAGTACATTTTTTCTTTCAGAGACATTAAGGAAAATGAATATATATATATATATTCAGGACCTGATAGCATGGGTTCAGAAAGTACAGGTCCTGCTTGACAATTTGGATTGTCATTCCCTTCAACTGCCTTAAAGGAGGTTGTAATGAAGTGGGGTTTGGCCTCTTCTCTCAACTGGCAATTGGACAAGAAGGAATAGCCTTGAGCTCCACAAGTCAAGTTTCAGGTCGGATAATAGGAAATTTTTTTTCTCTGAAATCTGGTCGTATTCTGTAACAGGCTGCCCTAGAAGGTGATAGAGCCATGTTGTGGTTTTATGATTTTTGTTATATTATTGATATTCCACATCATAATATCATGTAGTGTATTAGGAGTTAAAGAGTTAATGCTCTAGCTGTGTGGATCATTGATAGTCACTGATACACCTGTCTCAGAAGAGAAGAACTACATTCCCCAGAGGACTGTGTGATGTTTTCCATTTTTACATGTTTCTGCTGAGAGGGAAAGATAAAAACTGTCTGTGGTCATGGGACTGTCTCTCTTCCCTCCAGGATCGAGCTCAGCTGTGGGTGTTTGTTGCAGCCATCCGCCTTCAGCATTAGCGTAAGGCCTTTGGTTTATCGGACACTCTCTTGCTCATTTTATTTGATTCATTAGCCTCAATTCCAACTATATTGTATTATATTGCGTTATTTTCTTTCTGATATCTTATTTAGTAAATTAGCTTTCCTCCTCAGATCGTTGCTGTTGTTTTGTTCCTAGGCCCATCTCCCTTCTCCCCATTTCCCTTTTCGCCTTCCTCTTCCCCGGGGTGTGGGCCTGTGGTTACATGCTTTAATCGTCATGGTAGCAGGTCAAACTGTCCTGCAAACCGTTGACAAGCCACTATCCCTGGAAGCAGTCAAGAAACAAGTAGATGTTGTACTAAGGGACATGGATTAATGGGAAAATATTTTTGGTAGGTGGACAGTTGGACTAGGTGATCTTGGAGATCTCTTCCATCTTAAGTGATTCTATGGATCTACAATTCTATGAATGAGAGATATGTGCTCCTGAAATATCCGCTGGAGGCTATTGATTTTTCTTTCACTGGGACAGTAGTGATAAGGAGGAGACTAGAATTGAACATTTAATCTACAACACTTGAGGTTGGTGAGGATTTATGCCAGTGACTATAGCAAATAATGGAAGTGACATACAGGATGATCCTTTTCTTAATCTAATATCATAGCAACTAAATACTACATGAAGAAATACTCAGTGAATTTCTCAAAAAAAGTTTTCCTTCTTGTGTCTGTAGTTTACACATGCTATGAACACTGTGATCAATAGACGATGTAATTCAGCAAATAGAATCAGCATTTTTAAAAGTCATACTGTAAAACCATTACTTTGTTTTGTCATGAATTGGCACTTTCTTTTCTAACTTTCAGTGGAGAAATTTTGGTTCCACATTACATTACAGATGGAGCTGTGGAGGAATCAGTTGTGTATATATTCTTTACAATTCAAACATTCTGGAGATAAGAGATGGAGGTTGAAATATTGTGAACTGTCTAGAAAGATGTACTGTCAGAAACAAGTTTCAAATAAGCTGAGAGTTGTGGCCTCAAACTCTATAAAAGTTTGAGTTTGCTTACTGGAATGTATTTAAGGAATTTAGTGTACATCTATCTGAAGACAATGAGCTGAATACATATAAGTCTCCCAGATTTCAGATTTCACCATCCGAGAAATAAGATAGGGTATCTAATTATTATCATTCTTGTAGTCAGTCTATGTAATGATTATGTCTCATTATTTTGTGTAAATGTGATAGCCATTATTCTACTCCCATATAAATATTAGTGTCTCTTACAATGAAGTAATCTTTTTAAGATAACTCCTAAATTATTATTTCTACTGGTAGTCAAAGAATCATAGAATAATTAATGTTGGAATGTTGGAAAAGTAAAATCACCAAGTCCAACCATTTAATCACCACCATCAACCCCACTAAATCATGTTTGTTACTGCCACGTCAACAGGAACAGTGACTCAACCAGCTACTTGAACTGATTGTACAGAAACAATGTCAGTCTTTTCTGATAAAAAAATTATCCTAATATCCAACTTGAACTTCCTCTGGCACAACTCAAAGCCATTGCCTCTTTTGCTATTGCTCACTATCTGGGACCAGTATCCATCTTGCTACAACTTCTTGCAGGTACTTGTAAACAGAGACAAGATCTCCCCCAAGCCTTCTCTTCTCCAAACTAAACGATCCAAGTTCCCTCAGATATTCCTCTAAATATCTGTGCTCTAGTCGTTGCCCTTCTCTGGATATGCTCCAATGCCTCAGTGTCTTTCTTGTAGTGAGGGGTCCAACACTGAATACAGTACTCAAGGTGTGGCCTCATCAGTGCCAAGTACAGAGAAATGTCCACCTCCCTAGTGTTTCTGGCTGCACTATTTCTGGTACAAGCAAGGATGTTATTGTCCTTCTTGGCTACTTGGGCACACTACCAGTTCAGCAGGTTGTCAAGTAGCACCCCTGGATCCCTTTCCTTTGTGTAGCTTTCCAGTCACTGAGTCTCAGACCTGTAAATTTGCATGGGATTGGTGTGCCCGAAGTGTACGATCAAGTACTTCATCTTGTCAAAGCATAAACAATTGCCTCAGCCCATTAACCCAGCCTATTCAGATCCCTATGTAGGATCTTCCTACCTCAGGCAGATCAGCACTTCCTGTCAAGTTGGTGACATCTGTACGCTTACTAAGGATGCACTCAAATCTCCTTGTTGAGACAGTCAATAAAGATAACAAACAGAGCTGTCCCCAGTGATGATGCCTGAGGAATACCACTACTGATAGGTAACCACCTAGATTTAATTCCATCTATCACTACTCTCTGGGCCCTGCTATCCAGCCAGTTTTTCACCTAGTGAACACTTGTCCAAGCCACAGGTTGCAGCTTCTCTAGAAAAATATGGTGAGAGAAAGAGACAAAGCTTTATTAAAGTCTAGGTAGACTTCATACAAAGATTTTGCTGCCGTGCACCAGGTGGGTCATAGAAGGAGATAAGGCTGGTCAAGGAAGACCTGCATTTCATGAACCCATGCTGGCTGGGTCTGGTCCCCTGGTTGTCCTGCATATGTCATGTGACCTCACGATTATTTACTCCTTGACCTTCCCCCAGTATTGAGATTAGGCTGACAGGTCTGTCATTAATGTCAGTAGTTGCAGTAAATATGTTCTGAAGACTTCTAATTTTCATTATCTTGTTACAGAAGTAATCTTCTGGAGAACTTCCCCAGGAGTAGAAGGTAATGTTTCATCCAAGTATTTCAGAATAAGTTGATTTTATAAAAGCATTTTAAGTCCCTAAACTTTTGACTGTCACGGGGTTCTACAAAAACTTAAGATTGTCATCCTCATTGCTCAATCTGCTATGACATAGGCTGCATCATTGTTTGGATAAATTTATTTTTCTCTGGTCTTATAAAAAATGGTAGCAACATGATTTTTTGTTTGTTTTTAAAACAGCAGTTAATAAAAATATATGGAACAAAATTCTATAAGACAGGACTATAGAAATCAGGTTGTATATTTTAAAGTAATTTTCTAATTTCTAGAAGACAAATCATGATTTTAAAATCCCAGCCATGAAATCAGTAGATAAAACAAAACAAGCATAATGTTTTTATAAAAAAAAAAAAAAAAGGAAATTAATGAAGAGTGGCCAGTGTACAGTGAAGAGACTAGATGTTTGTCGAGAAGAAAGAATCAAGTGAGTAATCAAAGGAATGCATTTGCATGGAGAGGAATGACAGTCAGGGAACAGAAGTGTTCTCTGTAAGTGATAATAAGTGTTCTCTGTGCATACAGAAAAAAAAAAAAAAAAGAAGATATAGAACTGTTCAGGTTCTTAGTATGAAAATCTCCAACAACATCCATCATTGTATGTTGTAACCATAATCGTAATCACAATCATAATCATAATAAATGATTCTGGATTGTCACTCCAGAGCAACTCCACTTTGTATGAATAGGTACCTTCTGAAGAAAAATTAAGAAGCAAGATTATATGACTCACAGCCAGGTCAAAAAACACTGGAGCAAAAGCTGATGAGCATATGGTAACAGAAACCACACATCTCTTTCAAGCTTATCTATGTACAGTTAAAAGGAAATTAGATTAATTAATTAGGACAACTGATTGCCTATTTCTTGGCAAGATTTCAGAGAAATTGCTCAAGCTAATTCAGAGCAGTGGTATGATTTAGCAAGATCCAGAATAACTCAGAGTGCCCCTCCATTGTGTTTATTCATGGTCTCAAATATGTAATTCCTTTCCTAATCCTTCTAACAACCTCTTTTACTCTGAAAATAACTTTGATAAATATATGTATGTATTTCATTTTCCTACTTTACTCCCCATAATCTGTTCCATCTCTGAGATACAGGCAAAAAGCAATCATATTTATTCTTATAGAACATTTTTAATTTAATAATCATTATTTTTAGATCTAGACTTAAATATTACTATTTTCCAGCAAAACATTGGACACATTTTTGATTAAACTATATACGTTCAGAATTATTAATATTATTATAATTGTCTCAGACTATTATATACATTGTTTATGAATAAATCTAATACAAATCTCAATCATGCTGTATCTAATAGTATTAGGATTTCTAGCACTAATCATTTTGAAATTGCAGAGAAAGTTAAATACTTGTTTTTATCAATGGCTGTAGAACTATGTGTCCTGAGCACTTAAACAAAAAATGTTGAGAAGCAATAATATAATTACACGTCCAGAAGAAAAAATAAACAAACATCACAACCCTCCTAGCTCTGCCAGTCAGACAGTTCTAAACCCACCTCACCTCCATTCATCTATTCCATACACCCTCAACTTTGTTATAAAGAAGCTGTGAGAGACAGTGTTAAATGCCTTTGCTGAAATCAAGGTAGACTACATCCACTGCTCTTCACCCATCCACACAGTCAATAATGATATCACAGAATACCACCAGTTTGGCTGAGCATGACTTCCCCTTGGTGAATCCATACTGACTACTCCTGATAACTCTTCCAATTGCCTGGAGACAGCATCTAGAACAAACTGTTCCAACAGCTTTCCAGGGACAAATGTAAGACTGACTGGCCTATAGTTCCCCAGATCCTCCTTCTTTTCCTTTTTGGAGACTGGAGTGGCATTGGCTATCCTCCAGTCTTCACGCACTTCTCCCAAACTCCAAGACCTCTCAAAGACGATAGAGAGTGATTCAGCAGTCACCTCTGCACATGTGGATGCATCCCATCGAAACCCATGGATTTATGTACACTGATGTTGCATAGATGCTCTCAGATCATCTCCTGCCTCACCAAAGGAGAGTCTTCAATTCCCCAGACTCCCACTTACCCCCACAGTCCATGAGTCCCAAGGGAGAGTTCCCACAGTGAAGACAGAAGCAAGGAAGGTGTTCAGTATCTCCATCTCCTCTGTGTCTCCCATTACCAGAACAACCCCCTCATTTAGTAGAGGACCCACGTTTTCCCTAGTCTTTCTTTTACTGTTGACATACTTAAAAAACCTTTCTCATTATCCTTTATCTCCTCTGCCAGATCCAATTCCAGGTTGGCTTTGGCCTTTCTTGTTGCAACCTTGCAGGCCCTGACAAAATTCCTATATTCTACACAAATGGTCAGACCATTTTTCCACTATTCATGGACCTTTCTCTTCCCTTTGAGCTTACGCATGATCTCCTTGCTCATCCACACAGGTATTCTGCCACCCTTGCCTGATTTCTTACTCACAGGGATGCGTCGATCCTAACCTTGGAAGAAGCACTGTTTAAATGGTGACCAGCTCTCACAGGCCCCCTTACCTTCTAAGGCCGTAGCTCATGGGATAGCTCCAAGAAGGCCACTGAATAGATCGAAGTTGGCTCTCTTGAAGTCCAGTGTAGCAATCCTACTTTTTTCTTTACTTCTTCCATTCAAGATCTTGAACTCCACCATCTCATGATCACTGCACCCCAATCTGCCTCCAACCTTCAATTTCTGAACAATCCCATCCTTTCTAGTAAGAACAAGGTCCAGTAACCTCCCGTTCCTCATCTGCTCCTCCACCACCTGCATCAGAATGTTATCTTCTGCACAAGGAACCATTTGGAGTGCATGAGCCTGGCCATGTTGCTTTCCCAGCAAATATCTGGATAATTGAAGTGTTCCATAACAACCAACACCTGAGATCATGAGGCTACTTCCAGGTGCTTGTAGAAGGCCTGTACTTTAGGGAAGCAACAGGTACAGGTATCCTTAAGGGGAAACTAGAAGATTTCAGACAGGGAATTCACAATGGTATCTCTGGGGAGTCCTCACAAGATCATACAGGACAATCCAGAGGTATTTCCCTGTATTCTCTCTTGCAACCTTCTTGTGGCAAGCCCACTGTGTGATGGAGACCATGGTTAAACCTAAAGTCTCAGACACTACCAACATCCTTTCCCAACTAATGTACTGTGTGGGTGGAAGCTAGCTTCTGCCCTCCCTTGGGCTGCTTAGAGACTAGTATCCAAGGTTCAAGGTCGAGAGATAAAGAGTGGGCAGTGATAGCTCCACCTGTGTGAGGGCTATGCAGCCCAGAAGCTGCTGGCCCTGACACAGGTACTGTGCATTGTTGGCTTCATAAAAGTCCTGCCTGGAAGCTGGTCCCTGCAGCAGATATTCCAGATTTCTACTGTTCAAGATAATTTTCACTCTGCATATATATTTACCTATATACATATTTATACATATACATACGTACATCTCCAGTAAGGAATTCTTCTCTATTTTATATAGTTTCTATCTGGTTTCTTGCTCTGACGTCATTTTTCTTGTTTCCTGGGCTTGTGATCATATACATGAATTGCAGAGTAGAAAAATAAAAGCTTTTGCTTAATTTATTTTCATTTCCATATATATATATATATATATATATATATATATATATATATATAAATACATGTGTATATATGTATTATATATATATACATATATATGTATATATACATATATATATACATATATATATATATACACAAATAAATAAATAAATATATATATATATATATACAGATAACATTGCCAGACACAGTCTTTGTAGGTGTTTAAATGATTCAGATTCAAAAATGTGCTACCTTGTTACTCATGCATTGCAGACTGAGATCAATGCCTCCCTTCCTCCAGAATAGAAAAGAATTTCTAGTCTTGGTTCCATTTTTCCTAATTTCAGCCTACTCACTATGCATTTTAGTTTAGTGCCCCTCAGTTTCTTAAGAAAAGAGGATCTTATATAAAAGTAAGACTATTCTACAATAGTGGAATATCCTTCCTTCACTTATACCCGTGAAATTTCTCAGTATTTACTTCAGAATTAAGGATTTGGAAATTTGCAATTAAAAATAAACAAATAAACAAACACCTAAAGATAAAATATGCAGTAAATCTGCCTTCTTCCTCCAATTCATTTTTAAGTTCTTTAGTCAGAGAAACAGAATAAAACTATAAAGTGTTTATAAAAGTCTACTGTCTCAAAAACTATGCATATGTTCTCATAACAAAATTAAAGTCCTAGAGACAGACAAGATTTGCACTCATTTTCTCTTACTTTTTATGATACCTAATTCCTTCCCAAGGTCATGATAGCAGAAGATCTCTAAGTCTTATTGGTTAGTGTAAAACAGTGACCAATGATGGATTCACACTTAAATGGAAAAGGAAAGCAAAACAAAGATTTCATTTTCTACTCTTTCTTGAATTCTGTATTTCAAACTCCTGCTTATGAAGAATTTAAGTTAATACATCAAGAGTCCTAAAGGCAACAGACTGTTAATTCTTACAGACTGTGCTTATTTCTTATCTTCAGCTGCTTTAAAGACTATCAGTTGGAAATGTGAAATGCTAAGAGTCCCTGGTTTTGTTTTGAACAAAACTGGGAATATGAATCTAACTTGTTATCTGTTTCCCCTTTTATTCATTGACATATAATGTTAATTCTAATATATACAGTGATTAAATTAAATCATTATATAACAGACTATTTACTTAGTCACTTCCATGTTTTTTAAAGCATTTGTAACAGTAGATACCTCTCATTGTAATGAGCAATATTCATTCCCATTGAGATCATTTTTGGAGTATCACTCAGGAGGAAAATTATGTGCAATAATCTGGAAAGTCTGATATTGTGTGAATTGATTTTTCGTCTTAACTTTGGAAGACTACCAAAGATTAAAGGTACACTTATAAAGAAAATTTTGATATTAAAACAAACAAACAAACAAACAAACAAACAAACAAAAACAAGAAACAAGCTAGTATTTTTTTTTAATAGGAGAAGAAAAGGAGATGTTTTTGTAACTGTATATTACAATAAAAGAAACTGATTTCTTTCCTTTTTTTTTTTTTTTTAATGCTACTGGAGTGCCCTCTGTCTTTTATTGGTGCTATATACAATTAATTATCCCATGAGATACAGTGTGTGCTTTTTTTTTTTTTTTCAGGACAGTTTGGGCTGATATTTCTGTTAATTTGGGGTGTGTACTTTATAAAAGTAAGTATTCTTTATAGATAATTCTTACAAACTAAGATTTATTTAATATTTACTTAAATAATTATATTGGTTATTTAAGTCATATATTTGTTTATAATATCATAACTTAAATGTTCCCATTTCTATAACTGAAAAAACTATGCATTTATTAAAACAAATTTGATTGATACTGTAAAATGAAAAACTGCCAGCTGCTTTATCAATATAGTCAAATGATCTTTTGAACTGAAATAATGTTCAGATATGTTATTAATTATTCCTATGTAGTTAATATATACAATTAAACACAGAGTGTTTCTTGTTGTACAATGTATTTCAGAAAAATATCTGCTCTATTGGCCAGTGTCACAAGTAGTATGATGAGGATCTTAAATTCCCATCTCAGACATCAAATCATTAGGAGCTGGGCAACACAATTATTTGAAGACATACAGTAACTGGATAGATAAATTTTCTGAGGCACAAAGCCATTTTTCCATGAAGAACAATTTCTCCTTGATATGCAAGGAAAGAAAAAGTTTAGAAAAGGTAAATCTGAAAATGCTTACAGAAATCACAGCATTCTTGAAATACTGAAGTACACTGCTTTTTCATAAAGGATGAACTTTGAATTCTCTTGAAAAAACATATGGCCTACTTTAGCTTCAGAAGACTTTGTTAGTGTGTCAGAATGCTATTTGATATTTTGTGTATTTCCTGTACTCGTATATTTATCACATACATGTTATTTATACCATATGACACCAGTATTTATGCTCTTTTTTAAGAGAATTCATTCCCCTCCCCATTACTTTTTCCCTCTCCAGTTCCCTCAGTATTACAGCATCACTCAAGAGAGCTGCAAATGATTCATGGCTAGAACAAAGGCAAGGGAATCTAGGACACTGCCACAAGACTGCACAGCCGCAGTTTCTGCTGTAGTATGTAACAATGCAAAGTATTAAACATTTACACATCTGTTTGTTGTCAGAATTGCTTATTTTGTACTTTTTTATAATAACTCTTGATTTTACTGTAGCATACATTCTCCTCTTAGCAGGAGAGAAATGCCAAGCAAAATTTTCCAGCCTCAGATGATTTTTTTTTCAAAAGTGATCAAATGAATCACTGCAATAGATATTATTATTAAAAAAAAAAAAAAAACTGAAGAAATGTACACAAAGCCGTTTCAAGATGAAGTAGATACATTTCCTTCTCTGTCTCCAAAATCTGATGATATTAATCTGTTTTGCATAGCAAATGATTTAATTTTCTTTTGTCATTTCTAGATTTTTCTTTGTTACCTGAAGCACATATTTTTAAGAGTGCTAATTGTACAACATGATAAACAGTAGGAAAATGTTTGTTAAATGCTGTTTATTATTATTTTCTCATATGTCTGTAAAAAATTGACAAGTGAAAATTTGGAAACTATTGCTGTAAGCTGCTATAAATGTACCAAAATTACTATTCCTGATGACAAAATACTTTTGGAATTTTCTCAACAGTACTAGGAAGCTATGTAAAGCTACATATACTACATCATTTATTTGGGTGGAAAATCTCCACTAAGAAAGAGGAAGTGACAATGGTTATTTAGTACATAGTTTTCTTCTCAGTGTAATAGGAATGAACTAATGATAACATATTTCTGTGAGGTACTGGGCTGAGACAAGTAGTTAATTATCTTGGAATAGACAGTAGCTAGAACTTGTCTTCCAAGAGGTCCAGGATGCTGTCCTACCAAACATGAATGGTAGTCAGGAAGAAGTCTGCCAAAGAAACAGCAATTAATTGCACACACCTTCGAGACAACTAGATCCCTTTGTTGTCTCTGTCAGTTTGGGATGACACTTTTACTCTAAGAGTTTATTTTGTGCAGCTGAGATCTTAGTCATTGCAAAGCTTTGTTCATAAATCAGCAGAATGCCATACACAGCAAGACAGGATCCATGTGTACATTGTAGATCATCTTTTCTTCTATCACAGATTTTTAATTCTCTACCTTCTATATTGGGTAAGGACATAGAAACAAACCAAAGAATCAAATCTTTAAATACCTGGCTTCATGGCTGATGCCTTTCCCAGAACTTTTTATTTTTTTGAGAACTGGATGGCACCAGATGAGGTTTGCCTTTCTCAAAGCATCCTTGGGGAAAAGCTAGCAACATTCATTGGGAGGGGTTTAAACTACATGTGAAGGGAGAATGGGGGGATAGTGAACCTTCCCATAATAAAGAGTGGGAATGCATGACTATATTAGAGGGACAGGGTGATTGAGGGGTCTAGAAAGACCCACTGCCTTGAGATATGCTGGCAACATTGCAGCACATACAAAACTGTGATGATGAAGCAGTGACTGGTGGGTCAACAGGAGAAGGCAATGGGGAAAATCAAGGGGAATACCTAGAAGGAATTAAGGAATTATCCTTTATGGAAGTGACAAGGCCGACTGCCCACACAAAATACCTCTACACTAATGCACACAGCATGGGAAACAAAGAGGAGGAGCTGGAAGCTACTGTGCTGCTTGGAAACCACGATACAGTTGTTGCCAGTGAAGCCTGGTAGGATGACATACTTGAAACCAAGTATGTAAGTATGACATACAGCACAGATACTGGACTGATACACATCAATTTCTCCTCCTACACTGTGGGAAGAAATGTGTACCACAAACAGATGACACCAGGCAAGTGACTTCAGTAACATACCTTTTATTTCTTAGTCTTACTTCCTTCTTAGTGTTCCAGAATTTAACTGTGCCTAGAAAATAATAGATGTTCTACTGTCTCTAAGTGTATTTTGATGTGAAATAGACCAATACAGCAAGAATGTCTTCCAGGTACACCATAACTTGGTAATTGATTTCAGTCTATTCATTCAATTCAAACTGTTAGTCTTGAAACCAAGGAAGGGAAACAAAATCAATATAGAGAATCTGATGATGCTTGCACGTGCATTCAGGGACATTAAAATACAGCTAGGACTTATTGATGGATAATGAACAATCATCAATATGGGTCACTTCTGTTGTCTCTACTAGTATTTTAATATTTTCAAGGTTTGTAACGCTATATTTTTTTTGTACATGAAAAGGTGACAGGTGACATTCTGAATTGTTTATTTTAGGTATTTAAATTATATTTTAAATTCTAGATTGTGCCTACAGTTTCTTTCTCATTAGTGTCTCCAGAAAAAGTTTTTGAGCGAAGAACTAGCAAATTAGCTTCTGTGACTATGCAGCATATTCTTCGATAGATTGATAGCAGTCCTACTCAGATTAGAAAACTGTGATTGACATAAACTGAGTTAAAATATGTTTGAGTTTCATCGATAACAAGACAAAATAAAAAGTTCTTAAAAGATTGGTCAAAATTTCACAAACATATCAAGATCCCTCTAACCTAGAATTGTTGCAAAACAACAAAATTTTTGACTTTTTGCTTAAAGTCAAAATTGCATTGAATTTATAGTAAATAAAATAAAACTAAATTAAAATTTAAAATATTTTTAATGATATAAAAGTATGTCCCTGAAACAAAACCACTAAGTTATTCCTGTTCATCTAGCAGCAATAAAGTAGAATTAGTCTAAGCATCCGTAGCCAAAATAATCAGTTTCAAGCGTTTCTCACTACAAGAGTATGACTGAATATTCTCAGTTTTATTTCTCTCTTTTTTTTTCCACTAAAACTAATGGAAAGATCCTCTCATCAAGGATACCTTCTTCCCTTTGACTTTATATGAATGGAAAAGAACTTTCCTTATGGTATTCAAAAAGGAAACTGAACTTATTTGAAGCATACATTAGATTTTTTTAAATTGCATATGTATGTAACTATATATATAACTGTATATACATAAATTTAACTTAAAAAATATTCAGAAATTGGAATTTTGTTCTTATTCTTTTGTTCTTAGATATCTGTGTTTAACCCTCTGGTTTCCTGTGTCGATAGAATGAAAAAGGATGTATATATTTTACCAGACTAAGTAAGTTGTCAAAAATCAGCATTTAAATAGAGTGTCTTTAATTAACCCCCAATAAACACAAAATCCCCAAAACCACAAAACTTTACCCCCAAAACCACAAAACTAATTATATTTGAGTGTCAAAAAATAGAGGTACTTTATTTTATATAGTTTATTTTGATGCTGCTCTTGAATATGAGAGGGAAGACAAAAAAATAGAACTGCGCAAAAGAGCTGAGATACCTGTAAGCATTTGTATCAAAACAAGTTACCTAAAAGGCTTATCAGAGGTTTCATAGTGTCACTGGATGTTAAAAATCTTACAGTTACAATAAATAAATAAATAAGCAAACAAACAAATAAATAAATAAATAAATGTTTTTGCGTGACATGCTTTTATTTTGATAACTCAGCTAATTGTTCTCTGTTACCCTTTTGCTCTAACATCTGAAAAGATAAAACAATAAAGTATCATTTGAGTAACCTAAATTCAATGAGAAATAATCCGATGATCAAATCCATAATAACTTATGTCCTTGTTATTTTATGTCAGCATAGGTGGTAAACTTTTTCTTGTCAGCAGTGCAGAACAAATCTTGAACTGAATGAGATCAGTCACCTTGCAAGCTTAATCAAGGTGCACAGGGTTCCCATCATGTTGATCATCCTTGGTATTCACTGGCAGGTAATAAAAACTGAGCACAAAGACTGATTGGGCTGAGAAGAGTAGTGCAAGGTCTGACAAGGCAAATAGCAAGAAGAAACTGAGACTTCCAAGTATCTGAAAAGTCCAGTGACAGGATGAATAAAGCAACAGACTTCAGTAAGAAACATAATAATCAATCTGTCAAGAAAGAAAGAATTTTTATTTAATTTATCTTTATCTTTTAAACATATGCAGGGATGGTACCATCACCATACAGAGGTTATACAACACTTGAATTGGGCACTTTAATCAGTTTTTAATTTCTCTGCTTAAAAACTCACATTTAAAAAATATATATATCTCTTACAAAAATTTATTTTAGTATAAAAAGCATAATCTGAACATCAAGCAATTGGAATAAGGAAGTAGAAGCAGATATCAGAGAAATTTAAGCATTTAACTACTATTAAATGTTCTGTTTTCACTTCATCCTTGCAATAATATTCTATTTAAAATAATTTATTTGTTACTAGGTGAAACAGTAAATAATATGGAGATTAAATTATGCGCATTTCTCACTTCTTCAAAGAAAACTAATTACTCAGTCAAGTGGATAATCTTTTCAATTTGTCCAACAAGAAGAAAATGAAGAATTACTATATTGGTTTATTCTTTACTAATTCTAATTACGCACTCTGATCTTACTGAGATTATTGAATTGCACAGTGATTAACACTGCTATATACAAGTAATAATATTCTACTAGCAATAGATGAGACTGCTCAGTGTACCAAGTATAATGGTGAAGAAAGTGATGAACAGGGAGACAAACTAAGAGAAAAAAAACAAATGAATGAAGGTAGTAAGGCCTGTAGCAAAATGAACTGAGGTGACTTGCAGTGCACTCTTCCATCTGTTTATTTACTTAGATTTATTTTTGTTTGTTTGCCTTTTCCCCAAAAGCTACTTTCCCCCCACCATTCTAATTTCCAACAAATCTCACTGCTGTCATCCTTGAGTCAAGATCACAGACTATGATGAGGGAATGGAGAAGGACAAAGGTGGAGAGCGTTGTATGATTCAATGTGGATATACAGAAGCAAAAGTACTTGCAGGGGAAAAAATATGCCTAATATGTAATCTTTATTTCCCCTCTTTTAGTTTAAAGATATTTCCACTTTTTCTTTCATATTAGACTATGTAAAAAGCCAGTAAGCTAGGTGTCATCAGCAAACTCTCTTATAGTGCACTCAGTCCCACTGTCTATTCCATTGATAAAGATGCTGAAGAGCACTGGTCCCAAGACAGACTCTTGTGGGATATCACTTGTCAACAGTCTCCACCTCGACATAGAATGGTTGACCAAAACCCTCTGACTGCAACTACCCTACCAACTCTATATTTGCTTATTATTCCAGCTTTCAAATCCATGTTTCTCCAATTTAGAGATAAGAATGTGGTGTGGTACTGTGTCAAATACCTTGCACAAGTCCAGGTAGGTAGAAACAGTTCACCTTCATTTGTCTACCAATGTCTGTTTATGCCACAATGTGATTCACTAAGAGGAAGAGAAGAATAAATGCCTTTCACCAGACCTAATTGCTATAAATATAGTTATAACCTATAGTTATAAATATAGGTTAAAATAATAAACTATAGGTTTATAAATATAGGTTAAAATAAACTATAGGTTATATAGGAGAGAATAAAACCCTTTCAGGTATCTGTTTGCTATTATTAGCAACCAAATACCACATACCTGGTAGCAACAAGTGAATGGTTCTCTGTTCACTATACTAGAGAAACCATGAATACAATTAGTTTTACAAAGTCCACATAAGAACAAGACAGCTGGAATGTGGTATTTTGAGTCTGATTTTATGTGTCTGTTCTCCTATATGAATTTTATCACTTTAGATACTCATTAAAAATAAATAATGCTTACATAAATACAAATCACTTTCTTGATTCTTCCTGGCAGTGCACCATAGTTGTACACTTACACAAAATTTGTTTGTTCACTTTGTGACATTTTCCTTTACATATTTCAGGAGTACCACAAAACAGTTCCCTGGGGTTCTGAAAGAATGTCACACTCCAATATAAAGGAGTGAGATGAGGTTCGATTGTGTATACCCGATGGTGAGATTAAGACACAATGGGTCAAATGTTAGCCCAACCAGTTTATTACAAATCCTAGTTGCTTAGGGATATGGGGAAGGGAAGGTGGGCCATAGAAAAGAGATGAAAAGCAAGGAGACTTGGCAGAGAGAGAGAGAGCATCACCACTGTGGACCCAGCGTGGTCCACAGTCCTTTGAACTCAGGAATTTGTCTGGTCACTGTGGGGGATGGGAGAAAGCCAGGAAGCTTTGCAGCAAGCAGGCACCATGCGGGGGGGTTCTTCCAAAGAGGTTTTTCCCTCAGAAAAGTCTCTTCTTCAAAGTCTTTGGTTTAGTGGTGCCGAGAAAACCAACCAAGCAACTCGACACACCAGTGAGTTATGTCAAGCAGCTATTCCCTCCCCGTTACAGTGCTGGGTGCATGGGGGATTGCTCCACCAAACATGCACAACAAAGAGAGAAACGAAGACATATTTAAAGGTGTAGCACATGCATATTCATCACATTCCAAACTCTGATTATTGAGGGGATTAAACCTGAGGGCCAATTTTGCTGTAAATTTTCAAACCTTGAAGGGGGAGAGCTCCTCATTATTCCTGAAGAGAGAAGCATCTGTTTGGTTACCTTGTTGGGACAACAGGATGTCTGTCCTGCTTTCTTATCAACAAGTTTAGCTGCTTCCAAGTTCTGGCACTAGTTTGATTTATGCCCGACCTCATTTCTCAGTTTTGTTCTCTGTTCATGTAACATATCTGGCCCAACAGATAAATCAGCAGGGAGTAGCACCTTTGTTGCCATGTACAAGTATTATTGTCCACTGCGGTGATCAGCTTCTCCAAGCCGTACCCCAAAAAAGACAACCTGCCCCTATTTCTGCTTAACTTTACAACCATAAACAGAGACAGAGGTGCCACAACAACCATCGAGATGATTTGCAGTTGTCAATTAGAGTCTTATAGCCAGAAAGGCCTTGTGAAGCAAGCTTTGAGACAACAAAAGTAAAAACAGTTTCTGTCCTTCACAAAGAAGTTCCACAATACTTTCTTCAGTTTGAATTTGCAGATGTGTACAACTATGACAAAGAAGACTAATGACTTTAGCAAACCAGATCCCAAAATCATTATTTTATCAGAATAGGACCTGGAATAGACTGGCACTACTATAAGAAAAAAAGAGAAGCCTTCTCATGAGGATCCAACAAGTCCTGTATTAGACAAAATCTAGAGCTTAAGGCCCAGTTCTGGATTTTGATTGAATGGCACACAATAATATACTGATTTGGATTGTATTAATTCCTAGTTTCTCCAGTCATCATTGAAAGCGGACTTGAATAAATAATTCATACCATTTGCATCTTCATCCCTCTTAACTTCCATGGAGAACAAATATTGGAAAGGAAATAAATCCAAGGCATTATCTGTCTACTTTCTACTTTGTTTCCTTAGGTTTCAAATTCAGGTGAAGGACACATTCTGCTACCATGTATCTATTACACTCAGACCAACAAGGTATTGGTCCTATTAATGGCCTCTGAAAAAGACAATTACATCATCAATGTTATATATTCTCTACTTAAGTGACCACTTGTTTCCAGCCAGAATTGTAATTTGTCTACACAACAGCTGTAACAAGATAATTTTTTATTTCATTGTATGCAGGGATGTAATCCTAAAGTGACTTTGTGAAAAACAGTTGATGGACTACATATGCAGAGGAATGCTACTTCTTTTAAGTGCTGGGAAAGCAACTACACTACTGCAGTCATTGAAGTCATCAGATTTTAAGTGCATGTAAAATATGTTAAGAAAAAATAGCTAGAAAAATAACTTTACCATTAAAATGTCACTTATTTATTTATTTATTTGGGGGGGGGGGGGTGAGTGTGGGTTTTTTTGTTTGGTTGGTTTTTTTAGAATGATTATTTTGAGACTGACTTTTTTGTATTTTTTTTTCTTTTTTTAGTAGAAGTATACTTAACAACTAAAGGAAATTGTTCAATCAAGTATTACTGCTTTATGTAATTAAAGGAGCTTGTTTACTTCATTGCTCAGGGTAAATGAAAGATAGAAGCTCTGAACAATTATTCTGCTTCCATTACAAAAAAATCTGTCAGCAAAAAAGTTGATGTGGGATATACAGATGGGAAATGCAATAACTATTTCACATAGCATCCTCTGCCACTGAAAGTTAGAATGCTTGGCTGTCACAAATACCTTGTTTATGGGAATGAATGTAGAAAGCACACTTATGTTCAGTATGGTGTAGATTCTAGCTAGACATATAGTGAAGAGTATGAGTTAATGACAGATGAAGTTGCTTGTGTTCCCAGTTGTTAATAAGAGAATTATTTGACTGCTGTGCGCATACTGTTTCTGAGAAAATAAAAAGCAATAATACCACAAATATAGTTGTTCACATGTGCAACCTATGAAGAGCAAAATTGTTCTCTGGGACCACAGCAAAAAATAAATAAAATAAAAAGAAAATAATAAACAAAAAATTGAAATGCATCATCCAGGAAGTGTTCAGCAAATTTCTTCTTTCTTTGTGTATTTCTTTGTTTTAATTTCAGTACTCTCCCCATTGTTCATCTTTCCCTTATTGCCTTTAATTTTTGTAAAAAAGGAAGTCAGATCCAAATTTTTATATAGATATTTGATGATACCTGTGGAAGAGAGTTTACTGCAAACATTAGTAAAAAAAATTGAAAAGATGAACTGGCTGAGGACTCTTATGATTCTGAAGAAAGGTTTTATTTGTTTCTTATTGGTTTTGTTTTGGTTTTAATTTGTCTTACTGCTCCCTGTTGTGTTTTTGTTGTAGCTACTTAAAAATTTAAAATATTAATTTCCAAATATTTTGTATTAACTCTGATAGAGAAATAGCATTTCAGAATTTGAAGAAGTCTGTTTTCAAGGATGGTATTTTAGGGAAAAAAATGTGATAACAATTTTCTTTTCTTATGCTTGAAAAATATAAATCCTGAAGATTATAAAGATCAGAACTTATGCTGATCTGTCTTCCCTCTTTTCTCTCTCTTTATCATAAGAATCCATCACCCGGGACCTTTCTATTCCAAATATTCTTAAACACAGTTTAAACTTCTTAATAAACATTGTCCCCTTCGTTTGTTGTGTAGAATTTCTGTAGTAGAGTGTAGAATCTATAATATCACTTCACTTACAAAAACCTCTTCTTTATATTAGTAAAAAAAAAAGTCAAAATTTGAGGTGCACTGATAGGTCAGCATTTCTTTTAGACTGTACTAGATCTTTCCATTCAGAAATACTAATATTTATCCAAACACTTAAGGCACTCCCCTCTTTTCATACTATCATGACAAATTTACTGCATTTTCAAATGTTATCATTTTAAATGCAAGACAGAAATATCTTTTAAGTTCTTAATTTGCTTCTGCATAATCTGTTTTTTTTATACACTGTGAACAAGTTTTAGCTGCTTCATCAATGTCTCATTATTTTTCTCTTAACAATGCAAAGGCAGTGATTAATTTCTGAAGACCAGTAAACATAAACCCAGTCTTGAAATTGATTAAAGCTTAGCTGTAAAATGTGTGCTTGTTCACTCTTACTAAATACAGCTATTATAAAGTCAAACTACTTCAAGAAGAAAATTTCACATGGAAAGGAGCATGAAACAATAGAACAGTGTGTACTATGATAGTGCTCTTTAGGGATTTTCATTAACAGTAGCTACAGTTAAACACACAACTTAGGGAACCTTTTTTGAAGCAACACTGAGAGGTAACAGGATGAATTCATCCATTCTCAAAGAAATGGCTGCAACTCTACTACATTCATGTAGAATGAGTTTCCTAAATCTTTGTACCTATGTTCCGCTGAAGTAAATATACTTCAAGTAACTATATCAATACTTACTAATGTAAAATGTAACTGTTAAGAGACAGGGCTTGATAGATTTTGTATAAATCTTGATTCTTCTGAGCTGAATATTTACAAGTGTGGTACAGCTCATCTCGGTATTAACAGTGGTATGTGTTTAAATTATTAAAATGATGATATGATTGGCTTTAGAATTCTATGAAATGTCTTCTGTATTATTTCACATCTAGTAAATCAATATTGAAGATAAAGTTTATAGGATACTGACTATGAATCAGAATCATAGGGGTTGGAAAGGACCTCAAAAGATCGAGTCTAACCACCCTGCCAAAGCAGGTTCCCTACACCAGGTCACACAGGTAGGCGTCCAGGCGGGTCTTGAATATCTCCAGAGAAGGAGATTCCACAACTCCCCTGTGCAGCCTGTGCCAGTTCTCTGCCACCCTCACCATAAAGAAGTTCCTGCGCACATTCGTGCGGAACCTCCTGTGCTGCAGTTTCTGGTTGTTTCCCCTTGTCCTGTCTCCACACATTTCTGAAAAGAGTCTGGCCTCACCACTTTGTCCCCCAACACCACAGATATTTATAAACCTGGATCAGATCCCCTCTCAGTCTTCTTTTCTCAAGGCTAAAGAGACCCAGTTCACTTAGCCTTTCTTCATAGGGGAGATCCTCCAGACCCTTCACCATCTTTGCGGCCCTCCACTGGACTCTTTCCAAGAGATCCTCATCTTTTTTATACTGGGGAGCCCAGAACTGGACACAGCACTTGTAGGGCAAATAACCCCAAAGAACAGCACTCAAGGAAAATGGTGCAAAAGATGGTATACTTTTGGTAGACTTATATAGATGGTATACAGACAACTAGCAAGAAGAGAGTAAGTGGCTCACCTTTATGATGGTTGAGGCTCATCATTGACTCCACATGGAGGGATCTTCAAAAAGAGATTCTTCCCTGGTGGTGGTCAGCCCTTAAATGGGGTCTGGGAGAGGTGGAGCCAGGCTCCACCCCTTCCTAATCACACAGGTATATCACCTTCACCTGTGGCCTTGTGGCTGACTCAGTGTTTGCCTCAGGTGACCAATCAGTGGTTCAGGCTGTGATTGATCCCATACAGTACTCCAGATGAGGCCTCACCAGGGTAGAGTAGATGGAGAGAATCACTTCCCTTGACCTGCTGGCCACTCTCCTTTTAATGCATCCCAGAATGCAATGAGCCCTCTTGGCTGCGAGGGCACCCTGCTGGCTCACGGTCAACCTGTCATCCACCAGGACACCACGTCCCTCTCTACAGAGCTCCTCTCCAGCAGCTCATCCCCCAGCCTGTACTGGTGCCTATAACTGTTTCCCCTTAGGTGCAAGACTCTATACTTGCTTTTGTTAAACCTCATCTGGTTTCTTACTGCCCAGAAAACAAGGAACAGCAACACATTCCATTTAATACTGTGTCAACAGTTTATGGGCTGGTTTGGCCTGGTTCCATGACTAATCGGGTTGGGGATCCCTGGACCCACACTCTGGGAAAGGGGAAAGGGAAGAAGGAAGAGGGTAGGGTGATGGGCCTAAAACAATAACAGCGGCAATGGTCTAAGAAGGAAAACTAATTTACTAGATAAGGTATCAGAATTCAAAATAACACAATATAATGCAATATAATTGGAATTGAAGCTAATACATCAAATAAAATGAGAGAGACAGCATCCATAACTGAAGGCCTTACTCTAAAGCTAAAGGCAAGATGACTAGGTAACTCACTGCAGACTGTGCAGCAAAAAGAGGCAGTCTGAAGGCTTGCATGCATTTTTAGCTTTCGCTCTGGGTGGAAAATGGGAACACAAAGTCCTCTGGGCTATATAGTTCTTATTCTCTTCTGAGAACCAGGTACCCTGAAATTTGGCAGTCTGCAGACCTGGATCATTAACTCTTTAACTCCCAGTGTCTATTATGATGTTATGATATGGAATACCAATAATAAAAATCATAAAACCATGACATGCTGCCATGAATTAAGAAGAGATGAAGGATTTATACCTACTCTGACAAGACTTCAACATCAAGAAATTAAAAATCTGAAGAGTGTGATTACACAAAGAGGAAAGAATACTGAATACACTTTTAGGAAGAACACTTGTTTAGAGTCCCAAAGGCAGTATTTTGCTCAAGCACAAGATGTGTTGAGAAAGAATAGAGTGGAAAAACAATCTATACCTGAAAAACCTGATAGCTGTAGCAGCTTCTTTTCTGTTTTATGGGATACAAATATTTTGTATTTAAAAGCTTGCATAAGTTGAATGTAAGCTTCCTATGCAAAAGTCAACAAGAAAAAACAAATTAGACTTTAAATTTATCTGAAAGACACACCATCAAAATTTTGTTCCCACTGATCTATAATATCATGTAACATAAAATAAGCCGATCTTACAAGTTCTGCTTAAAAATAAATAAATAAATAAATCACTGCTCCAGCAGAAAATGTATAACAGATTTAACACTTATTTTCCCCTCTCAATGAAACAATTCTTCATTTTGTTTTCTGTTATGTTTGATTGTCCAGTATTAGCATGATGTTATTCTGACAAGCTTACTAGTATTAATAATATTTTTTATCCAAAAAATTGCTGCAGTCTTTTACATGTGAAATTCAGGAGTTCAATTTAAAGAAAGAGAAAAAGAAATCATATCTCTAAATTATTACACTTCAGCCTTTATTCCATTCTCATTCTTGTCATGATTAATTTCAAAGAAAAGCATAATTATTTCATAAAAGATTTTAAGAGTAGTGAAAAAGGGTGCCTAGATTTTTATAATTTCTGTATGATTTTGAATCTTGTGATGAATCCTGTAATTCAGGTGAATATCCATTTCTGGAGTAGAGTTTCTTATATATATACCAATCAGTATCAGAGACCAAAATAAGTAAGCACTTGTTGAAATATTGAGAGAAAACACTTTAATGGTGATTAACAGTATTTTAAGTGTGTGATCATCTTTTCTGCCATGAAAAACAAACAAACAAACAAACAAACAAAAGCAATTAAAAAAAAAGAAAACACTTCTATGAAGCATTACCCAGAGGAAAAAAAAAAAAAGAAGAATATTGATTGTTATTTACAGCACTTTGCTGCATTCCAAGAATCAATTATATGTAATAATGATTAAATTATATGAACTCATAATGGAACATAAGAATTATTATATATTTGTCTTGAAGTTTATTGAAAAGAGCAAGTTTCAAAGTACATGTGTGTATATTTTGTTCAATGTGCTTAGGATTCTAAGATCATAGGAAGCGTTCAAAAAACTTAGCAATATAGCTGCTTGAGCACAATACACCCACTCAGATATTCTACAGAATGAATATATATCTATATTTTAATTTCTCCCTCCCATCTCTCTGTTCTAAGAGTAATTAGTTCCAATTATTCGTTATGAGACTTGTTACTATGGCTTAAGTCAAAGACTAAAAAATACGAAAACCATAAAGACTGTGTATGAATGAATTATTGAGTATTTTGTACCAATTCTATTGTAATAGATTTGAACATTCTAGTCTGAAACACAGTGATTAGGATTTATCTTGTAGAAGTGCGTAACTCGAATACCAGGAAAGCTATGATTTTATTTCCATTGGGAATGAATCATTTTCCCTAACTAAGGATTCAATAACAACACTTCTTTCTCTCATCCCTCCTCTCAACTTCCCAGATGTCAGTGTGTTTACAAAGAAGTATGAATTATATCCAAAAGAAAATAATATCTGGAAATGTCACTAACTTGAGAGTGTTCTGAACAGACTAAGATTTATATCACTGATGACGGAAAGGTTGTTTACTTCAGATCATTCACTCAAATTAGAATTTAAAGGTATGCATACAATCTGTTCTACCCTTTGTATAAAGATCTTGGGTAAGACAGCTAGCTAACTCTAGTCCTACAAGCTCTGTCTTTCACCTAATCTAATCTTCACTAAGATTTTTGCACTTTTAAAAGGCTTCTTATAGATCTGATTTGCTACTTTTTCAGTTCTGCACCCTTATATATCTTCATAGTAGTCTTGGACCATTTTCTTACTGTCTAATAGATAAAATTAAATTAATGAGCCTCTTCATTAACTTTTGACTATTCAGAAATTATTTTCCAGTATGAATTTCTGAAGTCGTCAAGCCACTGAAAAATGTTATCTCAGCAGTTACTACACAAATCTCTCCTCAAATATTCAAATGGAAATATACTACAGCTTCGAGATATGCAAGTTGAAATTGCAGCTTTTTTGCTCTAGTCATGCTTCACAATTTATCAAGGAGCCTGCAACAGAAATGAAGATCTCCAGGACAAATATCCTTTTCATAATATACTTGATTTGTATACTCACAAATCTTTCTATTGTTGGAAAACTATATCCGTTTCTCAGAGGAAGACAGTTAAATCACTCTGCATGTTCCATTTGCAAATGGTGATCCATCTCACAAGCACAGTTTCACAGTAATGTTCAGTCTGCACCCTAATGAGTTCCAGATCGATGTCTGTGACATCCTTGTTTCAATATTGGTGAGTCTGACCCCTGAGCTGCTGCTTTATTTACACCGACTAAATGCTGTCACTGTCATAGGACTGGCAACAATCAATATTTCATTACTAAAACCTTCAGCTTGTTCTGACTCGTCAGGAAAACCAATGCTTTGTGTATTGAAAATACTTTTTTAATGATCTTTATGACTTTTAAGCTTGATTTTTGATCTATTGAACAGAAGGTAACTACATTTTCAACTACCCAGGACTTACTGCCTAATCTTCAAGAGTTAAGAGCTTTATAAACTTTAGAAGATAGAGAGGAAAACATATCTGAGATATCTCAGACTGAATGAATAAAATGAAATAGAACTAATAATAATAATTTAAAAAATCCTAAAATATGTATGCACAAATACTTTAAACTAGAAAGCATTCTATGCTCATCTGCACAGAAAACTGAAAAGTGAAGTTCTCAATAAGTTTTCACTCATCACATAGCATCATTTAATTGCTTATCAGCTTTCCATTCCCTCCATGATTTGTATTATGGTTTTAGTCTTGGAATATAAAAGTCAATGAAACCACAACTACCGTTTTTGATTTTAACTTTCTCTTAAAAAGCCATTACCTACTTTACTTGCTCTATGTGTTGTAAATTGAAAGATATTTATTTCTCAGTAACTATGCTTCTCTCCAACAACAAAAACAAACAAGCAAGCAAACAACAACATATTTCTTAAATATTATATTGGAATAAAAACATTGATATCATAATTACTTAAGATATCATAGCTGTTTCTAATATGTATGTGATCCAGTCTAACAGCAGGTCACAGAATAATCTCCTAATTATGGAAAAATCCTGAAGTTAGCAAAATGAAAAACCTAAAATAATGATAATCCTCTTCTATCCTGTGATCTGGGTTGTAATCATTTATTGCACTTATTCAGTGCACATGCTCAAAATTAAAAACTATATAACTAAGTTACTAATAATCATACAGGAAGATGTCAATTCCTTGAAACAGCATGAAGAAGAAAAATATTTTCTGTGTTATAAACATTAGAAAATAAAAATCAATATACAGATTTTTTAATTAAAAACACTAAAATAAATGCATGAGTGATGTAAAGAATAATCAAAATTAAGACAACTTTTAAAGAATTTTTACTTTTATATTTTTGGGGAGGTTTTCATTTGTTTTGTTCTGAAGTAGAAAACATAGTAGAATATTCTTCAAGAAATTTATGAGAAAAACAGTGAAGATCAGCATCTGCTATGTAAAACTGATATTCTTCAACTATTGAAAGGAGTGACTATGAAAATATAAGTCATTTAAAACATCAGTGATATGTATCTAACAGTTGTGATTGTGTCATGCTGGAGTAATCCAGCTTACAATAAGAAAACAAAAAGATTATTTAATAAGGTCAACCAATTCATATGAATGTGCTGTGTGGAAGACATATAAGTTTGAGTAGAACATATTCTTTGGATAACAAGAAAGCATTCAGCAATTGAAACATATTTTTTTTGTATTTATTCTCCAAGGAGTAATAATCATTAAATCTCCAAGGAGTAATGCTTCAAGGCATGAGTTAGGAAGTCACTCTTCTGAAAGTAATGAAACTTATTTTCCATCCCAACAAAACAGAATGAGGCAATAATTTAATTAAAATGCAGGTCTCTATTTCATTATCTTTTGATATCCAGGAATAAGATTTGCATGTTTACCTCCATGACTTTCACATAAAGCTTTCATGAAGGCAAACAAGGAAGACAACTTAAAAGTCATTAAAGCGATGTCACAAAGCACATTCAAATAACAAATATCTAATTTCTAAATTAAATTTATAAATTAATATCTAAATTAAATGATAGATATTTCTTGACATGTAACTCCTTAAAAGATATAGTAGGTTAAGCAGGCTAGTTACTGTGCTGGACTGGATTTCATTACGAACTCATGTAGAAGAGTATTAATTATTAAAATCCCAGTCAGATTTGGATATAGTTTCACATAATACTTTGAAAGAGCTGTGAAGGATACAGTTTTGGCTAGATCAGTTTACTTGTGTCTCCCTGACTTGTTTTTTCCTTAATGGTCTTTTATTGTTGCTTTCAACATGAATAGTCAAGTTTGGGATTTGCACAAGACTTAAATTCTTTCCCTTCTTTAACTCTGAGAATAGAAAATGAAGGTCTAAGCAACAAAAATAACCTGTTCATAGAAGATCTATCAGATTTCTAGGAGCAGTTTGTCCCAGTGATGAACTATGGTGTTGCTCCTATAGACTTTTGTCAATATTAAAAAGTATGTAACGTGCTTCAGTTTAGTTACCATTTTTTTTTTCTAATACTTGAGTTAAAGTAAAAATTGCAAGGAATAGTCCATGGTGGGTTTTTTTGTTTGTTTGTTTGTTTTGCTTTGTTTTGTTTTTTAAGGGAGAAAGTGTTTTATTGTCAGTTTTCACAGCTTGTTTCCATTATTAATCTCTTGTTTACCTCTCAAGAAATGCAATGTAATTTTGAATTTATTTATATGGATTGCAATTCAGATTGAAATGAAATAATAATATGTTCAGGAATTGAACATCAACATCAAGTGCTTTTGGAAATATCTTCAGTATTATAATAAGGTGTTACAAGCATACACTTTCACTTACAGAATCATATAATGGTTTGGATTGGAAGGGACCTTTAAGATCAGCTTCATAGTGAGGGTGACAGAGCACTGGAACAGGTTGCCCAGAGAGGTTGTATAGTTTTCTTCTCTGTAGATGTTCAAGACCTGCTTGAATATCTACATGTGCAATCTGGTCTAGGGAGCCTGGTTCGGCAGGGTGGTTTGAATCAATGGTTCTTGAGGTCCAGTTCAGCCCCTACAATTCTGTGATTCTGTGATTCTGTGATCTAGTTCCAACCTCTCTGCTATAGGCAGAGACACCTCCCTCTAGACCAGATTACTCAAAGTCCCATCCAACCTGGCCTTAAATATTCCCAGGGAGGGGACATTTACAGCCTCACTGGGCAACCTGTTCCAGTATCTCATCATTTTCACTATAAAAAGTTCCTTCCTAATACCTAGTTTAAATCTACCCTCTTCCAGTTTACAACTATTTTCCATCTGTCTTCGAGATCAACTGCTTTGAAATTGGCACAGCCGGAGCTGCAGTGGCTGATCTGATGTACGGGGGGGGGGGTTCAGGAGGTTCCTGTCTCATGGGAACTGAGTGAGAGCCACCAATCCTGACAGCTGTTCTCCCGATAGTCTAATGTGTAGGTGTTGCCAGGGTAACGGCGCCCTCGCCCACACCCCTCTGCTCTGAAAAGGGCTCAGGGAGGGCAGCGAAATGTCACTGCCTTCTAGGCACAGGGAGGAGCAATCTACACATGAGTACCACCCCCTTCCTGTGCTGCTGTAGGTGTGGGAGCTCATGTGGCAGGGTGCAGGGTTACTGTCCTTTCTCTCTTACAAATCCATCCTATTTATTGCTGGTCTCTGTCTGCAGTGTTCGTTTGTTTGTGTTTATTTTATATTTTATACATTTTTTAATTATTATCATTTATTTATTTTTAATTATCATCATTCATATCATCATATGATTATTTAAAACTATTTTTATTTATTCAATTTCAATTTTTATTTATTTATTTATTTTTATTCTTTTTTGTGCCATGGTCTCTACCAGACAGAGGGCTTGCCTTAAAAAGGCTGTGGCGACCCAGACAGAAGGTCTGCCTAGAAGCGTGGCTACACAGGTCTCTGGTTGCAAGGAGTGCCAGAGCCTGCTGCTGCTGGATGAGGGTGGCAAGCAGTTCTCCTGTGAGAGGTGGGAGCAGGAGGAAGATCTGCTTAGCATGGTGACAGAGCTGAAAGAGGAGGTTGAGAGACTGAGGGCCATCAGGGACTGCGAGCGGGAGATTGACAGAGTAGCTCCCTAGAGCGCCAGAGAGAAAGGTGCGGGGGAGATCCCCCACAGTTGGTGGTAGACTCCCTTACCTGTCCTCATAGAGCAGAAGGGTGATATCTGAGGGATGGGGAGGGCTGGCAGAGAGTCCCTGCTCGGTACCGTGGGCAATCTCCTCGTCTGCCTCCCCTGTATCCCCATATCGCCATAAGCAATAGGTTTGCAGTGTTGGATGTTGACGAGGAGATAAGGGGGGAGGTGCAGAAAGATTCCCGCAGGAGGTCACCAATGGCAAAGCAGTCAACTCTGCGCATTGAGACTGCTGCTACCAAGAAAGAAAGGAAGGTGATCGTAGTGGGTGGCTCCCTTCTAAGGAGAAAGGAGGGCCTCATTTGCAGACCAGACCCAAACCGCAGGGAAGTGTGCTGTCTCCCTGGGGCCTGGATCAGGGACATTGCTAAAAGACTCCTGGATTTGATACGCCCCACCAACTACTATCCCTTACTCATAGTTCAGGCAGACTGCAATGAAATAACTCAGAGAAGCCTGCGAACTATGAAAAGAGATTTCAGCGGTTTAGGGCGATTAGTTCAAGGGGTGGGAGCACAGGTGATGTTTGCTTCCATACCTTCTGGGGCAGTGAAGGACACAGAATGAGCTAGGAAAACACAGGTGATGAATAATTGGCTGAGAGGCTGGTGTAGAGACAAACACTTCAGGTTTTTTGACCATGGGGCAGTTTACTCGGCTCCTGGCCTGTTATCTGTTGATGGAATGCACCTGTCTCAAAGGGGGAAACGAATCCTAGCACAGGAGCTAGCTGGACTCATTGAGAGAGCTTTAAACTAGCTGTGAAGGGGGAAGGGGATAAAACAGGGCTCTCCAGTAAAGAGCCTAAGGAGGCTGTGCTGGAGAAAGGGGTGAGGCAGATATCTCAGCTGAAGTGCATCTACACCAATGCACGCAGCATGGGCAATAAACAAGAAGAGCTTGAAGCCATTGTGAGGCAGGCTAACTATGACCTGTGGTTAATACAGAAACATGGTGGGACCTCTCCCATGACTGGAATACTGGGATTGATGGCTACAAGCTCTTCAGAAGGGATAGACAGGGAAGAAAGGGTGGTGGCATAGCTCTCTGTATCAAAGAGTGTTTTGATGTTGAAGAGCTTGAGTTGGAAACGACAAAGTAGAGTCTCTATGGATAAGGATCGGGGGATGGTTGTTAGGGGTGACATCATGGTGGGAGTCTGTTATAGACCGCCTAGTCAGGATGAAGAAATAGGCGAGATGTTCTATAAACAACTCGTAGATGTTGCACGATGGCCAGCACTCGTTCTCATGGGGGACTTCAACTTCCCTGACATATGCTGGAAATATAATACTGCGCAGAGGAAGCAGTCCATGAGATTTCTAGAATGTGTGGATAATTGCTTCCTGACACAGCTGGTGCAAGAGCCTACCAGGGGAGATGCCTTGCTAGACCTACTCTTCACTAACAGGGAAGGACTAGTAGGAGATGTGAAGGATGGGGATTGTCTTGGCCAGAGTGACCATGAAATGGTGGAGTTTGCTATTCTTGGTGATGTCAAGAGAGGTTCATAGGTTCATTAGGTTGGAAAGGACCTACAAGATCATCTAGTCCAACAATCCTCCTATCACCATCCCTACCCACTGAACTACTAAATCAAATCCCTTAGCACCTCATCTAAACGCTTCTTGAACAGCGCTAGGGATGGTGCCTCAACCACCTCCCTAGGCAGGCCATTCCAGTGCCTGACCACTCTTTCAGAAAAAAAATGCTTCCTCAGGTCTAATCTAAATCTTCCTCGGGGCAACTTATGGCCATTCCCTCTCGTCCTGTTATTATTTATCAGGGAGAAGAGGCCCACCCCCTCCTCACCACAACCCCCCTTCAGGAAGTGGTAGAGTGCAATAAGGTCTCCTCTGAGCCTCCTCTTCTCCAGACTAAACAATCCCAGCTCCCTCAGCCGCTCCTCATAAGACTTGTGCTCCAGACCCCTCACCAGTTTTGTTGCCCTTCTCTGAACACGCTCCAGGGCCTCAATGTCCTTCTTGTAGTGAGGGGCCCAAAACTGAACACAGTACTCGAGGTGCGGCCGTACCAGAGCTGAGTACAGGGGGATGATCACCTCCCTGCTCCTGCTGGCTACACTATTTCTAATACAGGCCAGGATGCCGTTGGCCTTCTTGGCCACCTGGGCACACTGCCAGCTCATATTAAGCTGAGCATCAACCAACACCACCAGGTCCTTTTCCTCTCTAGAGTGACTAGCAAAACTGCTACCTTGGACTTCCGGAGGGCAGACTTTGACCTGTTCAGGACACTTGTTGCAAGGGTCCCTTGGGACTTGCTCCTGAGGGGTAAAGGGGTCCAGGAAGCCAGGATACTAATCACGATGGAAATCTTAAAGGCACAGGAGCAGGCTGTCCCAGAGTCCCGTAAGTTGAGCCGGAGGGGGAAAAGACCAGTGTGGATGAACTGGGAACTTTAGTTGAGACTCTGAGAGAAAAGAAGAGTCTATGTCCTCTGGAAGATGGGACAGGCTACTTGGGGTGACTACAGAGAACTGGCCAAGATCTGCAGGCAGAAAATTAGAAATGCTAAAGCCCAGCTTGAACTTAGACTGGCTACTGCTCTAAAGGAGAACAGGAAACCCTTTTACAAATATATTAACAGCAAGAGAAAAACTAAAGAGAATTTCTCTCCTTTACTTGATGAGGCAGGGAATGTAACCACAGATGATAAAGAAAAGGCTGAGGTCCTCAATGCTTTCTTCACATCTGTCTTTAATAGACAGAGCAGTTGTCCACAGGGTACTTGCCCTGACCTGGATGTCTGGGACAGAGAGCATAATGCACCCCCTGTGATCCAAGCAGAGACAGTCAGAGACCTATTCCTCCATCTGAACTGCCACAAGTCCATGCGACCAGATGGGATCCACCCAAGAGGTGATTGCCAAGCCGCTTTCTGCCATCTATCAGCACTCCTGGTTATATGGAGAGGTCCCACAAGATTGGAGGCTTGCCGATGTGACTCCCATCTACAAGAAAGGCCGTAAGGAAGACCCGGGGAACTACAGGCCTGTCAGCCTGACCTCGGTATCAGGGAAAGTTATGGAGCAGATGATCTTGAGGGAGATCACATGGCACATGCATGGCAACCAGGGGATCAGACCCAGCCAGCACGGGTTCACCAGGGGCAGGTCGTGCTTGTCCAACCTCATCTCCTATGACTGGGTGACCAGACAGGTAGATGAGGGAAAGGCTGTTGATGTAGTCTACCTGGACTTCAGCAAGGCCTTTGACACGGTCTCCCACAGAATTCTCCTAAGGAAACTGGCAGCCCGTGGTGTGGACAGGTTCACTCTTCTCTGGGTGGAGAACTGGCTGGAGGGCCGTGCCCAGAGGGTAGTGGTTAATGGAGTTAAGTCCAGCTGGTATCCTGTTACGAGTGGTATCACCCAAGGGTCAGTTTTGGGGCCCATCTTGTTTAATATCTTTATTGATGATCGAGACAAGGGGATTGAGTATGCCCTCAGTAAGTTTGCAGATGACACAAAGTTGGGAGAATGTGTCAAACTGCCTGAGGGTAGGGAGGCCCTTCAGAGGGATTTGGATAGGCTGAACAGCTGGGCTGAGCTCAATGGGATGAGGTTTAATAAGGCCAAGTGCCGGGTCCTTCACTTTGGCCACAATAACCCCATGCAGTGCTATAGGCTTGGGGCAGAATGGCTTGAAGAATGTGGAGAGGAAAAGGACCTGGGGGTGTTGGTTGATGCTCGGCTTAACATGAGCCGGCAGTGTGCCCAGGTGGCCAAGAAGGCCAACGGCATCCTGGCCTGTATTAGAAATAGTGTAGCAAGCAGGAGCAGGGAGGTGATCATCCCCCTGTACTCAGCTCTGGTACGGCCACACCTCGAGTACTGTGTTCAGTTTTGGGCCCCTCATACAAGAAGGACATTGAGGCCCTGGAGCGTGTTCAGAGAAGGGCAACAAAACTGGTGAGGGGTCTGGAGCACAAGTCTTATGAGGAGCAGCTAAGGGATCTGGGATTGTTTAGTCTGGAGAAAAGGAGGCTCAGAGGAGACCTTATTGCACTCTACCACTTCCTGAAGGGGGGTTGTGGTGAGGAGGGGGTGGGCCTCTTCTCCCTATTAAATAATAACAGGACGAGAGGGAATGGCCATAAGTTGCGCCGGGGAAGATTTAGATTAGACCTGAGGAAACATTTTTTCTCTGAAAGAGTGGTCAGGCACTGGAATGGCCTGCCTAGGGAGGTAGTTGAGGCACCATCCCTAGCGCTGTTCAAGAAGCGTTTAGATGAGGTGCTAAGGGATTTGATTTAGTAGTTCAGTGGGTAGGGATGGTGATAGGAGGATGGTTGGACTAGATGATCTTGTAGGTCCTTTCCAACCTAATGAACCTATCAACCTATCTTCCTGTTGCTACCTGCACTTATAAAAAATCCTCCCCAGCTTTCCTCTAGGCCCTCTTCATGTACTGGAAGGCAACTGTAAGGTCTCCTCAGAGCCTTCTTTTCACCAGGATGAAAAAACAACTCTCTCAGCCTGTTCTCATAGAGGAAGTTCTCCAGACCCCTGATCATCTTTGCGGCCCTTCTCTGGACCTGCTCCAATACCTCAATGTCATTCTTGTATTAGGGGCTTCAGAACTGGATGCAGTACTCCAGCTGGGGTCTCACAAGAGCAGACTACAAGGGCAGAATCATCTCCCTTCACCTGCTGGTCACCCTTCTCTTGATGAAAGCCAGGATATGATTGGCTTTCTGGGTTGCAAGTGCTCATTGCTGGCTTATGTCAAATTTTTCATCAGTCAAAACTCCCAAATCCTTCTCTGGGCTATTCTCAGGTCATTCTCACCCAACCTGTATCTGTCTGTGCTTAGAATTATCCTGATCCAGTTGCAGGACCTTGTACTTCGCCTTGTTGAACTTCATGAGATCTTGAGTCCATCTCTCAAGCCTGTCCAGGTTTATCTGGATGGCATTCCTTCCCTTTATTTCAACTGTAGCACTCAGCTTGGTGTCATCTGAAAACTTGATAAGGGTGCACTTGATCCCACTACACATGTCACCTGCAAAGATATTTAATATCACCAGTTCTTGTACCTATCCCTTAGGAATACCATTTGTTACCAGTCTCCACTTGGACAACAAGCCATAGACCCCAAACTCTGAGTGCAACCATCCATCCAATTCCTTATCCAGCATGTGGTCTGTTCATCATTTTTCTCCCATTTGGCAACAGGGATGTCATGTGGAACAGTGTGAAATGCATTGCACAAGTCCAGGTAGATGACATCATCTGCTTTTCCTTTATCCACTGACACTATACATCCATCATAACAGGCCATTAAGATTGTCAGGCACAATTTGTCCTTGGTGAAGCCATAGGTTCATAGGTAACATTAGGTTGGAAAGGACCTACAAGATCATCTAGTCCAACCATCCTTCTATCACCATCCCTACCCACTGAACTACTAAATCAAATTCCTTAGCACCTCGTCTAAACGCTTCTTGAACAGCGCTAGGGATGGTGCCTCAACAACCTCCCTAGGCAGGCCATTCCAGTGCCTGACCACTCTTTCAGAGAAAAAATGTTTTTTCCATGTTAGTTACTTTCCATGCACCTTAGTGGGGCCCTCAGAAGGATCTGTTCCATGATCTTGTCAGGCACAGAAGTGAGACTGAATGGCCTGTTGTTCCCTGAATCTTATTTTCCCTTCTTGAAAATGGGGGTTGTTTCCCATTTTCCAGTCATTGGGAACTTCATCAGACTGCCATGATCTTTCAAATATGATAGATAGAAACTTGGAAACTTCATCTGCCAATTCACTCAGAACCCATGGATGGATCTCATTAGGTCACATGGACTTTTCCCTTGAATTAAGATCTTTCAACAAATATGCCTTTGTTCTTTCATTCCATCAGTATTCAGTTGAGGTAAATTTTTAACTTCTCAGTGGAGCATGATTAGATTTGTGAACGGAAGTGCACACTTTAGAGCATTTAGGGTATTTGAAACCTTAAGAAAAGTCAGCACTGAACATAGAAATTAATACACAGAAATCAAAAGCATCTAATAACCTTAAATTTTGAAAGCCTAAACTTCTTTTTACATGTATAGTGTCAATACAGAAATCAGCATTTGCCAAGCAAAGATTTAGCCCTTTTATGCTCCACATGATTTCCACCCTTAATCGTCACTGCTCAGTAGTGTTTGACAGTATCAGAAACTAATCCATGGTTTCCCCTAATCTAAACTCGGTGGAACACCCATCTCACACATTTTGCCCTTTACATTGCTTTGCAAGTAGTTCTTCTTTTACAGATCAAGACTGCACTCCTTGTATTATGATTAGGATTTTGAATGATCATGTAATATAGTGTCTTAACTGAAGGGAGATCTACTTTCCAACCATTTCTGAACAAGTCTATTCTATCTTTGATGCATGAACACTCTTGTGAATAAATTATAAACTAAATAAATTATAAGATTGCCTACCACTTAAAACCAGTGTCTATTCTTCACTCTATGACCTACTTTTTTCCCATCTATTTTATAAGCAAAATCCATCATGCATCCTTTCCTTCCCCTGTTCATTTACGTTCTATTTACACTGTAATTTTTCCTAACACAGATTATTTTAAGTATTATTTTTCTATTGAAACATTTATTGCATACCTGATTTTCCATTCAGATTATACTGAAAAAAAGCATGTTTTAATGTGATAATTCACTAGACATTAATCAAACACTAAAGAAGTAACACAATATATAGTAAATTCTAAAAATAGCAAAAATTTAAAATTAAGGTCAATATATCTTATGAAAGTGGTGCAAAGACTAAAATATATGTAATTACTTATAGTATAATTATTTTTTAAAAATGAAGAGAAAGTTGCAGAACTTTACCAAGAACTCCAAATGTGTTTCAAGTTAGATTGGAGTAGTACTAAGACAATAAACAACATACAGCCACAAAATGTGGAAAATATAATAAAATATGTGACTAAAATTATCAGCTTCATTACATGCTAGTTTTTAACATCTTTAGCCTTTTTTCTCTGTTACATTAATGTATGAGAAAAATATACCTTTGTGATGTAAACTATAGTAGCATTAATGAAAAAAAATTGACAAAATAGAAAAAGCTTTAACTTTTTCAAGCATTTACGTTTTATAATAAAGTCTGTTTTTGTATATCTGTCCTAATTGCTCATATATTTTTTCTTTGTCAGTAGAGATATTTATTCTTGAAAAGTCTCCAGTATTTCAAAATGGAAATACAATTGTGTTTTAAATACTGTGTACAGCTATATAAAAACTTATATATTGCTACTTTTTGCATAGCTTCATGCTGATTTTTCACTTCTGTGTATTAGATACTTTTTGTTATGTCATAGAAATTGAGCAAGTTCATTGATTCTTTCATGTGTCCTCATATAACCTTAGTCAGTAGCTATACAAAACAGATTTGTATTTCAATCCAATGTATTACTGTCAGGCTATGAACCATCCTTATTAATAACTCATTATAGAAGGAAGTAGCAATGCTGCATATGTAATGATGAGCTATTGTCACAAGGTGGAAAGAAAACTTTGTCACCACTTCACGTTTCAGTCACTGTCCATGAAAGCAGAGGAGTATATATATATAAGAGTCTGCTACACTGTCTGTGACACAGGCTATAGCTTACATGTGACTTTTTTTTTTTTAATTAGAATGATTCCTTTACTTCTTTGTTTCTCAACAAGAAAACATCCCACTTTAGCAGTTCATACAGCTGCTCTGCATTCACAGTACTCTATCAAGTAATCATTTGCATCCAATTAACTTCCATTGTGGGGAGAAAATCCTTATTTTTTTGCTTGTTATTACTATATATGGGCAGAACAGTCAACCAAAAAACTATTTTAGAGCAGAGGGAGCTCTGTGAAGAAGGATAGGAGATGTGTTTCTGTGGACAGAAAAATGACTTCCTCATTAAAAAAATAACTTAATTTTTTATTATTTTAATTATGTTTGAGAAAAAATACAGCTATCAGGAATGACTCTTAACTCCATAAGCATGCATACTTCTATAGATTTTTCCTATTACTACTAAACAGAATGTCCCTTAAAACTGAGAGTAGACTATTTTATCCAGAAAAGGTGTTCACTAAGTGAACACATTTAGAGATTATTTTCACTTGGGAGGTAAATTTGGGTCTTTTCTCAGGGATTTATTGCAAGCCAGTGAACAAGATTTTGTTAAACCACTCAGATAATTTTGTAATTTTTTCTCCTTTTGAAATTAACAAGAAATCTTTCTTTCACAGTCATGACAGACTGTCAGATAAGACACTGTCAGGCTAGACCAAGGAAACAAGATATAGTATTCCACATTTATATAATATTTTCCATCTTTTGCAGTTGGCTTAATAAAGGACAGTAAATTTAAGAAGATCCTAAAATCTTATTTTCATGCATCAGCTGAACAGAGTAAGATAAACTTCTCTAAAAAGTGGAAGACGTAAGAAGATATGAACACCTTGTCATATTACATAATAAGTTAAAACTTGCTTAAATAATGAAAATTATGTCTGAATTGCTCACCTCCTACTGCAGTAATATTAATGCTACAGAGTTTGTTTCTGAGTTTATTATGAATGCATCTGTCTCATAGGTATGAAGATAACCACATGACCTAACCATCATCTCCTAGTTTCAGCTGGGATGGAATTGCTTTCTTCAGAGTTTTTGGGATGGTACTAGGTTTTGTGTCTAGTGGAAAAACACTGTTGACACTACACCAATGTTTATAATTGCTTCTAGATAGTGTAGTAGAGAGCTAAGGCCATTCACAGCAAAGGGTTCAAGGAATTGGAGGAAACAGAGTTAAGACAGCTCCCTTTTGTTCAAAGGGATATTCCACACCATATGACATCATGCAGAAGGAGTTTTGAAGGTGGAAGTTCATATCTCTCTCCTGCTGCTCAGAGGACAAATTGGGCATATGTAGCGGGTGGTGAGCTATTGCTTGTGCATCACTTGTTATATACATAAATGGGAAGATACGTAGATCGATAGACATATAAATATACAGTCATAACTATTATCCTTCTCCTTTTCTCTGTCTTAGCAAATAGTTTTATCTCAGTACACAAGTTCTTATTTTTTTTTCCTGATTCTCTCTTCCATTCCCCTGGGAAGTAGGGAATTGAGCAAATGAATGTTTAGTGCTTAACTACCTGCCTGTTAAACCACAGCACCTCTAATTTTAAGATATAAATCTAAAAATAACAGTTTGCTTTGATTTGATGTAGTCTTTTTGTGATCCTTATTATATTTATAAAAAAAAAATGCTAGTAATTAATTCTTTACTGAGATATACAAATATCCGGACAAAAGAAATGTGAACAATTATGATGGTTTAATACTTCTAGATAAATGAACACCACCATGTCACTACCTTAGTACTCCTCCTCAACAGAATACAGGAAGAAAAATGATGAAAAATCTTCTAGGTTGAAATAAAGTCAAGGAAATCAGTCATCAATAACCACAGAGCGCAAAACACACTCAACTTAGGGAGATCAGTGTAATTTACTTATTATTGAATACTGATTAGAGCAGTTAGATCTAAAAGAAAACTAAAAGCACCCTTGCTATAGCCACTATCTTCTACCTTCTCCCACTAAACAGCACTGGTGAATGAGAGATAGGGGTTGTGGTCCATCAATGACATTTCATCTTTGTTGTTACTTCATAGCCACTCTCCTTCCCTGCTTCACTGTGGAGTCCCTCCCAGAGGCATATCATAATTGATCTAAAGGGGTTTCCTGCAGACTGCAGTTCTTCAATAATTGTTCCAGTACTGATGTCCTCAAGAAAAGGACTATTTCAGCGAGGGTATCTGTGGGCTGCACTTCCAGCCCAAGGCTGATTCTGCAGGGGCTCTCCATAAGCTGTCACCTCCTTCAGGCCACATCTACTGTTGTACTATGTGTTCCTCAATGGCTGCAAATGGAGATCTGCTTCACACATTCACAGAGAGCCTGCTCCCCCATCGGCCTGTCTACAGGCTGCTGGGAGCTTTTGGTCAGTGTCTAGAATACCTCCTGCCCTCCTGCACTAACTTGGAGTCTGCAAGGCTATTTCTCTAATGTTTTCTCACTCCCCTTTTCCTGTTGTTGCTTAACACAGAATTTCACTTTCTTAAATACACTCTCAGAACCACTGTATTCACTGTTTCATTTTTGGACAATGTAGAATGCCTTTTCAAGTAAACTAACATGTTTGTTTCTGGGCTCTTCTCACAGAAGCCACCTTGACATCTCCTTTAGTATCAAAACAAGACAAGGGGTAAGAGGCTTTAAACTGTATGAGGGTAGTTTTAGACTAGATATTAGGAAGTATTAGAAAGAAATTATTTACTGTGGGGGGTGGTGAGACTCTTTGGATGTCCCCACTCTGGAGGCCAGGTTGAGTGGAGCTTTGAGCAACCTGGTCTAGAGGGAGGTATCCCTGCCTGCAGCAGAGGGATGCATTCTTTAAGTCCCTTCCAACCCAAACAATTCCTCAACTCCTTAAAACTTTGCTTCAGAAACCCAATAAAGTAACATATTACCACAGTTTTTAATGAGATTCAACCATCCTGAAAAACGTAAGCCATCTGATCACAATGAAGTGACTGTGACTAACAGAAACAAACTATGAATTTCTGTAAGGATATGCTTTTACAATGTTATCTTCTGTACTGTAGATACTTCCATTCAATTGAATGCTTACTTTTCCTAATGTTGAAATCTAAAAAAAAACCTTTCATATCAGATATTGTATAAGCACCCAGACCAATTTAATCAGCAAAATACAATAAAAATAATTAGCACCAATATAATTCTGCAGTAATATGAAAGGTGATCACTGTCTTGGGCACACTGAAAAGATAGCATCATATCTTTAAATAAATGAGAGGATTTTTTGTTGTTTCTTCTTTCAATTTTGTTCTAAAAATGTATTCCAACTACTTCACTAGTGAATGCATGAGGAAAAGAGTGCAAAGTAACAGTAATAATGTTCTAAAAATTTTACAAGGGGTCACTGGCTATAGGTAACTTGTCATGTATCGTGTAACAGCAGGACTTTTCTTTAGTAGCTCAGCATTAGTGTAATTTAGTCATGGACTGTAAGGATTTTTGCCTGCAGTTTCTGCCTTCCCATTTTACTACTAAAGTCGATTCTCTCGCTTTTTTTTTTTTTTATTATTTTTTATTTTTTGATTGCCCCTGCTTTCTGATCTTCCACTGTTCTTTCAAAAAGTTTATGGACTAACACCAGACATTTCATACGCATCCAAGTGGATTTCCAGTATTGATCTGCATTGAAAAGTTCCTACATCATGTCACCTCAGTGACCACTGTATTCCCATAGTAATATCAACTTCATTTCCCCAGGAAACATTTTTATGCTTAGTGGCAGACAGAAGATTTATAGAATGCCCTGTTGTTCCTCTGCGACGCCTTTACACATCATGGGGTAGTATGAAAAGTTTCAAGCTATATTCCAAGATTTTTAATGTTATAGAACACAATTACTTCATTCTGTGAAATTTTTGTTATCCTACTATTCTCAAAACTGTTATTTAAACAACCTGGAAATTTTAAGGCTAATAACCATTTTTTGAAGTTATAAATTGAAAGTGGATTATTCTTGCTTATTTTGTATTGTTGTTTTGTACTGATTTTATATTCTATGACACCAGCATCTGCATACTACTGAAAAATGTTTCTTCTGTGATACTTTGGATTTGTCAGTGGCAAATAAATATTAATCAGATCCCCTCTCAGTCTTCTTTTCCCCAAACTGAACAGATACAGGTTACTCAGCCTTTCCTCATATGGGAAATGCTCCGGGCCCTTTACTTTTGCCTTTAGACTCTCTCTAACTAGATCTTCCTCAGCTAACAGGAAGACTTCTTTTCCCTAGCCTCTCTTACCTTCAGAGTCTGGGATCCCTCAGGTCTGGTCTTACCATTAAAGATTGAATCAAAGAAGGCATTTATAATCTCTACCTTCTCAGCAAGCCCGGTTACCAAAGCACCTACGCCATTAAGCAGAGGACCCACATTTTCCCTAGTCTTCCCTTTACTGTTGATATATAAATTAAATAAATAAATAAACAAACTTTTCTTGTTATATTATACCTCCTTTGCAAGATTTAATTCCAAGAGGGCTTTAGTCTTCCTTGTTGCATCCCTACAGACCCTGACAACAATTCTATAACCTTCTGTCAACGGTTTGCGGGACAGTTTGACCCGGTACCATGACAATTGAAGCAGGGGACCCACGGGCCCACACCCCGGGGAAGGGCAAGGGGGAAAAGAGAAAAAGGAGAAGGGAGATGGGCCTAGGAACAAAACAGCGGCAACGATCTGAGGAGGAAAGCTAATTTACTAAATAAGATATCAGAAAGGAAAATAACACAATATAATATAATATAATTGGAATTGAGGCAAATGAATCAAATAAAATGAGCAAGAGAGAGAGTATCCGATAAACCGAAGGCCTTATGCTAACGCTGAAGGCGGACGGCTGCAACAAACACCCACTGCCAAGCTCGGTCATGAAGGGAAGAGGGAGTCCCGTGACCACAGACAGTTTTTATCTTTCCCTCTGGGTGGAAATATGTAAAAATGCAAAGCATCGCAAAGTCCTCTGGGGAATGTGGTTCTCTTCTGAGACAGGTACACCCATAACTATCGATGATCCACAGAGCTAGAGCATTAACTCCTTAACTCCCAATACACCACATGATGTTATGATGTGGAATATCAACAATACAACAAAAATCACAAAACCATAACACCTTCTCTAGTGAACAGGCCCATTTTCTACATTTCATGAACTTTCCTCTTTCCTTTTAGTTTATTCATGCATTCCTTGTTCATTGAAGGAGGACTCATCAAACCTCTCTCTGATTTCTAACTCTTAGTGATGCTCTGATCTTGAGCTCAACCTACTCTCTCAGTCCCTTGATCTTCTAACCCATGGAATACTTCCAAGTAGGTCTTGAAAGAGGTCAAAACTGGCTCTCCTGAAATCCCGGGAAGCAATCCTACACATAGTTTTACTTCTTACACACACAGTCTAGAACTCCACCATCTCATGATCACTGCATCTGATCTGAAAGACAACAACTGTTCATTCTCATGTCACAAAGCTTGCGTCCTGAGGCATATTTTTGTAATAAGACTGTGGCTTATATAAGAGGCCAGTGGTGGGTGGTACGTAGTTGGCAACCCTTTCTGTACAGCTTTTACATTTGAAAGCACTTCTTTGGAGGTCTTTTGCTCAGGAGTTTACTGGTGGAAGATCTGGATTGTGACTGGATCCTCCCCCTTATCTGCTGGCAAGGCCCAGAAAATGGCAACAAAGAGTTCCTGTGTAGATCCAAAAGCCAGGATGTGCCTCTCCAAAGAGAGTTGACTTTAACACCTTGGACTTATAAATACCTTAGTTAAGAATTTAGAGAGAAATAAGTGGAGAAAAAAAAAAAAAGAAATCATCATTGTCAACCCAACAATACAATCTCCATCAACCCATTGCAACTTGAGATCTGTACCTGAACTACAAGCCTCACTGGACCCACAGTGGTGACTGTATCTCTCTTGCTTTCTACTAAGACTCCTTGCTTTTTATATCTCCTTTCTATCATCCATCTTCCCTTCACCATATCCCCAAGGTACTAGGACTTGTAATAAACTGGTTGGTTTAATATTTGACCCACTGAGTCTTAATCTTGCTATCAGGTATACATATATTAAAAAGAACCTCTTCTCCCTCCTATAAATTGGAGTGAGACACATCCCTGATCAGTCTTTCCTTGTCAGTAAAAATGTCAAGTAGCACAACCCTCCTTGTTGGCTCCTTAAGCAGATCAGCAGTCCTACATTACTTGGTGCTATCTGAAGACTATCTGAGAAAGCACTCGTCAAGATTGTTGATAAAAGTTTTAAACAGAACTTGCTCTGGGACTTGCCCTCAGTCTTGGGACATATCTCCTGAAACTTACTGCTAACCATATTTAACTCAGGGGATCAGGCCTATCTAGCACAGATTCATGAAGGCCAGGTCCTGTTTGACCAACCTGATCTCTTTCTATGATCTAGTGACCCATTTGGTGGATGAGGGAAAGGCTGTTGATGTAGTCTACCTAGAATTCAGCAAAGCCTTTGACACTCTGTCACAGTATTCTCAGGCAGAAGCTGGCTCTTTGCTGGGTAAAAAACTGGATGGAAGGCTGGGCCCAGAGAATGGTGGTGAATGGAGTTAAATCTAGCTGGCGAGTGCTCACAAGTGGCTGGTACTGGGGCCTGTCCTGTTTAAAATCTTTATTAATGACCTGGACAAGGGCATTGAGAGCACACTCAATAGGTTTGTAGGTAACATCAAACTGGCTGGAAGTTTCGATCTGCCTGGGAGTGACAAGGCCCTACAGAGGGATTTGAACAGTCTGGATTGCTGGGCTTGAGCCAATGGGATGAGGTTCAACAAGACCAAGAGCTGGATCCTGCACTTTGGTCACAACAATCCCAGGCAACACTACAGGCTTGGGGCAGAGTGACTGGAAGTCTGTGTAGAGGAAACTCACCTGAGGGTATTGATCAATGCTCAGCTGAACATGAGCCAGCACTGTGCTCAGGTGGCAAAAAGACCAGTGGCATCCTGGTCTGTATCAGAAATAGTGTTGCCAGCAGGAGCAGGAAAGTAATTGTCCCACTGTACTTAGCATTGGTAAGGCAGCACCTCCTTGAATACTGCTTACAGTTTTTGACCCCTTGCTACAACAAAGACATCAAAGCCCTAGTGCGTTTCCAGAGAAGGGCATATGAAGCTGATAAGAGGTCTGGTGCACAGGCCCTATGACGAACAGCTCAGGGAGCTGGAATTGTTCAGTCTGGAGAAGAGGAGGCACAGGGGAGACGTTATTACTTTCTATAACTACCTGAAGGGAGGCTGTAGTGAGCTGGGGGGTCAGCTTCTCTCCTGTAATTAGTGATTATCAGAGGGAATTAATAGATTAACTGATTAATAGAGGGAATGGCTTCAAGTTGCGCTACTATAAAATAAACTTTTCAGACTGGATGCTAGGAAATACTTCTTTTCTGAAAAAGTGATCAGGCACTGGAATGGGCTACTCATGAAGTTGGTAGAGTCACACTGAACTGAGGGACGTGGTTTAGAGAAAACAATTGGTGAGACAGTTGGACTGAATGATCTTGTAGGTCTTTTCCAACCTTGGTGATTCTATGATTCTATACTGACCTTTTGAGCTCACTCATAGAAACAATTTTTTATACAGAAAATAGTACATTAGACTAACAACAGATAGCTTTTTTGTCCAGGAGAATTTGGTGGGAAACAGTATCAAATGTTCTGATAAAATAAACAGCTTCCACAGCATTTCAGTCATCCAGTATGCAGGTCATCTCATCATGGCAGATCTCTTTAGTCACTCATGATCCTGTCCAGCTCCATAGACTCATGAGTGTTTATGTTACTTTCTCTGTGTTCAACATGCTGTATAATAAATAAGTAGAAAAGGAAAGCTAAACTAAAAATATTGCTATCTTGCTAAGCAGCAGATAAGTTGAGAATTACAGCAGTGAAAACTTTCTATTTATTCACAGCTGCTTTATGATACATCTGACCAAATGAAAAGTTTGTTTGACCCTTAATAAACAGGTACTCTATGATAGCTTGAATTACTTTAACAGGAAATAAGTTATAAGGAAATAATTGCTGTCAGCCACAGAGAACATAATCATAATTAACTTCAAGCCTTTTCTGAGAAGAGCTAGGACAACTCCAGAACAGTTTTATCCATTACCAATAGAAATAAACAAATAAGAATACCTCACTCATAAATTCTGATCTCTTTCCAAGTAATTTCTTCTGGTTCATATATCACAGTGCAACAGCCTACAGTACAAACACTTGAACTGACATACTGATTCCAGTCCATGTAGTCCATTATGTCACAAAGGTTCATAAGTTCATAAGTTCATAAGGTTGGAAAGGACCTATAAGATCATCTAGTCCAACCATCCTCCTATCACTATCCCTACCCAACTATTAAATCAAATCCCTTAGCACCTCATCTAAACGCTTCTTGAGCAGCGCTAGGGATGGTGCCTCAACCACCTCCCTAGGCAGGCCATTCCAGTGCCTGACCACTCTTTCAGAAAAAAAATGCTTCCTCAGATCTAATCTAAATCTTCCTCGGCGCAACTTATGGCCATTCCCTCTCGTCCTGTTATTATTTAATAGGGAGAAGAGGCCCACCCCCTCCTCACCACAACCCCCCTTCAGGAAGTGGTAGAGTGCAATAAGGTCTCCTCTGAGCCTCCTCTTCTCCAGACTAAACAATCCCAGCTCCCTCAGCCGCTCCTCATAAGACTTGTGCTCCAGACCCCTCACCAGTTTTGTTGCCCTTCTCTGAACACGCTCCAGGGCCTCAATGTCCTTCTTGTAGTGAGGGGCCCAAAACTGTACACAGTACTTGAGGTGTGGCCGTACCAGAGCTGAGTACAGGGGGATGATCACCTCCCTGCTTCTGCTGGCTACACTATTTCTAATACAGGCCAGGATGCCGTTGGCCTTCTGGGCCACCTGGGCACACTGCCGGCTCATGCTAAGCCGAGCATCAACCAACACCCCCAAGTCCTTTTCCTCTCTACATTCTTCAAGCCATTCTGCCCCAAGCCTATAGCATTGCATGGGGTTATTGTGGCCAAAGTGAAGGACCCGGCACTTGGCCTTATTGAACCTCATCCCATTGAGCTCAGCCCAGCTGTTCAGCCTATCCAAATCCCTCTGAAGGGCCTCCCTACCCTCAGGCAGTTTGACACATCCTCCCAACTTGGTGTCATCTGCAAACTTACTGAGGGTACACTCAATTCCCTCGTCTAGGTCATCAATAAAGATAATAACAAGATGGGCCCCAAAACTGACCCTTGGGTGATACCACTCGTAACAGGATACCAGCTGGACTTAACTCCATTAACCACTACCCTCTGGGCACGGCCCTCCAGCCAGTTCTCCACCCAGAGAAGAGTGAACCTGTCCACACCACGGGCTGCCAGTTTCCTTAGGAGAATTCTGTGGGAGACTGTGTCAAAGGCCTTGCTGAAGTCCAGGTAGACTACATCAACAGCCTTTCCCTCATCTACCTGTCTGGTCACCCAGTCATAGAAGGAGATGAGGTTGGACAAGCACGACCTGCCCCTGGTGAACCCGTGCTGGCTGGGTCTGATCCCTTTATTGCCATGCACGTGTCGTGTGATCTCCCTCAAGATCATCTGCTCCATAACTTTCCCTGATACCGAGGTCAGGCTGACAGGCCTGTAGTTCCCCGGGTCTTCCTTACGGCCTTTCTTGTAGATGGGAGTCACATCGGCAAGCCTCCAATCTTGTGGGACCTCTCCAGATAACCAGGAATGCTGATAGATGGCAGAAAGTGGCTTGGCAATCACCTCTGACAGCTCCCTCAGCACCCTTGGGTGGATCCCATCTGGCCCCATGGACTTGTGGCAGTTCAGATGGAGGAGAAGATCTCTGACCGTCTCTGCTTGGATCACGGGGTGCATTATGCGCCCCGTCCCGGACTTCCAGGTCAGGGCAAGTACCGTGTGGACTACTGTTCTGTCTATTAAAGACAGATGTGAAGAAGGCATTGAGGACCTCAGCCTTTTCCTTATCATCTGTGGTTACATTGCCTGCCTCGTTGAGTAAAGGAGGGAAATTTTCCTTAGTTTTTCTCCTGCTTTTAATATATTTGTAAAAGGATTTCCTGTTCTCCTTTAGAGCAGTAGCCAGTCTAAGTTCAAGCTGGGCTTTAGCATTTCTAATTTTCTGCCTGCAGATCTTGGCCAGTTCTCTGTAGTCACCCCAAGTAGCCTGACCCATCTTCCAGAGGACATAGACTCTCTTTTTCTCTCGGAGTCTCAACAAAAGATCCCGGTTCATCCACACTGGTCTTTTTCTCCTCCAGCTTGACTTACGGGACTCCAGGACTGCCTGCTCCTGTGCCTTTAAGATTTCCATCTTGAGGAGCATCCAGGCTTCCTGGACCCCTATACCCCTCAGGAGCAAGTCCCAAGGGACCCTTGCAACAAGTGTCCTGAACAGGTCAAAGTCTGCCCTCCGGAAGTCCAAGGTAATAGTTTTGCTAGTCACCCTCTTGATGTCACAATAGCAAACTCCACCATTTCATGGTCACTCTGGCCAAGACACTCTCCAACCTTCACATCCCCTACTAGTCCTTCCCTGTTAGTGAAAAGTAGGTCTAGCAAGGCATCTCCCCTGGTAGGCTCTTGCACCAGCTGTGTCAGGAAGCAATCATCCACACATTCTAGAAATCTCAAGGACTGCTTCCTCTGCGCAGTATTGTATTTCCAGCATATATCAGGGAAGTTGAAGTTCCCCATGAGAACGAGTGCTGGCCATCGTGCAACATCTACGAGTTGTTTATAGAACACTTCGCCTATTTCTTCATCCTGACTAGGTGGTCTATAACAGACCCCCACCACGATGTCACTCCTAAGGACTATCCCCCTGATCCTTATCCATAGACACTTTACTTTGTCATTTCCAACCACTAGCTCTTCAACATCAAAACACTCTCTGATACAGAGAGCTATGCCACCACCCTTTCTTCCCTGTCTATCCCTTCTGAAGAGCTTGTAGCCATCAATCCCAGTATTCCAGTCATGGGAGAGGTCCCACCATGTTTCTGTAATAGCCACAAGGTCATAGTTAGCCTGCCTCACAATGGCTTCAAGCTCTTCTTGTTTATTATCCATGCTGCGTGCATTGGTATAGATGCACTTCAGCTGAGATATCTGCCTCACCCCTTTCTCCAGCACAGCCTCCTTAGGCTCTTTACTGGTGAGCCCTATTTTATCCCCTTCCCCCTTCACAGCTAGTTTAAAGCTCTCTCAATGAGTACAGCTAGCTCCTGTGCTAGTTCAATAACTAGAGATGACCAAATTATTCATGGGAGTTTCTTCAGAAATTTTTGCTCCTTCTCCCATTTCTCTATTACATACTTGTCATTTACTTGTATATACCTGCCACAAATCAATTCTGATTTTCTTCCTTTTGGAATCTCTAACTAGGGAGATAATTTCTGCCAATATATCACTTTTGCATAAATTTCATACTGTATCTGAGGCCATAAAAACAAATCCAAAATATTTCAATATTCCAAAACATCATAATTCCAGAATATACATCATTCTCAGAAACTGAAACACTTAATTTTATGTGTGTAGTTTGTGTAATGATTCTGCCATATTCACTTTAACCAAAATCATTACAAAATATACGCAACTTTTTTATCAGTCTGGAAATTAGGCAGAGTTAATGAATTTTGAATACTGTTAAGAACTTGTATTTTGCTTGCGTTCACTAATTCTGACACTCCTGAAGGCTGTGTCTGACATGCCAGAAGGCTGCAGTACTATTCATTGAGACCTGGACAAGCTGGAGAGTTGAGCAGAAAGGAACCAGATGAGGTTGAACAAGAGCAAGTATAGAGTCTTGCACCTAGGGAGTAATAGCCACATGCACCAATACAGGCTGGGGGATAATCTGCTGGAGAGGAGCTCTGAGGAGAGGGACCTGGGTATCCTGGTGGATAACAGGTTGTCCATGAGCTAGCAGGTGCCCTGGTGGCCAAGAAGGTCGATGGTATCCTGGGGTGCATGAAAAAGAGTGGCTAGCAGGTCAAGAAATGTGATCCTCCCCTCTACTCTGCCCTGGTCAGGCCTCACCTGGAGTACTGCTACCAGTTCTGGGCTCCCTTTTTGCAAAAAAGACAGGGATCTCCTTGAAAGAGTCCAGCAGAGGGATAACGGATGATTAAGGGCCTGGAACACCTCTCTTATGAGGAAAGACTGAGAGAACTGGGTCTGTTCAGCCTAGAAAAAAGAACTCAGAGGGGATCTGATCCATATCTATAAATATCTAAAGAGCAGGAGGCAAAGGGACTTGGCTGAACTCTTCTCTGCAGTGTGTGTTGATTGGACAAGTGGAAATGGCCACAAACTGAAGCATAGAAAGTTCTGCAAAAATGTGTGTGGGAACTTCTTCACAGTAATGGAGATAGAGCACTGGCACAGGTTGCCCAGGGAGGTTGTGGAGTCTCCTCTAGAGATGTTCAAGACTTCTTTGGCATGGGGTTTGGATGAAATGATCTCTAAAAGTCCCTTCCAATCCTTACAATACTGTGATTCTGAATTATGGTTAATTTTCAGAAATTCTGCAGTTTTACTGAATTTTCAGATTTTAACAATATCCAGAGCTAACCTCCTAGTGTTTAAGTGATTTATATTGTCTTCTCTCTTAGCAAATGATTAAAAAACACCACAGAAAGTTAGCTGAATTCATTTTTCACGCACCCGGAAGAAACTTCCTGAGAAGATGCAGGGTTCAGTTTTGCATACAAAACTTTTCCCAGAGATCTCTTGCCAAGTTTGTTTAATTATCACTTGGCAGTGATAGATCCCAGCTGTTACATGCCAACACAACACATGGATTGAACTATTCAGCTTATATGGAACTTATATTATTTCTGTCAGGCAAATGATCAAGAGAATTTGCAAATATATTAAAAAAAAGTAATTTTATAAGTAATTTTACTAAGAAGAATGAATTGGCTAAACGTGAGGAATAATTTTAATTGCTTGTTCTAAGAGAAAAAGAAGATGTTTAACTGAAACCATATGATATAAAAACTTGAAGCTATAAAGGGAACATACAGATTTCTATGGCAGTCCAATTATTGTTAAGAGAAAGCTTATACTGTTGTTTGTGCTGTACAGGTGACTTGTGAAAAGGTATCTTTCCTCAATATTATTAATTCAGTGTCTTTCACTAGTATACCATTTAACGTGACTTTAAAATGTTTCTAAAGACTAGTGAAAAGGCATTTTCACTTTTTGTTAAACAAATTCAGAGTTTATTTTGTGACTGAAAACCTCCCAGCTTCTTCTGGCCTCAGGATCTTATTAACTGATCTAAATTCAAGTCTTCTGCTTTACAGTGTGTTGTGTTGTTAAAGACAAGAAGGCTGGATACCTTAGAAATCTGTTTTAAAGAGTTCCCCAACGATGTGTATTACACAGTGTTGTTGTTAGGGGAGTATTTATGGGCTTCTAAGTCAATAACTGAATCCAGGCTCCATATGCCAAATATAACCCTGCACCAGCTGGTTGAAAAGCTATTTCTCTCCCACTCAGGGAGCTCTGGGTAAAATATTCATGACTTGAAAGGAGGCCTTGGAAAATATTGCTTTTGTAAATGGACAGTAAAATTAATCCTATACTTAAAGGATAAAAGAAAGCCTAGTAACTTCTGTTGTTTTTTTGTTTGTTTGTTTGTTTGTTTGTTTGTTTTTTCTGCATGAGTTTAATTTAAACAGTTAAGTTGTAATTTTAAGCTACTCGAATATTTTGTTTTGAAATAGCTTTCTTGTTACTTCTAATTTGTGAAATAAATACCTGTGTGTTTTAAATAGAGTATGAAACACTGTTATTGGTTATGGGTGAATCTCTAAGTGTTCATATTGTATTCTGATCTGTAAAACTCTCACTATAAACATTTAAGCTACACTGAGAAAAAGAAAGGGGGAATTATTCAGAATTCTACACTGATGAAAATAATTTTAAACAACAAAACTGAGATAAGAACCCCCACAAATTTTGGTGCTGTTATTTGTTTTCCTCACATATACTATTTATTCAGTTATTTTAAGAAAAATTAGTCATAAAAGAGAAAAACAATTATCTGGTGACAAAATAATTTTAGTTCTTCAAAACTGGTGATACTACATGTCTTGCATATACTTATTGTCAGCAGTTGCCAAATGTCCCCTGAATGTGTTCTGAAAACTCTCAAATGTTTTCACTACGTAGTCTCAGCAAATCAAAAATAATTCAAAACTTTGAGAGATCTAATCTTTATGTAATGTCAGGGGTTTTTTTTTTGTTTTTTGTTTTTTCCCAGTATCTAAATATGGACAGCTTTTCTCTATTAGATGTTGTAAAACATTTTTTCTGGAGTGTTGAAATATCACAGAGAGGATGTGCTTAAAATAAAAGAAGAAAATACAGAATATGAAGTTTTTTTGTAGTTATCCGTCAATGAAAGCTTTTCTTTCCATCTTTAAGAGTCTAATGATTTAATCAGTGTGAAAGCACTGATAACAGCTCTACATATCACTAAACTGGCTTTATTTCACAATAAGAACTTACATATTAATTTTTAATTATATTTATTTATATATCCTTGAGCTAAACTATTAAGCATTTTTCAGCAATAATAATAATAATAATAATAAACTACAGATGAATCAGTTTGCTTACTAATGACTACATATCCTCTGTAATGTAAATTACATTTTTTAAAACATACAAGTATCACACAACTACTTTTCCCTTGTGAGGCAATGCTTTGACTTCAGGGTAAAAAATATAATTGGAATGAATCTTCCTTTCTCACCCTCTATGCTGCAATATCATCTTGCATACTTGATGGCAGACGTAAGACCAACCTTATTATATATATAAGTAAAGTAATCATCAGCCTTTGCCACTTGTTCTGAATGCAGGCAATTCTGTGCCTGTGGCACCTCCAACCATTGTTGACGACTACAGAGCTGCTTCTCTTCAGATAGCAGTGTGGTAGTATGTTGTTCATCTGTCCATTTTGAACTTCGCTGTGTTCAGATAAGATGGCTCAGACCTGCTTTGTCACACTGCATAGGTGCAATAGCATGATTTTAAATTGATAATGAAAATAGTTTTAGTCAACTAATCTTCATAGCTGAAAGGTCTGAAGTACTGGTAATAAGAAATCATGGACGATAACTTCTTGAAGTGGTATAATTTTTACTGGAAGAATATATATGCCTCCAACTTTGTTTTATTTAAATCATTTGTGGGAGTCTTGAGGAAACAAAATGGTAGAATTTGGCCAAAAGAAATGATGCAAGTTCCCTTAAACTCATTGAGCATCCTTACTGATATAAAATGTTCTTGCCAAAAGGACTCTTCTATCTAAATTGGAAATGAAGGAAAATGAGTGGATGTGGCAAAAAGGAAGCATAAAACAAAAAGGAGTAAACAATGGATTCAAACAGTAAAAAATGGCTTCAAGCTATATGGTAAATTGTTCTCAGAAATGCATTTACTCAATGATTCGTATTTGTACTACTGGTAAGAATTTCCCAGATGCCATTCTGAATCCTTAGTTATTTGTGGATGCAATCTCCCCTGTTCATATATTTTTCTGCTCTCAAAGTTACTTTGTCCTGATAAAAGCTGGAAGTTCAATAGAAGATGAATAATTAGTTGAAATGATAAAGAGTGTTATGAGAAGTGCTCTTAAAAATTAGACCCACCTGTCTGCAACAGATATGATTCAATGTGCCAAATGGGAATGAATGTGATTGCCAAGGATCATTAACTTCAACGTTGCTGTATCTGTGTAACCCACACTATGGAAACAGAATCTTGAAAATGATGACTGAGTCTTGACTCTATCATTAGCACTAGCAATGACAGTACCTTGTTTTGAGATAGCACAGCTTTGCCTCAGTAAGATTTTGAGCAAAAATCTGTCCACATAAGTAAAAGTAGTGGGTATTGGTTCTATTTCTTCTTTATGATCAGCAGTATTTGCAATTTTGCCCCACTTTTCTGTGGCGATAAAAGATTCTCTATGTGAGCCTTTGAGTCAGCCTACCAGACTGAATTTATCCAAAATCAAAGCATATCTTCTAAGAAAGTAAGAATTCCATCCACTAAGGAATTTCAAATATATATGTCAGTTAAATTACTCAAAGATCTCATGAAATCTCAATCCATGCAGCTTGTTCTACTCCCAGTTCACCTGTCAGCAGATATTTCAACTAAACTGGCACCAATATACCATGGGAAACAGAGAAACAAACAAAATAGTCCATAGCTTTTGTAGTACCATTTGGCTCTACTCATTTGGATTTGGAAGTCTTTCAAAACATTATTTTTGAATATTGGTATTTTATCACAAAGAATCTATTGTTCAAAGCATGTAGTCTCCAGTAAACAAACTTTAAGTTCTGTCATAAAAATCAGTCTTTTGTCAGGAGATATGAGATAGACAGAATGCTCTAGCCATCAGACAGTTGTCATTTTTCTTAGAAGATGATTTACTTGAGAACAAATTACTACAGATATGAGAGGGGGGTGGAAATTGATTTGCAGTGTGATGAAAGCTGAAAGAAACTGAACTTATTCAACTCTATCATTTTCTTTTTTTTTTTTTACCACAAGTTTAGTTTAGTTTAGGGTATTTCAGTGTTTTACTGTTATAAATATCAAAAAGTACAGACTCACTAATGAAGTTAGAAGATATTAACTGTCTACTGTAATTGCATCTTTCTTCGTATTTTTTCTATTTTTTTCCTGCTTTGTGATGTATTCCCCTTCATTTTCATAGTAAAGATGGGAAGGAAAAAAAAAAACAACAGCAAAAAAAGAGAAAATAATACACACATGCATTAAAAAAAAAAGGCAAGGTTTTTCATAACAATTGGAGTAGAGTTAGTTCTGTGAACTCCCCTGGCTGTGTCTATTTGCAAAATATAAGTGAAGAAGAAAACAGAAAGATCTTTAGATTGTTTGGGAAACAAACTGAAATACAAAATATTAAACTGGAAAATAAGAAAATACATTTTCATTATGAAAATGATTGAGAACTTGCACTGATTGCCCTGCTAGCTTGAGGAGCTTCTGTTCTTGGAGATATGCAAAAATTATCTGTACATGGTCATGGGGAAGCAGCTCTTGTTCAAATAGGTGGGTTGTACAAGATGATCTACAGAAGACCCTTCCAGCTTCAAGCATTCATGATTCTGTGAAGGAATAAATAAATAAACAAATGCACTATCAATATACTTGATAAGATAATACATTCCTTTGACACTTTTTAAGTTGTAGGTGCTAAGTTTTATTGGAGTTTTTGGATTTGTAGTATATTTGAAAACAGATAACTTTTTGAAGATACATTTGCATTTGTACTCTCAAAGTTCTTTCGTGAAAAAGGAGTTAGCTTTAAATAACTTATTTTTAATTGTCACTAAAATACTCCATTAGAAGTTAACTAGGAAAATTTAAACCATTAAATATAAAGTGACCTTATGTATGAAAGGAGGACAAGCACTACCTAATCTTCCATTTTGTAATAAATCAAAATGGCGCTTTAGTACTGTTGAAGTATTACTAACCGAAGAGAACTACATGGGAGATAGGAAGACTTGTAGAAGACAACAGTAGAAGCATTATCTAAGTAAAATTTCAGAAAAATTACATTGGATCATTAAGATAATGCACATTAAGACAAAAACTCACAAAGATAAATAATAAGACATGTAGGACATGGTATCTGTGCCACAATAGTATTTTGTTTCTTTAGATTTACTTTCTTATTTAAGAAGAGAGGATAAAAGTCTTTGTGACGGTCACAATATCAGAAACCCTCCCCTTACAGCAGGATGTAAAAGAAAATCAGAACAGAAAAAATGACTAAACGTGAGGGTCTGGATGCAATTTAATAAGTGAGGGGAAAAAAAAAAAAAAAAGGCAGTCACCATCAGACAACCTGTGATGAGCCAGTTCCTGAGCAAAAGATACTTGGAAGAAGAAGTCTCCTCCTCCACTATTTTACTGCTGAACATGCAGTATCCTTTGACCCAGTTAGACTAAAGACTGGTCGCACACATGCAGCATCCCTTTAGTCTAACTGGGTCAGTTTTCCCATCTGTATATTCTCTCAGACTCTTGCTCACCTTCAGCCAACTCCCTAGGAGAACAGAAGGAGAAACATTAAAAACCTTGATGCTGTTAGGCAATAAATAAAACATGAGAATGTCATAAATACTGCTCTGGTCACAAATCTATAACATAGTACCATAGCAGCTGCAACTGTACCACAACCAAACCCAGTACATTATCTGTAAGTTAATCACAGTTAACTCTTACTGCTCTGCTGCCTGGTATACTTCATAGGGCAATAAGGAAGTTGAGGCATCTATCATTGTAAGAATGGGAAAAAAGGAAAATGGGAAATGGAAATGGGAAGAAAGAAAGAAAAAGGAAGGAGAAGGGGATAAAAAGAATTAAAAAAAAGAGCAAAAGGAAAAATTAACTTGTAATTACCACACAGTCAGAGATTTAAGTAGCAGCTAGAAATCCTAAAACTTCTGTATAAGATATACTTGTCACACAATTATGCTGATCCACTTCATAGTTATTTTCACATTCAGATACCAAAAGTTATCAGCGTTCTCTGTGAAATAATTTCAATGTCTTTGTACAAACTTAGAGTCACATGTTCATTATAGGTCTGTGGAAAGACTGAGGTTCAGAGCTTGTGGGTAAAAATTAGAGACCAGATCAATAAAAGACATATGGTGGTTGGCTTCTACAGCAGGCCATCAGATTAAAGGGAGTTTGTGGATGGGTCTTCTTTCATCTGCTACAAGAAGCATTTCATTCACTTTCATTTTCATGGAAGTTTTCAGCCCCCTGAATGCCTTCTGGGAAATCAACATAATGAGCTGCAAGCAATCCAGGAGAATTTAGGAGTGCATTGAGGATAATACCTTGGTCCAAGTATTAGAAAAACAAACTAGAGATGAAGCATTAACTGGACCTAGTGCTCACCAATGCAGATGAGATGAGTTAGAGGCAGTCTGTGCTGTAGACCATGCCCTGGTTGAGTTTGTGATATCAAGAAATAAGGGCCTGGCAAAAAGCCAGGATCCTGAACTTCAGGAGGGTGAAATTCTAGCTGTTTAAAGAATTACTTGACAAGGTTCCATAAGAAGATATCTTTAGAGACAATGGAATATGGAACAAAGCTGGAATAGAAAAAACCTAGCAGCTCTTTAAGGATACTTTTCTGAGGCCACAAATGCTCTCTTTCCCTCAGCAGAGGAAAGCGTGTAGTGGAGGCAGGAAAATGGCAAGGTTGATCTGAGCACAGAAGTTGAGGATGCCTGACCTACTAGTTAAACTGAGGGTTAAGAAGGAGATTTACAGGCAGTGAAAGCAGGCATGGATGGCCAGGGAACAACACAAGGATGTTCTCCAAACATGCAGGGATGGGATCAGCAAAGCCAAGGCACATGTGGAAATTAGCTTGATGAGGGCTATGAAAAATAACAAGAAAGGATTCTACAGATACATAGATCAAAAGAGATAGGCCAAGGAGATAGTAACTGAGGATAAATAAATGAGGAAGGAGAAATGGCAACAAACATGGGGATAGCTGAGGTATTCAACAAGTTTTCTCCTCATTCACTGGCAGACAAGCTTACCATGTTTCTTGCACTGAAAGTAAAGAGTAAGTCTGAAACCACGTTATAAGAATGAATGTCTACAAGTCTATGAGGTCTGATGACACGTATAACAAGCTCCTGAAGGAACAGGCTGATGTGATTGCAAAGCTACTCTGCATCATATTTGAAAAATCACAGCTGTCAGGGGAAGTCCACGGTAACTAGAAAAAGGCAAACATTTATCTCATTTTTAAGAAAAGGAAAAAGAAAGACCCAGGAAACAGCAGGCCAGTGAGCCTCAGCTCTGTGCCTGGGAAGATCATGAAGCAGTTCCTTCATAAAATGATTTTAAAACATATGGAAGAATACATTATTTGAGACAGCCAGAATGGCTTCACCAAGGGTGGATTGTGCCTGACCATAATGGTGGCCTTCTATGATGGAGTTATGGCAGCACTACAAAAAGGAAGACTAGATGATGTCATCTTCCTGGAGTCCTGTGAGGTCTTTGATATGGTCCCACATCACATTCAGAAAGTTACCAATTTGAAGGGCAAATTGTTCTGTGGATAAGAAATTGGTTGAATAATCATGGCCAGAGGCTTGTGATATGTCCAAGTTGAGGTCAGTAATGAGTAGTTACTGACTCCAAGGATCTATTCACCAAGGATTCATCTTGGGACTGGTGCTCTTTGGCACCTTTGTCAGTCATCTGGCCTTGAACACCTTCAGGGATGGGACATCCACAACTTCTCTGGTCAGATTGCTGCAACACCTCACCACCCACTCTGAAAATTTTTGCCCTGACATCTAATATAAATCTCCCCTCCTTTTGTTTAAAACTGTTCACCTTTTGTCCTATCACTATCTGTAAAAAGTTGCTTTCCCCCCTGCTCATAAGCTCCCTTTAACAACTGAAAACTTATTAATGAGATTTCTCCAGTGTTCTCTCTTCTCCAGGTTGAACAAGCCAAGCATCCTTTGCCTGTTTTCATAGAAGAGGTGCTCCAGCTATTTGATCCTCTTTGTGGCTCAGATCTGGATGCACTCCAACAGCTCTACATCTTTCTTCTGGGGCCCTCAGACCTGGAGGCATTACTCTGGATTGATCCCTGTGAGGGCAAAGCAGAGAGTGCCAATCACCTCTCCCATCCTGCTGGCCACCCCTCTTTTGATGCAGCAGAGTGCTGTTGGCTTTTTGGACTGCAAGTGCTCACTTCTGGCTCATGTTAAGTTTTTCATCTATCGGGACACTTAAGCCTTTTTCAACAGGGTCACTCTTAATGAATTCTTCTCCTGATCTGTAAACATAGCTGGGATTGCCCTGACCCTAGTGTAACACACTCCTCTTGGCCTTGTTAAACTCTTAATCCCTCCTATTGCTATCTACTCCAGTAAAAAGTTCTTTCCCCTCGTGGTTATAATCTTCTTTTAAATACTGGAAGGCTACAATGAGGTCTCCTCACAGCCTTCTCTTCTCCAGGCTATATACATATATGCTATTTTTGTGATGATCACAAAAAAACATCATAAGCATCACAAGATAATGTAACAGTATAAATGTATATATATTTATATCGCTCTGCATTACAATGATTGAAACTGATATATAATTATCTATTTTATTTTTCAAGCCAGGACAGAGGAAGGGATGAAGAAATCGTATAAGACAATTATGGTCACAATTCTCTTGAAAGACAACACAAATACTCTATAATAAACTGATGGTTGCATAAAATTAATTCTATCAGACTTCTATAACTGCAGAAGAAGTAAAAATATGAAAAAAATTATGTCCAAACAGCATTTGATGTTGGGAATGGGGATAATATTTTCTTCTGAGATAACTGAAAATTACAAAGGTAAATTAATTAATAACTGAAATGCTCTGCTTTCAAGAAATAACACTTGTTCTTTTTTGCTTTTTAACCTATGATCATTGTTTACTAATAGTTTGTTGCAGAATCCAAGAAAAAAATAACATAGCTTTTACATATCATCACTATCATCAATTCATTCATAATAACTGCATAGCAGAAAAAAAAAAATAAATATGGTAGTGTTTAAAGTACATTGAACTAACAACTACCTTCTCAAATTAGAATATCTCAGGGTGTTTAAGTACAGGAATTAAACAGCTGGTGTCCTTCAGTTACACTATGGGTGATTAACAGGTCAATTCAGGAATGCCTGGTATAATCACTTTTGGACTGATATTTTACACAACTTGAGTCTGATTTCAGCAGCTAATATCTTCGTCAAAACTACTAGCATGGTATTTAAGGTGCTGGAGCTTTTGGTAGTGCTAGAGGTTCTCTTTCATTCAAATTCAGCTGATGATATACACAGAAAAAATAAAAACATGGAGATAGTTTATATTATCCCAGAATGACATACATTCTCCTATTTACTGTAAGGTGGACCACATGTACACTTGAACAGTGACCAGGATGGCATCTGCTGTGTCTTGGCAGCAGTGTCCTGGTAATGTTTAATGATGAATGTTAGCTTGGACCAGTAAGCATACAAAAGCTTTTGCTTTTTAAAGAAGATGGGAATGTAGTTCAGTTATTAAACATTGTGTCTACATCTTCTGGTGTAGTCAAGATTTGATCAAATTTTGTCTTAATATCTAATCAACTAAAAACTAAGAATTAGCCCCAGTGCCCAGCTGAAAAACTAAGAGAATTTCTTATAGTTTACTCAGAAGGCAATTATTTTTTCTGATTTTTATGTGCAGTGTAGCAGTACTTTAAGATAAAATACACCTTGATCCCCTTGGTGCTACTTTAGATTGTTCAAGTAAATAAATTCTGCTGTCTTAATGCAAGTTATGTGTAAGTATATGGGTTTATATAGTGGCCAACAAATTTTTAGCCAAGCTAAATTACTCCTATCTCTTCCTGGTAAGAGTTTTCAGTGTGTTAAACACCTAAAAGGACCAGTGAGATAACCTGTTGGTGTCTTTTTCAGCCCAGCATTAAGATGTGCAGGCTAGCCGAGTGCAAGCAGACTGGTTTTCTTCAATCAAACCATTAACATGTGTATTATTGTTTCTTTATAGTTGAATTAGTCTTCATTTCCACTTCCTGTGCTGTAAGCACTGATTCAGGATCACAATAGCCAAACAGTGCAAATTTGGCTGCTGGCTGCAGCTACGCAGAAAGGCTGACATAACATTACATATATATCATGTTTATTAATGATACATTATGAGTATTTCAATAGACTAAATTTGTAGAAGTGCTTAATAAATTACAATCACAATGATAATTGTGATCCATCTGCAGATACATTGTGTAGTTCTGGGAGGTGACTGCATGCCTTAATTAATAAATAAACTTATAAAAGATAAAAATCAGAATTTATGTCAGCTGCTAAAATAAAATATACTAGTATAGAAATGCTGGATTTTAACACTAACTTATTTCTTCCCCTCATGGAGCTAAAATTAGCCCTCATGCTTTATATTAACAGAAAAGCTGAAAGATCTCTGGATAACTTTAAGTCATTTTATACAGTCTGCTGGCTGCTGTGCCTACCAAAGTCAGTTTATTTGAGAACTGGCATGTTTTTTTCAAAGCATTCTATTTCATGAGTGGCAGATCTCATTGCAAAGCATCAGTTATTATACTTTACCATCTTGCACTGTGATATATCAGCATATGGTAGAAAGCTGCATTTCATCATGAGGACTGTTATAATACATCCTGAAACAAAGCTTGAAAGAATGAGTACTGACAGATCATTTATCTATTAAGTGTGATATGGGCACTGCTCACACCATTGTAATCAACTGGGGAATAAACCAGGCCAACCAGAAAAGTGACAAATATTCCTTAACAGCCTTCCATGATATGAGCTAGGAAGCCAGACACCTCAATGCTGCGTATAGCCATGCGTGATCCTTTTGCAATCTCTCTAGGGAAATCTGCATCTTTTTTTTCCCTTTTCTTCTCTAAAGAGCCTGTATACCAATGCACACAGCATGGGAATAAGTAGGAAGAATTACAGATCTGTGCTGAGGCCCATGATCTCATTGCAAATATAGAGAAATGCTGGGACAGCTCTCATGACTGGCATGCTGTCATGGATGAGTATGTACTCTTTGGGAAAGACAAGCCAGCAAGGCAAGGCAGTGAAGTTGCTCTTTATGTGGGAGAACAACTGGAATGTATCGACCACTGCCTAGGGATAGATGATGAGCAAGAGGAGAGCTTATGGGTTAAGAGTCAGGGTAATATGGATGACAAAATTATGGATGTTTACTACAGCCTGCCTTATCAGGAGGAGGAAGTTGAAGGGACTTTCTATAGACAGCTGAAAGTAGCCTCATGATTACAGGGTCTGGTTCTCAGGTGAGATTTCGAAGATCATGATATTTGCTGGAAATGTAACACTGCTGGGCCCATTCAGTCCAGAAGATTCCTGCAGTGCATGGAAGATAGCAGGTGGTGGAGGAGTCATTGAGGGGAGATGTGCTGCTGGTTGTTGTTCTTTCAAAAACAGAAGGACTGGTTGGGAATAGGAAGGTTGGGTGTAGCCTGGGATGCAGTGACCATGAGATAGTTCAGTTCAGGTTCTTACATGGAAGAAACAGAGCAGTAAATGGGATTGGATACCTGGATGTCAGAAGGCATTCAGCTAACTTTGACCAAATTCAAGCATCTGTGTGGAAGCCTATAGCTAGCAGAATTCTTCCAGGGTTGGTACTAGTTCCAATCTTGTTCAACATCTTTATCAATAGCCTGCACGAAATAATAGAATATGCATTCAGCAAGTTTGCTGGAGATACAAAGCTGAGAGGAGTGACTAATGCACCAGAATACTGTACTGCCTTTCAATGAGACCTGGACAGGCTGGTGAGCTGGACAGAGAGGAACCTTATTAAGGTAAGTACAGAGTCCTACACACGTGGATGAATAACCTCATGAAACAGTACAGGTTAGGGGCTGACCTGTAGGAAAGGATCTCTGCACAGAAGGACCTATGTGTTCTGATGAACAACAGTTAGACCATAAACCAGCAGTGTGCTCTTGTTTAAAAAGGGGATTAATTAAAGACTGCAGCCAACAGACTGCGAGGATATTGCTCCCCTCTACTTTGCCTTGATGAGGTTATATCTCTGTTAACAGATTACAGGCAGGTTAGGCCCGGTTCCTTGATGATTGGTGTGGGGGACCCATGGATCCACTCCCCAGGAAAGGGGAAGGGAGAAAGGAAAAAGGGTAAAGGGAGATGGGCCTAGAAACAAAACAGCGGCAACAATCTGAGGAGGAAAGGTAATTTACTAAACAAGATATCAGAAAGCAAAATAACACAATACAATACAATATAATTGGAATTGTAGGTAATAAATCAAATAAAATGAGTAAGAGCGAGTGTCCAATTAACCAAAATGCTGAAGGCAAGATGGCTGTGAGGACCCACTGCTGAGTCGATTCGAAAGAGAGTGTCTCATGACACACAAACAGTTTTTATCTTTCCCTCTGAAGAGAACAATGAAAAAATACAAAGGAACACAAAGTCCTCTGGGGAATGTAATTCTTCTCTTCTGAAACAGGTATACCCAGAACTATCGATGATCCATGGAGCTGGAGCATTAAATCTTTAACACTTAATGCACTAGATGATGTGGAATACCCATACCAAAAATCATAAAACGATGACAGTTTCAAATATTATATCCAGTTCAGGGTTCCCCAGTTGAAGAAAGATAGAGAACTAAGGAAGGGTGTCCAGGAGAGGGACAGAAAGATGATCAGGAGCTTGGAGCATTTCAGGAAAGGCTGAGAAACCTGGGATTGTTCAGGCTGGAGAATAGAAGGGTGAGAGATGTTACCAATGCTCAAAACTATCTAAAGGACAAGTGTCAAGAGGATGGTGACAGGCTCTTTTCAGTGGGGATCAGTGACAGAACAAGGGGCAGTGTGCATAAACTGGAAAACAAGAAGCCCCATCTGAACTTGGGGAAATGCATTACTTTGAGGGTGGTGGAGCAATGGAACAACCTGCCCAGAGAGGTTGTAGATTATTCACTGGAAATATTGAAAACTCAACGGAAGCCTTCTTGTGCAATCTGGAGGAGGAAACTTGCTTTAGCAGCTGGGTTGGACTAGATTATCTCTGGAGGTCCCCTCCACACCCTGTGATTCTGTAATTCCATGATCTAGTCCGAACCAAAGAGAAAGATGAGAGCAGATAGTACTATGATTCATCAAGTAGTATAATTATCTCTGAATAACAAGGCACTGCTCTGGAATCAATGAACCATTTCCTTTTCAATTACTAGACTTTCATTTATGACTATGTATATCAAGTGTGACAGCTGATGGCACAGTTTATTCTGTTTATATTGTTCAAAGTATTAGTTTAATTAGCACTGTCATTCATAGTAACTAGGCATAGCAAGCAACTAACAGTCCTCACATTAAGTATCAGTAGTATAATTTATATAGATACATACACCCAGGTCACTCCAAAACTAATGCCATCTATTTATTTCCATGGTAACTACAACAGATATAAAGAGCACATAGCACTATTTCATATAAGAGGGCAAATTCTCAGCTACAAAGTACTGTTTTTCAACACAGTGAAGGTCATTAGCTATGTGTTTTCACCAGTGATGAACAAGAGCCTGTGTGTCATGCTCGTAAAAATCTGCAAGAGCAGAGGTGGCCCATTATTTCACAGATGCTATAATTGTATTATTGATACAAATTTTTTGCCATGCACTCCATCTTTCATCAGTCTCAGCAGAAGGAATTCAGGAGACATCAAATCTGGATTTTATTTTGGACATTCTTGGCTAGTCCAGCTTCAAACTGAACTGGGCAGCCCAGTGTTATCATTTTGCAAGTAAATGATTATCTTCTTTTCTGGCCTCACTCTGCAAGTTCAAGCCTTCAGTTTAGTCAGCACTGAAATGCAGAAGACACAGTTGATTTGTCCAGCTTCCAGGAAATCCAGAAGAATCATCCTTTCCTATCCCAAGGATATACACATCCCCTTACCTGCTGAATGTTGCATCTTAAATATATTCTCCAATGTAGAATTCACATCCACACTCCACAGACTGCTGTTTGGATTCCAATTCATAGTGGTGACACCATGTCTTGTTACTTGTAATGATGTAGTCCAGGAAACTGTCACTTTCAGCCTCGTAATTCAGTAGGTCTTGAAAAACCTGAATAACGTATTTTTTCTGTTCCTGTATGAGCATTCACTGGACTCACCCGGTGCAAATTTTGCAGTATTCCAACACTGATGTAATTGCTTCCAATGCACTGAAGCTGCTATTCAACTCCATGCACAGGTAGCTGGTTGTAGTTCTCCAATTTGTATGAATGAGCTGATCAAGAGCTGATCACTGTATTTTATGGTATGATAGATGTGAATGACCATCTGGAATGCAGTTTGTCTTTCATGTCACTGTTGCCACTGCTGAAGTGCACCACCAACCAACTACCTAACTGTGCTAACATCTACTGTTTCCTCTTCATAAACATTCAGTAAATGTCAATGAATATCGATAAGGGCATGTAGGAATTCAGTTACACCTTTTTGCTTCATATGGACTTCCATGGCAGATGCCATATGCTAAGAATGTTCTTTTAAATAGTGGCTGAAAGCAGTTTAATTGTATGCTTGCAGATTTCTTTAACAGAATCTTTTACAATACATTAGGGTCAAATAATATAAAGAACTTAAACCGAATACAACTACTTTTTTTAACTATCTTTCCTGACTTCAGTGTTATTTACATTTATTTTATACATGTATACAAATATATATATATATATATATGTATGTATGTATGTATATAGATAGCTGTATCTAAATATATATACAATATTCACACACCTTTTGAGGTTGGCTTGTTAATTATTTGTAATAACTAGTGCTAGCTGAAGACTAGTTTACTTATTTATTTATTTTATAATATTTTATTATTCAGCATTACAGATAATTGTAATTATGCCATGGTGGTTTAATTTAAGTAAACTCAATAACATAGGAGAGAAAGTAGCTACTAACCCCTGGTCTGCATAAAGACAGAAATACAATGCAGTTTTATATGAGTATCTGTTTTATACTGCTTTTAGGAGTCTTAGTCTTTTATTATTATCTTGGAGCATGTAGATTATGTTGGAACTCCTTACTAATCACAAACCTGTGTGTTTAGGAGCTCAGGAAGTAAGCAGACACAAGAGATAGAGAAAGGGGAAAAACAAACTAATAAAATAAGATCCATGGTACTCTTTGTACAAATCACAGAAAACTGCCTGCACTCACAAATTACATATACAGAAAAGAAAGAAGTTCATCTTCAGTCTTCAGAACCTTGTGTACAAAAGTACCCTTCCTTCTACTGGCAGAGAAGACTCCATTTCTTTACGCAACTGGTTTACATCCAGTGTAAGCTGGCTACAACAGAAAGTCATTAAGCACTGCTAATTCCTCAGTGGCTGTGTAAAATGGCTTGAAGGAGAGTTCTTAGTAGGCAGATGTCGACAACACACAAGTGTCGTTATTAGCTCCATTTGGCATCTTTTTTTTTTTTCTTTTTTTTTTGTTCAGTTTTGGCCAGGATTTGCTGGAGCTTGAGAGCTCTTCTTGGGAAAAGAATTACTGGCACTAAAGTATCCTGAAAGGAGGAAGAAGACAGAGGGGAACAATTCTTATATTTGCTACATGAGCTGTAGCTGTTTTGCTTCAGTTTACTGTGTGTTGAGCTAGTGCTTTCTGTCAATGCTGAAACCATTAAAAATAACATCTACAAATAACATTCTGCTACCTAGTGACATTTAAAATGATGCTAAGTGGTGCTCACGCATGACAAAACTATGGAAAGTTAACCTTCCCTGTCAAAATTTTACAATGTTTAGTTTTGCCACCTTTTGATACAAATAAAAGTGAAAAGAATGAGACATTAATTGTTCAGATAGAAATTGATATTGTCAATGTATAAATAATAAACAACATTCTATAGACTAATGACTGCTCATGAACCTGTTGCTATTTGGCAGCTATCAGCAAAAGAGTGCAGCAGTTTTGAAAGAAACAAAGTATTATGTATTCTTTGCAAAAATGTCATCAGTTTTACAGTAAAAAGAGAGCCTCTAAATCCAACTGCGAGGGACATTTAAATTTTGATTGGCTTGCAAACTGAGAAGGTTTTATGAAAACTAGCAGAAAGAATAGCAGCAGGCTACACCTCTGTCTAGTCTTAGATAAAAACAGCAACATGAAACTGTTTTTCATATAATGAGCGGTTTGCTGGAAATAAATACATAAATGCTATGCCACAGTGTTTCTCTCAGTGCCCTCCTATGATCTGGTCAGCTGCAGATTACTATAATAGGCAGGAAAGAAACTAAACACTTTGTCAAATCTTTCAAAAGGCAGAAGTCACTTAAAGGAGAAAATGGGAGTGGAAGGAAGGGGATGGAAGAATTCTTTTTTTTGTTGTTCTTTGTTTGTTTGTTTGTTTGTTTGTTTTGTTTCCAATCTCTTCTCTATCTACTATTTCTGATCTAAAACAATAGTGAATATTCTTTTTCTGTTTGCTTCTGATGAAGCTATCTCTCCATTTTGTCAGGCAATGAGCTATTTAGGCACATATGTCTTAGGCATGGTTTCTTGGCCTTGTTAAGGTGCAAATGATTATCTGATGTCCCTACATCCAAAGAATGCATAATGTTTTTTGGTTTTCTTTTTTAAACTCTAGAATTCTTTTTTCCTCATTTCTTTTGTTACTTTTAAATAGTATGTAATTCAGACCTTTTTACTTTTCACAGAAAGGGAGCAAGGCAGGAGATGCTGTGCAAGTATTTTCTTACTATACTCATTGTTAATAAATCTTGTATGTGACATGTCTTAAATTATACTTGAGCTATTATTCACTTGAAGTCTCTTACGTTCCCTGACATAGGGCATCACTGGAAAAAATCTGGCACCACCTTTTTTGCAACATACATTCAGGTGTATACATTTATAAGATCCTTCCCAACCTCATGGCTGAACAGACCCAGGTCTCTCACCTTTTCTTCATAGGAAAGATGTTCCTGTTCCTTTGTTGAACTGTCTACAGTACATTCATCATTCTCTTACAATGAGAAGCACAGAACAGGATCCAGTGCTCCATGTAAGGATTCTGCAATACTAAACAGATGGGAAGGATCACTTCCCTTTGACATGCTTGAGACACTTTGCTTCATGAAGCCCAGAATATCATCAGCTTTCTTCATGGTATGTCATATCTTGCCAGATTGCAGAACAACAATCTGCTCTCATTGCCATTCCCCACAGTTTTTTTGTCATCTGCAAACCTGGAATGGTAGAATCACAGAATCATCAAGGTTGGAAAAGACCTCCAAGATCAAGTCCAACCATCCACCAATGTTTCATCTTTAAACCATGTCTCTTAGTGATCTAAACTGAGTTGATTATAGAACAAGATACAGTCATTTAGACTAAAAATAATGAATATTTTTTTAAGCAAGTATCTCACAATTTGGTGATATTTCTTTCTCACAGTAATCAAGATTTTGTAGGTTGATCTGTTCTTTTTCTGTTTGTTTGTTAGTTTGTTTTTTCATACATGAAATGTCTAGTTCATTTAAAACTTAATTGAAATATCTAGTTCATCTAAAACTTACTTGAGCAGTGCAGAAGCCTTGTCACAGATAAATGGACAGTTGGAGACCTGAAGTTTCTGTGTACTTTCAGATAGACTTACCTCTTCATATATGTAGGAATTTAAATAATTAATCCAGAGGAAGTACACTGCAAACATTAACTTAAGAAGATAAAATCATATTGTTTCTAAGCAGCCACATCCAACTTGGCCTTTTATACCTCCAGAGATGGGTCATCCACCACTTTTCTGGACAGCCTGTAGCAGCGTCCAACTCCCTCTGAGTTAAGAATTTCCTCCTAACCCATGGCTACAGAAGTGAAAAAGGGAAAAATACAATGGTGACTGGAAAAAAGGTAACATCGCACCCATTTTTAAAAAGTGTAAAAAGAATGACTCAGGGAGCTACTGATCTGTCAGTATCAGCTCTGTGCAGGGGAATTCATGGAACAGATACTTCAGAAAGCTATGCTAATGCACATGGAAAGCAGAGCGGGGATACAGGAGAATCAGCACAGCTTTGCAAAGGGCAAATTCTACTTGACCAACCTAGTGGCCATCAATGATAGCCTTCCATCAATAGACAAGGGAAGAGCCACTGATGTCATCTATCTTGACTTCAGTAATGATTTTGACATGGTACCTCACATCATCCTTCTGTCCAAATTGGAAAGAGATGGATTTGATGGGTGATCTGTTCAATGGACAAAGAACTGGCTGCAAGATTGAGTCCAGAGAGTGGTGGTAAATGACTCAGTGTCTGGATGGAGACAGGTGATGAATGGTATCACCCAAGGGTTAGTGCTGGAGCCAATACTCTTTAATGTCTTCATCAATGGCATTGACAGCAGGGTTGAGTGCACCCTCAAAAAGTTTGTTGATGACACCAAGCTGTGGGGTGCTGTCGACACATCAAAAGGATGGGATGCCTCCCAGAGGGAGTTAGACAGTCTTAAGGAGAAGAGCCCACGTGTATCTAATAATGTTCAACAAATCCAAATGCAAGATCTTGCACGTGGGTCTAGGCAATCCTCATTACAAATTCATGCTGGGGAAATTAAAGGATTGAGAACAGCCCTACTGAAAAAAATGTGGGCGTACTGGTAAATTGGAAGCTGAACATGAGCCAGCAATGTGCCCTCACAGTCCAGAAAGCCAGTTGTAACCTGGACTCCAACAAAAGAAGTATGGCTGGGAGTTTGGGGGAGGTGATTCTGCTCCTCTACTACGTGCTGACGAGGCCTCACCAGGAATTCTGAGTCCAGATGTGAAGTCCTCAGTACTGGAGAGACATAAACCTGTTGGAGTGTGTCTAGAAGGAGAGCCACAAAAATGATTCATGGTATTGAACACCTCTCCTACAAGAGGAGACTGAGAGGGCTCAGCACAGAGCTCTGCTCAGCCTGGAGAAGATAAGGCTGCAGCCTGTTAATATCTGAAGGGGAGCTACAGAAAAGAAGGGGACAGACACTTTAGCAGGGTGTGTGGTGACAGATCAAGGGGAAATGACTTCAAGCTCAAAGAGGGTAGATTTAGGTTAGATATAAGGAAAAAATCTTTTCCAGTGGGTGTGGTGAGGCACTGGAACAGGTTGCTTAGTGGTGTGATTGATGTCCCATCCCTGCAGACTTTCAAAACAAGGCTAGAAAAGGCCCTGGGCAATCTGATCTATATCCTGTTCATTGCAGGGAGTTGGACTGGATGGCCTTCAGCTGTTCTTACAACTCTAAGAATTCCATAATTCTATGACTCTATATCTACATAAACTATGCTGGTTAATACACAAACCTTGATAGGCATAGCTTATATCCCATCTAGCACTTACAGAGTTTTAACCAGGTCTCCCTGTCCACCAAGAATTTTTATCATCATTATACAAATGCTTCTGTGACTGGAACATACACTTTCAACAATTTAAAATTTATAAGAACATTTGAATGCATGCTAGTTTTCTGGATGATTCAAATACAATGTGATTCTGTCCTTTATATGCTGGGATCAATGTATGCAATACTATGTATAGAAGTAATGATATGATCACTATATCTAGAAGAAGCTGTAGAATCAGAAGTATTACGCAAGTAAAATTTATTAAAATATAATTCTCATCAACTTGAACTACAGTAAAAATTTTAAAGATTAACCTAGGTGGTGCCTAGCATGCTCAGAAATAGACACAAAAGCAACAACTAATTTGAATGACTCCCTGTAGCTGATGCTATACTTTGCTGTTTATGCACAAGATTGTAAGGCAATACTTTCAGACACTGTGGAAGAAAAGAGACCAAATACAATAAATAACACTCAAAAGTATTACGTACTTAGTATAATTTCTCATACTTCTCTGGGCAACCAGTTCCAGTGTCTCATAACACTCACAATATTGATTTTTCCCCTAACATCTAACCTAAATCTCTCCTCTTTTAATTTAAGATGGTTCTCCTTTCCCCTATCACTATTAGACCATTAGAAAAAAAAAAACACTGACCTCCACATTTTATAAGCAGTTTTTAAATATTGGAAGTCCACAATGACGTCTTCCAGGAGCTTTCTCATCTTCAAGCTGAACAAGGCTAACTCCCTCAACCTTTTTTCTTAGGAGGGGTGCACCAGGACCTTGATCATCTTTGTGGATATCTTCTGGTTCCCACCTCAAGAATTCCACATCTTTTGTGCTCTGGAAGCTCTGGACCTGGAAGCAGTACTCCAGGTGAGATTTCATGAAAACAGAGTGAAGGAAGAAAATCATCTCCCTCACCTTGTTGGAAACATCTCTTAAGACGCAGAGTAGGAGACTGTTGGCCTTTTGGGATCCAAATGCAGACTTTTGTTTCTTGTATAGCTTTTCATCCTAAATCATTCTACACAGGGCTGATGTTAAGGAATTCTTCCCCTTGCCTGTATATGTATGTGGGATTGATCTAATGTGCAGCATATTGTATGTGGCATTGTTAAGCCTCATTAGGTTTACAAAGGCCCACTTCTCAAGCTTGTCCAGGCTCTTATGAATGTCATCCCTTTCTTCCCTCGAATCAGATTCATCACTCAGTTTAATGGAATCGTCAAACTTGCTGATGGTGCACTTAGTCCTACTGTTTAGGTCACTGAGAAAGATTTTGAAGAGTACCAGTCTCAGGATGATCCCAAGGGACATCACTCATCACATGATCATGCAGTCAATGACTGTAACCCTCAGGCTACAGCCATTCATTCAATTACGTATCCACCAAATATTCACCCTTCAAATCCATATCCTTTTAATTTAGAGATAGAAATGTCATACAAGACCATTTCAAAGACCATTCAGATAGATTATATCTTCCCTTGTTGACTGACACAGGCACTCTGTCATAGAAGACCACTAGTTTGATCAGGCCCAATCTGTCCTGGAGGATCTGCTCCATGATTTTCCCAGGAACAGAGGTAAGACTCACCAGATGTAGTACCCCAGACTTTCATTTCTACTTTTCTTAAAAAGAAGAGAGGTACTTTCCTGTTTACTGTCACCAGGGACTTCACCTGACAGACATGACTTCAAATACAATGGAGAGTAGCTTGACAGACTCACCAGCCATTTGCTTCAGGACTCTTGCATACACTTCATTGGGACCCACAGGCTTGTATGTTTTCCATTAATTATTTTTAGTATTTATAAATTTTCTAGAATGCATTCCATCTAATATCAACCTTTGAGAGGATTACTTATCTAAGACCGTAATTTTTACTGCATTTAAACTGAGATATTCACTGATTCTTGATTGTGTGATATCAGTGATATCCAGAACTCAGTTTTGTCACAAGAATCTAACATCAGACAACCAAGATACTGTTTTGAGATTTCACCCACCTCACGCCTGACTTTCAGAATATCTACATTTTTGTTGGTTTGTTATCCACCTTTAAATATTTATGGTCAGGTTGTAAGATGATTAAAAATTACACAGAAATGCATTTTATTTTCAGGAAAAGAACATCCAAAAGCTAAGAATTTTTTTTTTCTCATCATTGATATCATATAATATACTACTTATTAACAGACTCAGTTGACTTTAATTTTATTCAAATACTTTAGTAGTACTTCTGATATCTTTTACAGTCATAAAAATGAAGTATATTAAGCAAAATTGAATATATAAATATTTATGATTATTGTAGTTGCCTGATGTTAATATTTTATTATCTCTAAAGGACAAATCATGAATGAAACTATTAATGATTTATTAACAGTGCCCAACTGATTAGAAACTAATGACAATTTTTGAAATAATCTAGAGTGTATTTCAGATAGCTACAAAACAGTGGGAATCACATTTAGAGATTATGGAATTTAATGCAGAGATTATGTTTTTTATTTCACTAAAGCTTAAGCAGAAAAGTAAGGATTATTCTATTTATTTATTTATTTACTTATTACTCATTAATTCTGCATCTTTCCCTGTTGATTACTGACCGAACATAGAAACCAAGCCTCAGTTTGGAAAACTGCAAACTACTTACTTCTTCCCATCTTAAACCATTTCTGGAGACCTCAGTATATCTCCTAATTATGATCTGAGTGAACACTTTACAGAACCATGTTACAAAATCCACTGACTTTGATACTGACTGGTATAAAATGTGAAACTTAACATTCTTTTACATGGCATTTCTTAATAATTTCTTAATCATGTAATGATGTGCAATTAAAGGGAGTCAAGAAATAGTAAAATCAAATTAACTCTATGTCTGCATTTAAAGTTTTTATCTCATCTCATCAAAAATAACATAAACAAATGAGTAGTACCAAAGTAAAAATACTCCTGGTTATAACAGGGCTAAATTTGGAAGGACTCAGAGGAATAAGAAATTCTGAAGTAAAAGAAGATAACACAATAGCAGTCTTCTGACTCTGCTAGCATAATATTACTACATCTGATAGATCTAATATTCATTGAAAATTGTGAGTTTAAACTGAAAAAGAAATCCAATGCAGCAAATTAAAAATAATAATAAAATGAAAAAATTCATATTTAAAATTCTTTAAAAATTAAAAAAATTAAAAAAAACATTTTATTGCCTAGTCAACCTTAGTAGATATATTTCCCCCTCCCTGAAGAGAAAAATGTTTAGAAAAAGATTTAAACTTTAGCCCTACATATTAAGCAGAATTAATGATCTATTTGCTTAGATGCCATATATTACTTCTAGTTTATCCATCCACTGGGTAAACGAGAGGCATTATTTGGTCACGATGATAGATTTGAATGCAGGCTGGGACATCAATCAGTGCTGGCAACTGATTAGTTGTTTGTGTCTTTGACAAGCTCTTCCATCTAGCTGAATGAAAGCTTGCTGATTGCTCTCCCTTCTCACCACATTCATTGCCCTCCACTGCCACTATATCATATGGTTAATGCTGATGGCGAAAATTTTCCTTGACAGGTAACAGTGAATTTCTTCCATTCCCTTATCATTACAAACACATTATTGCATGTTCCCTTTGGAACTAGAATTTCTAAGTGAGGTCATCCGTGCTATCAGATAAACATAGGGATGACTCAGTAAAGCCAACTTCACAGAATCACAGAGTGGCTTGGGTTGGAAGGGACCTCTAAAATAATCTTGTTCCTACTAGCCTGTCACAAGCAGGGCTGACAACCAATATATCAGGCATTACATGTGGTTGCCTCAGGCTCCATCAACCTGGCCTTGAATTTACAACTTCTCTGGGCAGCCTATCTTAGCATCTCACCATCCCCTTAGAGAATAATTTCCCCCAACATCTAATCTAAATCTCTCCTCTTGTAGTTTAAAATGCCAATCCCTTTTTCCTATCACTATCTGCCTATATAAAAATTTTATTACCTTCTTCTTTATAAGCTCCCTTTAAATACTGAATGGCTATGAGTTCTCTCCAGATCCTTCTCTTCTCTAATCTGAACAAGACCAGTTTATTCAGCCTGTCTTCATAGTTGAGGTACTCAAGCCCTCTGATAATCTTCTGGATCTTCTCCAAAAACTCCACACTTTTCTTGTTTTGTGGGCTCCATAGCTGAAAAAACAACTCTAGATGGGGCCTCGTGGGAGAAGAATAGAGAAGAATGATCATCTCCCTCTCCTTGCTGACCATCCTTCTTTCTATGCAGCTCAAGATACTGCTGGTCTTCCAGGGTACAAGCACATGCTGTTGGCTCATGTTAAGCTTCTCATGGAGTTTTTCTCCCAGACTGTAGACATATTAAGAATTGCCCTGACACAGGTCAACACCTTTCACTTTGACTTGTGAAATTCATCTGGTTCCCATGGGCTCATCTTCTGAGCTGTTTCAGGTCCCTCTGGGTGGCATCCCTTTCCTTCTGCCTTATCAACTACATCACTCAGCTTGGTACCTCAGAAAACTTATTGAGAATTCACTTGATTCTATCATCTATGTTAATGATAATCTCATGGTGGACTCCTCATTCATCTTCATCTAGACATAGAGCCATTGACCACAACCCTCTGACTGCAAGATTCCAACCAATATGCACCAAATAGTCCACCATTTAAAACCATAACTTGTCCAATTTAGAAATATGGATATGGTGTGGGAAAAACTCTTACAGATGTCCAAGTTGACAAAGTCAGTTTCCCTTGATTTGTCCACCTGTGGTAATACCCCATCACATATCTGCAAATGAAATAAGTATTGTGTATGATTAAATTAAAGAGGTAGAATAATGGCACAACATGTATCTGTTTGGTCACAAGTTAGGACCAGGTAGCTGACTAAGATCTAATTATGAAAAAGAGAAAATTCCTACAAATTAGAATAGTAAGATTATGCAGCAGGGTAGTTGTGCAAGATATGAAGGACACAACAAAAATTCTTACTTTCTCTAGTGGCCACAGGCAAAATTCACGAACATTGAATGAGATTTTCAAAGCCACTCATGGGACTTACTTAATCCCTATCTGCATTTGATAGTAAAGGAAAAGATTTAACAGATAACTTCAGTATTACTACATTATCATATCCATGATTTTCTGCAACAGATGGAGAGAATATAATGTTGACTTATTTGAATTCTATCTTTGTCTTTCACATGTTCAACATGTGTGATTAAGTATTGGGAGGAATAGAACACTAGTAATCAAAATCAATGATGTTTTAATCAGTTATAAAGTGCTTTTTGAAAACAACAGCAGCAGGCTCTGAAGATTATTTGATGCTTGTAATAAGAAGCACAAAGTGCATATTTACACATAATTGGGTGATAGCAAGTTATATTTAGAATAAGCTTTTTTAGTTTTTTTCTTTTGTTTTGTTTTCATCTATGGTAATCTTTCCAAGACTTACATCCAAAATACCAACATCTTTTTTCATGTATGGAAGCATAGACAACAATGACAGATAACCAATAGTAAAAACATAAAAATAAAAAAATGGCTTGCAAATAATCAAGTATTTAAGCAAAAACAAGTTCAGAAACAAAGATATCATCCTTACAGTGTCTTGCAGATGCAAAAATCAAATGTGTGAATAAAGTGAATAATATTCCATTTATGCAAAAGTAAAACAAAAGGGAACAAAGAAAGGAATCTCACCTCCATGAATGGAAAATCTTGCGAAGAAGTGTGTGAGTTTTCAAGATAAGTCATAATTTATTGCAGGATCTCACCTTGGTTCACAGTCCTGTTTCTACCATAATAGAGACACATAGAAAATACAGTCACAATTATTGTACCTTCTTATTCTGGGCACATATAGAAAAACAAGACTAATCCTAAATCCTCTTCTATGTACATAACCTATCTCACACTTCTCTTGCTTATTTGCTGGTTGTTTTACTGCTGAAACTGAAAAATAAGATCTCAGCAAAGAGAAAAACATCTGATGGTGATTTCTGATTTATCACAGTAGTTTTTAATATATTAGATTATTGAAGGCTGTGTAGCCCTTCAGAGTGCTCTTGCTAGATGATAAATTTATACGGAGATTTTATATGATGAGCTGTTTGGACTTAATTATTTGCTCTAGTTCATGTAAGCTCTGACAAAAGGTCAGGAAAATGAACTGATTGCAAGGGCTTCAGGATTATAAGATCCCATTTAGTAAACAAAGCAATAGGAGCTGAAAGAATCAGTTTCATGACAAAGTAGGTAATGGTCATAAAAAGAAAGAAAAAAATATCAGTTCTTGTCCTGTATTCATATTTTTCACAGCACTAAATAAATAGACAACAGTTTATGCCATTCATACTTTCTGTATTTTACTGTCTAGCTGAAGTCCAGAAATTCAACCATTTGTGTGATACAGTTCTTTCCTAGACTTATCTTCAATAAAACATGGCAATGATTTCATACAATACATTATTTTCCATAAAATGTTTGTATATTTCTGGTCTTCATTGACACTTGTATCTTTACTGAGAGGACAGAAGGTTCTTGAAATCTGCAAGCAGTGTAAGAATCACGGAATCACAGATAGGTTTGTGTTGTAAGGGACCTCAAGGATCATCAGCTTCAAACTCCCTTGCCACGGAAAGGGTTGCCAGCTGCTAGATCAAGTAGTAGATCAGATTGTCCAGAGCCCCATTCAACCTTACCTTAAGCTGGTTCCAAGGATTGGGACATCCACAATCTATCTGGGCAGGCTGATCCAAGACCTCACCAATCTCCCAAAAGCTTCTCCCAGACATCCAATCTACATCTCACTTCCTTTAGCTGAAAACCATTCTTTCCTCTCCTATCACTATCCACCAGTGTTAAAACTGGTTTCCCTCACGTTTATGAACTTGCTTTGTTTATTGGAAAGCCACAATGAAGTCTCCCCCCAGCCTTCTCTTTTCCAGGTTGAATAAACTCAGTTCCTCCAGTTTATTTTCATTGGAGATGTGCTCCAGCCTTTTGATCATATTTGTGGCCCTCATCTGGAGATCCTCTCCAAAAGCTCCACATCCTTCCTGTGTTGGGGGCCCCAGACATGGGCACAGTACTCCAGCTGGGGACTCATGAGGACAGAGTAGAAAGAGACAATCACCTCCTTCACACTGATGGCCACCCTTCTTCCAAGGGAACCCAGGATCTTCAGGGAACCCAGGATCTCCAAGGGAACCCTTGGTCTTCAGGGCTGCAAATGCACACTGCTGGCCCATGTTAAGTTTTTAATCATCCAGGACCTCTAAGTCCTTCTCAGCAGAGCTATTCTCAAGGAGTACTTCTCCCACTTTGTATACATATCTGGGATTACCTCAACCCAATTGCAATACCTCGCACTTTGCTTTGTTGACCCTCATCAGGTTCACAAAGTCCCATCATTTAAGTTTATCAAGGTTCCTCTGGATGGCATCCCTTCTTTCAGCTGTATCAACTGTACTGTCCAGCTTGGTGTCATCAGCAAACTTGCTGTGGGTACATTTATTCCCATTATCTACATCACTGATAAAGATACTGAAGAATACCAGCCCCAGGATGGACGCTGGGGGACACCGCTTGTTACCAGCCTCTACCTGAACATAGAGCCTTTGATCACAAGCCTCTGGCTGCAACCACCCAACCAGTTCCTTATCCACCAAACAGTCCACCCTTCAAATCCTTATATCTCCAATTTAGAAATAAGGATGTGGTGGGAGATCATGTCAAAGGCCTTGCAGAAATCCAGGTGGATGACATCAGTTGTCTTCCTTTTTGTCCACCAATGTCATCACTCCATCACAGAAGGCCACCAGAATATTGAAGCCATGCTGGTTGTCTTGGTTCTTCCACTTGTCCCACAAGTGTCTCAACATTTCTTCCAGGAGGATCTGTACCATGATCTTCCCAGGCACAGAGGGGAGGCCCACTGACCGTTAGTTCCTTCAGTCCTCCTTCCACTCTTTCTTGTAAATGGAAGTAATTTTTCCCTTTTTATAGTCTAAGACTTTTCCTGACAGTCACAACTTTTCAAAAATGATGGAGAGTGGCATGTCAAGCACATCAACCAGCTCCCTTAGGGCACTGGGATTCATATCACCCAGCCTGATGGCCTTGTACACATTCAGTCTCATGAGGACCTGCTCTAGCCTTACAGTAGGGAGGAGTTTGCTCCCTCAATTCCCATCAAGAGGTTCAGGTTCAGGGATGTGAGGTTCTGCAAACTGAAAATCCTGACTGCCAGGGAAGTCTGAAGCAAAAAACTCATTGAGTACTTCAACATTCTCCATATCTGTTGTAGCCAGTTGCTCTTTCCCATTGAGCAGAGGATGCACGCTTTCTTTGTCCTGTCTCTTCTGATTTATGTACCTGTAGAACTCCTTCTTGCTGTTTTGAACATTGCTTGCTAAGTTCAGTTCTATCTGTGCCTTGGCTTTTATAATTCCATCTGCGCAAGTCCAGACAGCGTTCCTTTATTCTTTTCAGGTGACACCTCCTTGCTGCCACTGTCAGTACTTGCACTTCTTTTCCTCAGTTTGACCAGCAGGTCCTTGCCAAGGCATTCTAGTTTCCTGCCTTCTCTGCCTGCATTCTTATTCTGAGGAAAGGAGAGCTCTTGCACTCTCAGAAAGGCATTCTTAAAGAGCAGCTAACTTTGTTCCACTGCTTTATCTCTAAGTTCTTCTTCCCAGAAGATCTCATTCAACAATTTCTTAAAAAATTTTAAGTTCAGTCTTGAAGTTAAGGGTCCTGACTCCACTCTTTGCCAGGTTCACATTCCTCAAGATCATGAACTCAACTAGGGCATGGTGGCTGCAGCCAAGGCTGCCTCTGATCTTAATAACTTTAACAATCTCTTCTGCACTGGTGAGCACCATGTCTAGTAACACTTCACCTTGGTCTGTCCAACACTTGAACCAGAAAGTTATCTTCAATAGACTCCAAGAGTCTCCTGGATCACTTACAGCTCACTATGCTGTCTTGCCAGCAGATATCTGGGTGGTTGAAAACACTCATCAGGTTGAGGGCCTGTTTGTAGCTGATGCAGGAAGATCATATCAGCAAGCTCTTCTTGATCAGGTGGCCTACTACACTACTCAACCACTAGATGTCCTTTATTGGTTCCATCTCTTATTTTAACCCACAGGCTCTCCACTTGTTTCTGACTTTTTTTTCTTTTTTTTCTTTTTTTTTAAGAAAGCTCCTCGCAGTCTATCCATTTCTTAACACAGAGGATAACTCCGCTGCCACTTCTACCTCGCCTACCCTTCCTAAAAAGTGAAAAATGTAGAGCCCTCAGTGGTGGTTTTAGTTATGTGAATCATCCCACCATGTTTCCATGATGGCAGTAAGATCAAAGTTTTCATGATGTCCAGTACTCCTTGCTTATTTCTCATACTGCATGCACTGTTATAGAGGCATTTTTACTGGACTTTAAGAAGCAATGGGTTCCTTGAGGAACCCTTCCACAAACCTCTGGGACAAATCTGAGGTTTTCCCCTTCTGTTTCCTAAGGAGACAGAGTAACCCAGCTCTTCTTTGTCATTCAGCAGTACATCCACTTCCCCTAGCAGTTTTAATTTAAAACCTTTGTAATGAGTCCAACTAGCTTGTTCCCTAGTATATTCTTGCTCCTCATGGTTACTTGTGTCCCACATCACCTTTCCAGGTTTGTCAAAGATTCTACCTAAATCCTAGCATCTGTAGCCTTGTACATGGCACCACTCACAAAATCAGTCATTCAACTGGAAAGTTCTTCTTCTTCTGTCCAAATCCCAGTCTCCCACTGGGAGGACTGAGGAGAAAACCACCTGTTCTTGTGACTATTTTAACACCTCAAAGTAAGCAAAGTACTTTATGATATTTTTTAATTTCCTGGTTGCAATCTTGCATGACCCAGCTTGAAAGACCTCTCTTGAGGATAATAGTCATTCAGCTTTATCATTCTGGATATTTACCTTTTTGGCGTCTCTAATGTGGGCTGCCAGCAGGCAGCAAACTTCTATAGCGGTTATCTGGGTAGCAGACATGTGCCTCAGTATCCCTCAGCAAAGAGTCTCCCATTACTGAGATTCTTCACCTTTTTTTAGTGTCATTAGTCATGATTTGGGTCCTTGGTTAAACATTTTTACCATCATCATCCCTTTCCAAACCCAAGCTGCTATCCACAACTTTTTTCTCCTATACCTTAGCCTGAAATCTCGCGGGACTTCAGGAGCAAGGGGAAGGCTTCTTCTTTTCCCTCAAACAGAAATGAGGGCCCAGTCCCCTCAGCCTGCCACTGTTTATCCTCTGCCTGAACAGAAGCCTGCTTATCACCTTCCCCTGCCTGAGCCCCAAGACAGGGCTGTCTGTCTACCCATGCAACCACATGATACCAGGCTTCAATTTCCCTCTCTGACTGCTGAATGCACCTCAGTTTGGTCACCTCCTCTCTCAGTCTGATCAACTATTCAAGAAGATCTTCTAGTTAGGCATATTTGCACCGATTACACCCTTTACCTGCTTTAGTCCCATGGGTGGGATTCTAGATTCTCTAGATTCCAGAGTTCTCCAGAGTTCAAGGTATGGGCAGCCTTCTTGCTCCCTGGGAGGTCTGTCTGGGTTTATGTGTAAGCCCAGAGAGGTTTTGGGTCTCGTGTCTGCATCTACTTCTACTTGTTTGCCATGCTGGGTGGTGATCATGGTGGTACTAATGGAGGGCTTTACTGTAACAGCCCAGAATGAAAAGAGCAGCGAGCAATGCCCTCCTCTCTTGCTCAAATACCCCATGCAAACTGCCCACACAAACTGCTGTGCCACACTCTTCTCATGTGCCATGTTTGCTTTTCTATCCTGTTTGCAGCACTCTTGGGTTATTCTGCTCCCTGCTAGCTACTTTTCTATGTGCAGGGATCAATCCTGACACTTCTCTTCATCAAAAAAGCTTTTAGTAGTGTTTTTTTCCAGGCTCAAATCCCCTCTGCTGTTCCTGGTTCCATTCCTGCTGTGTCAGAGCATTGCTGCCATGAGGATTGGAATGGTGCCAGGCAGCTGCTACCTGACAGGGGCTATTCCTCAACCTGCTGAGGTGATTCCTTGCTTCGCTGCAGAATGTGCTGAGCTTGAATTGCTACTTTTACATGTTTTGCATACTTTCTTTGTACTCTTGAATCCATTTTATCTCTATTTTCAGCCTCTGTGAAAACTCCTATTACGTTTTTGAATAGGAAAAATATAGTGCTAACTCATGTAGTTTTTTCATATTACATTCCAAGACAGCAGCAAACACTGGTGTCTTCATCCAGTGCTTCAGTAGTTAGCTCTGACATTCTTTGTAGTAGTCCTATGTGAAGTATGTACAGGTTTTGAAACTGGAGGTGATATTTATGCGTCTAACTAGAAGAACTTAATTTCATCATCTCTTGAAAGAAAGTTGTATTGACTTATTTTGTAATGACTTCTTTAACAATGTCCTAAGAAATTGAATTCATACCATATAATACTTCTTACATTACAATGAACAACTTTGTGTAACATTACACAGAAGTTGGGTGCTTAAGGCTTATTATTATAGTGTTTATACAAAAAGAATAATATGGAACTGAATGGAAAGAGCTAGAATGTGCCCCAAAGAAACTACAATTTAAGTTACTAATTGACTAATATTTACAAATCGATGGTGTCATTGTCTCTTCATGAGTATCCAGGTAAGGAATTGCAAAGTGATTTTACAGTCATTTTTAATTCAACTTCAGTTAAATTATCATTCTTCTCTACTGTATCTTATGTGAAAGAATATTTATGACCTGAAATTTAGCTTTCATTTTGGATAAAATTGAAATTCCATTAATCATTTTACTGGCTCTTTTAAAATCTACCTCAGGTTTAAAAGCTTTAGAGCAAAGAACAGGAAAAATGTATTACCTTATTCATTATGATATGGATTATCTACTTAATAATTCATACTTATTAAACTATACTTACAGAGTGCTGAATGCTGTCAGCTGCTTCGGTGATAGTACTTCACTTAACTGCTGTTAATAAATTAATCCTTAACTGTTCTTTAATATTATTATAGATCAGGTACTGGGAGATGAGGTATCTAGAACAGAAATTTCTCAAATTATCCACACTTCTATTATTTTTGCATCATGTATAGAACAATTAGAAAGCTTCTTATTATAAGGAAAGTAATAATAATGTATAGTTACATAATTAACATTGAATAAAAACTGTTATGCAATCATATGAAAGGTTTAATAGGAATGAGCAGGGTAATTTTGTTGAGTGATTATAACTTCCACTAGTTTTGTATCAAGTCAGTGTTTCATTGTTAAGATGGGGATCTAAAAGCAACAATAACATCTTTTATATAAAGCAAATAAGTATACATTTTTTAAAGGATAAATAAACAACAGTATTGACAAAAGACCCAAACCATACGTATTTATATCTTTTATTCCTGGCTGCTATCAACCACTACAAATTAAATGCTTAAAACATTAAAGTTCAATAGTATCACAACAATTCAGTTTAACAGAAACAGCACAGGAATACAATGTAGTGTTAATGTTCAGCAAGATAATTAACAGTTGTGTCTCTCACTGGGATGACTGGCTGCTAACTTAGAATCACATTTGTCAATGGTTTACGGGCTGGTTCAGCCCGGTTCCACAACAATTGGTGTGGGGGACCCACAGACCCACACCCCAGGAAAGAGGAAGAGGAAAAGGGAAAAAGGAAAAGGGAAATGGGTCTAGAAACAAAACAGCAGCAAACGATCTGAGGAGGAAAGCTAATTTACTAAATAAGATATCAGAAAGCAAAATAACACAATATAACATAATATAATTGGAATTGAGGCTAATAAATCAAATAAAATGAGCAAGAGAGAGTGTCTGATAAACCGAAGGCCTTACGCTAACTCTGAAGGCGAGAGGGCAGCAAGCACCCACTGCTGAGGTGATCCCAAAGGAAAGAGAGCATCCCGTGACTGCACCCATGACAAGCAAACAGTTTTTATCTTTCTCTCTGAGCAGAAATACATAAAAATGCAAAGCATCGCACAGTCCTCTGGGGAATGGAGTTCTTCTCCTCTGAGACAGGAATATCCAGAACTATTGATGATCCATGGAGCTGGAGCATTAACTCTTTAACTCTTAATGCACTACATGATGTTATGATGTGGAATACCCCTACCAAAAATCATGAAACCACAACAACACTCCTAATTTGTTTCAGTTGTTTTTATCTGCTTCACTTAATTCCTTGACTGAAAAAGACATCTGTGATTCTGTGATTCTTTGATATGCCTTTAAATATTGATTGGTGCTGTGGTAGAAATACAAGTACTGAGAAACCATGAACCACGTAAGAAGTTCACTGAAAATAACAACACTTTTAACAAAGAGTTATATGTGCCAATGAACGCTGATTACAAACTTCATGGTGAGCTACTTGGCATATATTTTTTAAGATGTACAGTATCTGAACCCCTACATGCTAATTTACAACTGTAACGAACATTTCAACCAGTGCATTTCAGAAAGAAACAGAGCCTGCAGTGTCATTGCAAATTTTATGCAGTAGATGGTAGCCATTTTTTTGTGAATGACATAATGTCTCTGTGAATTGAAGAAACATTCACATGAAGAAATCACTATCTAAAAGTTAAACTGAATCACAGTGGATTAAAAGTGTCAGTAAAACTCGAAGTGTTCATAGTAAAATCAGTAAGTTATTGTACACGGTGCAAATGAAGAACTACTGAGAACTTTTCCAGGGTTCTTAGTCATGGCAATAGATTTGCCAATGTATCTGTCAGTTGCTAATGCAAGTCAGTCAAATCATAGATACCTCTCTTTTTGGTTTGATCTTCAGTTATATTCTGAAATACTTATCAAAGGGATATGTATCGTTTTCAATAGAAATATACTTCTGAGTAAAGTCTATTTCACTAAAGAATCTCATTCCAAATGTAACTCTAGCTGTAATTTTTCTAGCCAGGAACTAATTATAGACAACTACAGCACTCACTTTCCTCCTGCTTCAAATGTAGAAATACTTCATTTGCCATTGGTCCAAGGCATGTTGTCAGTCAAGCACTTCACAATGCCTAAACTTATTATTTCCTAAATCCTCGTCAGATATCCAGCTGTGCTGTATTAGAATTGTCAGAAGTTATCTGTAACAAAAATATTATGTTGCAGAAACAAAATTGTTGTATGCAAACTAACACTATCTAAATAATAGATATATCTAATATAATAATATAAACTAGTATCACAATTCTCCCTCCTACTGCCTTTCTTATGAAGTAAACATGTATTAAATGTGATTCCTTTTCATAGAGTTACAGGAGGAACACTTTCTGACATAATTAACAATGAGATGGGGGATTTAAATTAAAAAAAAAGTATTTTAATTAAAACAAGAAATATTATTTCTTCCTAATATAACACAAATGAAATCTAATGATAAAACACTTTAAAGGGCAATTAATATAAAATTTTATATTAATTGGGAAATATAAGAGGGAAAAGATGATAAAATACATCCTCAAAGGTACATACTAGTGATTCTGAGGCTTTTTGTACAATTTAAGTCTTTACATCTCCTTCACTAACGGAAGTACAAAGGGCAGGTGTCATTTGATAGGGGTAATTTGGACAATGTAAGAGACATATCATGATTGATAGTTTCAGGAGCAGCACACTAATTAAAATATGTAAGATCAGCATGGGAAAAATGAGAAGAAAAAGGTATACAGACTTATTTTACTGATAGGAGAAAGGATCAGGAAAAGAAAGAAGGAAAACAAGTAAGAAAAATCTTGGACCGAATGAGCAAGTCTAAGTAAATAAATAAATAAATAAATAAAAATAGAGAAGAAATGGAAAAAGAAAAATGAAAAGGAAAAGGAAAAGGAAAAGAGAAAAAGAAAGTACATGCAATGAACAATCCAAAGAAAAGTTTATTTTGCTTCTCTTTTAATACTAATCTAACTATCTATCATGGCCATTCAGTGTCAGAAGTAGATCAGAATTTAATAAAGCACCTGATTTTTTAGTATACTGTTGATACTGGTGAAGGCAGTCATTGTTTCCTCATCTGGGTCGGAGCTAAGGCCAACTTATAAATTATATATAAAAATTATAAAAATTTATAGAAAATTTTAATTATAGAAATTATAAATAAAAGCTGAAATAAGTGATCTGACTTCTTCATACTTTAACAAAAGGATCAGTTTTGCTCTAGGATGAGTGTCTTCTGTAAAGGTACAAATACAGAACTTCAAGACAAACAAGTCTCAAGTTAAGTGGAATCCAACTTACCTTACAAAACAATTTCTTACATGAAAAGGTATCTGAACATCCAACTCAGCCTAGCAATATACTTGATGAGATATCTGTGCTTCTCTCTGAAATACTTAATGCAGAGTGATAAAACTGCAGAAAAATAATACTTTTTCTTTTGCCGTGTTCCCATGGGAAGATAACACTGCCTCTAACCCTGTATTCACAATGTAGCAGTTTGAAAGAGGTCTCAGGAGAATACCTGTTCTAATCTCTTATTTGAAGTCAGTCGAATCAGGTTACATAGCTCTGGGTCTTACCCCTCTGCATACTGAATATTTTCAGGGATGTAAATTTCACAATTGCTCTCAGTCCAGTTTTAAGGTAAGTAATGAATGGAAATCTTAGAATTTCTCAGAATGAAAGATGCTACTATAACTTTTTGTCTTTTTACGTAACACTCCTAATTAGAGACTTGCTCTGTTTCCTCTGGGTGCTCCAGTAAGATTGCAGTAGACAAAATAATATCTCCTAGATGACATTTCTTCTCTAATGTGCATAGTCCTAGTTCTTCCAGCCTTTCTCCCTCTGGACCCTGAGGGCATTAATAGGCCGTTAAAGATTCTGGCTCAGCTCACCTGGGGCCTTCTTCACCCTTGCCCTTGGAGCCAAGGCTACCACTACAGCTCAGTCCAGGACCATCAGTCCATATCCCAGAAACACTTCAGGAATGCAAGTCTCTAACACCATCTTTGCCGTAACTTTTCTGCTCCTACCTGATGTTTGTGGCACATCCACTTATTTGACTCATCTCTACTTTTGCCTAGGTAAATCAGTGTCTGACTTTTCCTCCTTTTTTTCTGTAGCAGGTTCTCCTCCAGGGTACAGGCTTAAGTCTTTGCATCTGGCTTTTCCACTGTTCCTAGATTTCTAAGACTGTTGGATTTGGTCCTCTGAAAGAATCAAATTCTGTTCAAGAAAGGTTTGCAACCACGTACCATCTGCTCTCATTCCAATGACCATTTTTAACCAAGTTCTCTTTTAATTGTATCACTGGCTCCCAAAGGGAAGAGCAGCCAGGGTAATAGTTTGAAGACAGATAAGCCTTGTCAGCCTTTACATTATGTCCTTCATCATGGTTCATGACAAACAACAAACAGAACTGAATCATCCCACCAACTTTCCATGATAGCAATTAGGTTATAATTTCCCAGTTACACCATGTTTTTCGTCTCTTACTGCTTATTTCTGTCTGTATAGTCATAGAGGCACTTCAGCCTGGCTGTTGGTCTTATTACCTTATTGGAGGAGCCCTCCCAAAAATCTCTGGGGCAAATCTGAGGTTTTCTCTCAAAGATTCTTAAACTAACAGTGTTTGCTCGACATAGCTACTATCAGTGTGCAATACTTACACTAGGTTGAACACTACCACTATATCTGATTATCAGCGTTCTTCAGTGAACTGTATCTATCCCAATATATCAGTCAGCATGCAGAAAATAGTCTTCATTCATTTATTCCAGTCTTGTTATTTTAAGTCTTGTCAATATGGAGGCTGAAACTAGATGATCTTTGAGGTCCTTTCTCAACACAGGTTACTCTATGATTCTATGATTCTAATATTTTGGAATAAGGAAGAATTATGGAAATAAAAAGTGTAAAGTATCTTTTCCATTAGAAAATGCGTGGTTATTTTTTAATTTTGGTTTAGACTCAAATATAAAGAACTACCACAATACCTGTACACAAGACACTACAGGACTGGACAACACAGCTGTCTTTTCTTCACACCTAGTTCTGAAGTACTAGGGCTAGTAATGCTAGTAGTGCTTTTTGATGTTCTCTACATATTTCAAAGACAGCCACACCTCTGTTTTCATTATCAATATCTTCAGTAGATCATTACACACTTGTATGTACGTAACTGGCCATCTGTGTGACCAGTAATGAGATTGTTCACTACCACCTTGTTCTGAGATTTCCAGCCTCAGCCAGTCTATGCTTCTGGGGGCCCTCAAAAGGTCTGTAATGGATCAGTGATACATTCAGGTTCTGTGAAGAGGAAGGAAAGGGAATTCCAGGGAAGGGAAGGGAATTCCAGGGAATTCCAGGGAAGGGAATTCCAGGGAAGGGAATTCCAGGGAAGGGAATTCCAGGGAAGGGAATTCCATGGAAGGGAAGGGAGAAAAAAAATCTGTGATTTAATTATTTTGTATTCTTTCTTATTTGTTCAAAATAATCTAATGTCCTTATTACTTATTGAGATTTTAAAATTCAAATTCATTCAGAGAGCTAAAATAACATCTTCAAATGGCTTATATTTTTCTTGATCTCAGAAGAACCTGGATAATTCTTCTCTTTGCAGAGCAGATAAGGCAACTAATTTATTGTTGTTGTTGTTGAGCTACTTTTTTCCTTGACAGGTTTTTCATTGCTTCTTTCTTCATTTTATAACAAATTTAAAATCGATTTTTCTGGACTTCCTGTTGAGGCTGAACTCTCAGACTTGCAGTATTTCTTTAATTTTTGTTTTCTTTATGTCTGCAGTCCAGTCAGCATCACTTTTTCTCAGTTAATTACAATTTTCCCAGTTATCAGAATTCTGGAGTTGTTTGAGTTGGAATGGACCATTAAAGATCATCTACTTAGCTCCCTTATGATCAGTAATAATATCTACAGATAGATCAGGTTGCTCAGAATCCATCCAGAAAAATTAATTTATATTTCTGCGGTTACTGGAGGTTCTCAAGTATTGACTGTGTTTGTCAACGGTTTATGGGCAGGTTTGGCCCTGTTCTGTGGATTGGTTTAGGGGACCCATGGACCCACACCCCAGGAAAGGGGAAGGGGAAAAGGGAAAAAGGAAAAGGGAAATGAGTCTAGAAACAAAACAGCAGCAAACGATCTGAGGAGGAAAGCTAATTTACTAAATAAGATATCAGAAAGCAAAATAACACAATATAATATAATATAATTGGAACTGAGGCTAATGAATCAAATAAAATGAGCAATAGAAAGAGTGTGTCTGATAAATCAGAAGGCCTTACACTAACGCTGAAGGCGAGAGGGCAGCAAGCACCCACTGCTGAGTCCATCCCAAAGGAAAGAGTGTCCTATGACATGCAAACAGTTTTTATCTTTCCCTCTGAGAAGAAATACATAAAAATGCAAAGCATCGCAAAGGTCTCTGGGGAATGTAGTAGAATGAGACAGGTATACCCAGAACTATTGATCCATGGAGCTGGAGCATTAACTCTTTAACTCTTAATGCACTACATGATGTTACGATGGGGAATGCGAATACAAAAAATCATCAAACCATGACAGTGTTGGAGGCCAAAAAAAGCCTCACTGGTAATGACTGGCAAAAACATCCTATTGTGACTGGCCCAGTGGCTCCATGTAAACTTTGTATTGATTATTTCAGAATGGGGCATTTCAAGGATTGCAAGGGGTATCGATGGCCCTGTTGAATAGCTGCTGTAGACACAGATGACTCTAAGTGTCTGTCTGTTTTGCCTGGCCTGTCAGAAGATCCATGTGCTGTGGGGTTGCTATGAGTAGAAGAGCAACAGGTACCAACTCCTACTAAAATGGAGCACAGATGGCGGTACTGCACTAAAAGGGATTCCTTGCTCCCATTCATAAGCTGATTCATCAATTAGAGAGCCAGGGAGTGATGAACAAAACTCACTCACCTTTTAACAGCTCCATATGGACAGTATGTAAAGCCACTGGAGAGTGGAGGTTAATGGTAGACTACTACAGCCTGAATGAAATCACACCCCCACTGGGCACTGCTCTGCCAAAAATACTAGAGCTCCAATATGAACTGGAGTCAAAAGGAGCCAAGCAGTATGTCACCACTGACTATGTTATCATCTTTTTCTCCATTCCTTTGCTGCAGGATGTAGGATGCAGTTTGCTTTCAGCTGGAGGGGCATTCAGTATACCTGGAACCTTTTGCCCCAGGGGTGGAAATACAGCCCAATTATTTGCCACAGGTTGATCCAAACTGCACTGGAACAGGGTGATGTTCCTGAGCATCTCCAGTAAATAGATGACATTTCTGTGTGGGGCAATACATCAGAGGAAGTATCCAAGAAATGAGAGAGAATAATCCAGATCCTCCTGCAAGGTGATTTCACTATTCAGAAAAACGAGGTGAAAGGACCTGCACAAGCAATTCAGTTCCTATGTGTAAAGTGGCAAGATGGACATTGTCACATCCCAATGTATGTGGTCAACAAAATCACTGCCATGTCTCTGCCCAACAGTAAGACGGAGACACAATATTTTCTGGGCATAGTGGGTTTTCGGAGAACACATATTCCAAAGCATAGCTTCATTGTAAGCCCCTTTTATCAGGTGATGCAAAGGATGTATGATTATGTGTGGGGCCTTAAGCAGCATCAGGCTTTTGAGCAAATTAAACAGGAGACAGACTGTGCCATGGCCCTGGGCCCAGTACGGACATGACAGGATGTAAAGAACATCCTCTACACTGCTACTGGAGAGAAAGGTCTCACTTGGAATCTGTGGCTAAGAGCCTCAGGAGAGACCCAAGGCTGACTCCTGGATTCTGGAGTCAATTGTACAGGGGATCTGAAGAGTGCTACACTCCAACTGAGGAGATCTTAGTCACATATGAGAGGGTTCTGAAGTAATCGGTACTGAAACACAGCTCCTTTTATCACTTTGGCTGACAGTGCTGAACTGGAAGTTCAAGGGAAAGGTATCCTCCACCCATCATGAAGCTGATGCCACCTGGAGTAAGCATTTGTGCTGATTACAAAGTGAGATTAGACCTCAATCGTCCAGGAACCATAGACGTAATCATGGACTGGCCTGAAGGTAGAAAGTTTGGAACATCATCAGCAGGAGAGGTAACACGTGCTAAAGAGGCTCCACCATACAGCAAATTACCAGAAAATGAAAAGAAAATTATGCTGGTCACAGATGGATCATGTTGTACTGTGGCAAAACTCTGAAGACGAAAATATGCTGTGTGGAGCTCTATATGACAAGTTGCAGAGGCCACAGAAGGAAAAGGAGAATCAAGCAAATTTGCAGAGCTAAAGACTGTCCAACTGGCCTTAGATGTTGCTGAACAGGAGAGGTGGCCAATGCCTAATCTTTACACTGATTCATGGATGGTGGCAAATGCTTTATGGGGGTGGTTACAGCAGTGGGAACAAAATGACTGGCAAGGAAGGGATAAACCTATTTGGACTGCTGAACTGTGGAATGACATTGCTGCCTGAATAAAGAATATGGTTGTAAAGGTGACTCATGTAGACTCATGTGCTCAAAAGTCAGGCTACTGAAGAACATCAAAGCCACAAGGTAGATCAAGCCTCCAAAATTAAAGTGGCAATTGGTCTGGCAAGAAAAGGGTAAATTATTTCTAGACCTCAAGCCATCAAGGAAGACATGCAACATATAAGTGGGGTACAGACCAAGGGGTGGACTTAACTATCGATGCTATTGCATGGGTTATTCATGTCTGTGAAACATGCACCACAATTAAACAAGCCAAGAGGATGAAACTTGTCTGGGGGGAAGGGCGATGGCAAAAAAAATAAATATCGGAAGGCGTGGCAGGTTGATAAAATATCACCTTGCCGTGAATCTGTGATGGTAAGCATTATGTGCTTACATGGTGGAGGCAACCACTGGGTGGATTGAAACATATGCAGTGCCCCATGCTACACCATCTAAGGTCTCGAGAAACACATCTTATGATGACATGGCACTCCAGAAAGAATTGAGACATATAATGGGACCCATTTCAAAAATTCTTTTGTAAATACTTGGGCCAAAGATCATGGCATTGAGTGGATTTGTTATATCCCCTATAATGCACCAGCTTCTGTTAAAATTGAAAGATACAATGGGTTGTTAAAAACCACGTTGAAAGCAATGTGTGGCAGAACATTTAAGCATGGGGCGAAGCATTTGGCAAAAGCCACCTGGTTTTTAACCATCAGTTTATTAGTCAATACCATTAGTCAATACTCGAGGATTTATCAATAATGGTGCTCCTGACCAATCCAGCTCCCCACATACTGTGGAGGGAGATAAGGTCCCTATAGTACATGTAAAGAGCATGTTTAGGAAAGCAGTTTGAATAAAGTGATTTGAATCTTTCCAGCTTCTGGAAAGGGCAAAGCGCTCAATAGAACTCCATAGAACTGTTTTTGCTCAGGGATCTGGGTCCACTTGGTGAGCGATGCTCGAAAAATGGGGATGTTAAGTGTGTACCACAAGGGAATTTGATGCTGGCTGAGTGCAGTCAGTAATTCCATGTATATATATGTATATATATAGATGTATATGTGTTTGTTTAATGTAATTTAATACATAAAGCATGATGTAGTGATGTGGAATAAGGGGTGGAATGTCATGGTTTTATGATCTTTGTTACTGGTATTCCACATCATAACATCATGCAGTGCAATGGGAGTTAAAGAGATAATGCTCCATTTCTGTGGATCATCAGTAGCTCTAGGTAAACCTGTTTCAGCAGAGAAGAACTATGTACTCCAGAAGACTTTGCGTTACTTTACATTTTTGTATTTTCTGTTCAGAGGGAAAGATAAAACTGTTGGCAAGTCACGAGATTGCTCTCTTTTCCCTTTCTTCTTGTCCCAGCAGGATGTGTACGCCCTAGCCATCTCACCTTCATGAGAGTAAGGCCTTTGGCTTTTGGACACACTCTCTCATTTTCCTTGATTTATTAGTATCAGCTCCCATTATATTCTATTATATTGTGTTATTTTGCATTCTGATATCTTATTTAGTAAATTAACTTTCCTCCTCGGATCATTGCCGATGTTGTTTTTAGGCCCATTTCCCTTTCCCTTTTCGTTTCCCCTTTCCCCCTACCCCTTTCCTTGAATGTGGGTCCCCGCACACCAATTGTCCTGGAACTGGGCCAAACCATCCCATAAACCGCTGACCATATTATTATATATATTACTATATATTGCTATATATTTATATATATAAATAAAAAATGCTGTATACATTTATAATATCTAGTGAGTCTAAGCTGAGAAAAAGTATTTCTTTCCAAAAGAATATGAACATATTCTGTATCTAAACATTATTATCTGAAAATCTGAATACCTTTAACCATAATAACAAAAAGCAGCTTCACACAACACACAACACTGCAGGTTTCCAAATATTTTTTATTGAAATTATAACAATCTATTATGGCATGAAACATTACTTAATATGGAAAAGTATGTTCTGCCTCCTTTCAGTACAGGCTGTAATTCAATAGTCTTCTTATTTGTTTATTTTTTTATTTTACTTTTTTAGATCTCTCCTACCTTTAGAAAAAAAAAAGTATGCTTGTAGATCTCACAATACAAAGAACTCTTATTCTGTACTGTTTTCACATTTATGCAAGTTAAAAAGGTGAAATCCAAAGTGTTGAAAATCAATTCATATAATTCAAAAAAGAAATGATTTTTAGAATAAGAAAGGATTTTTAATAACTGTCACAGCCTGACAGTTCAGAAACATGACTCTTGCTTTCTAGTCACGTCGCTTTCTTCCCATGTTTTATATGGCACCTTCATTAAAGAAAAAGAAAATAACGACTTTTAAAACTGGTTCTGTCTGCTAGGAAAAAGGGTAAGTAATCTCATCCAATGAGAATTTATGGTTCTGTTCAGAATTCTTTATGTTTGAACTGTCTTGCTGAAAATTGGGCTACAAAACATATTTAGGCTGAAATTGTACCATATTTTACATATTTCACTGGGTCAATTTTTACTGAGATCATTATCATGTTTGTTCAAATTTATGTCATCGTACAAGAGGGAAAAGTGTTTTTTTTTTTTTTTTTATTGACTCTTTGTCTTTTACCCCTCTGGTTCTACCACTTCCAGCTCATTTGCAACTTGAAACTGAAAGCATCTCTGAAGCATTTCATAGAAAGTGTGAAGTGGAATGGCAAACAGGCACTTATATCTATCTTTTTAAAATATATTGTAGAATGAAACTATATAAATACTAGAGCAAAATAAGCATAAAAACACATACTAGAATTGTGAATATCTATGTGGAGAAAATAATTATAAAAATAATACAATAATTTTAAATTAATAAATATATGAAGTATAAAAATATATAATGCATGTAATCACCTTAGATATTCAGACTCTCACTCTTCAAAGACACTCAGAGTGATTTTTAATCCTTCTTACTTTGGCAGATTTTTTTTCCACGATAACATATAGCTTACAAAGGTAAATAAATTAATTTACACATGCAAATTTTATCTGCAGAAATTTAATGTAAAAATGTTGCATATACGCAACACAAATTATGCAGTGCATTGAAAATGTTTCCTTTTTAAGATATTTTTTGAACACTGACATTTAAAATCACAGATTCACAGAATCATAAAATGTCAGGGACCTCAAAAGAGCATCTAGTCCAATCCATCTGCCAGAGCAGGAACACCTAGATTAGGTCACACAGGAACACATCCAAGTGGATTTTGAATGTCTCCAGGAGACCTCACAACGTTTCTGGGCAGCCCGATCCAGTGTTCTGTTATTGCTACCGTGAAGTTTCTTCTTGTATTTAGGTGGAACATCCTATGTTCCAGATTGCACCCATTGCCCCTTGTGCTATCACTGGGTATCAGTGAGAAGAGCCTGATTCCACCCACCTGACACTCACCCTCCACATATTTAAAAACATTAATAAGGTCACCCCTCACTCTCCTCTTTTTCAAGCTAAAGAGACCTGTCTCCCTCAGCCTTTCCTCGTTAAGGCATATCCTCCACACACTTAATCATCTTTGTGGCTCTGTGCTGGACTCTCTCAAGCAGTTCCCTGTCATTCCCAAACTGAGGGGCTCAGAACTGGAGACAGTATTCCAGATGTGTGTTATGGTTTTGTGGTTTTGACACTGGTATTTCACACAGAACATCAAGCTGGGAGTTAAAGAGTCAATGCTCTGGTGGGGAATGGAAGTGGAGGTGGAGCTCTGGACCGGACAGGAGCCTTGGTCTTTGTGGTGTGCTTTGCTCATGTTGTCTGAGACAAAGCTGAAGCATTTGTGCTTCCCCTGCAGTTTTACTACCATAACATTCTCAGATTTTGGATAATTTTGTCTCTCTCATATTGTTTGATTTTGTTAAATTTAGTAAAATTACCGATTATCTTCAAATGGTTGCTGGTGGGGTTTTTTTGTGTTTTTGTTTGTTTGTTTTGTTTTGTTTTTAGACCCACCTGTTCTCTTGATATCCTTCCACACCCTTATCCCACTTCCCAGGAGCGCAAGGCCATGCTCAGGCAGCCGTGTTGCCACTGACAGTGCAGTTGTTTTTTTTCTTCCTTCCCTCTTAAAAAAAAACAAAAACAAAAACAAACTTGTGTCCCTGTCACAGATAACACCATGACAATGTAGTCTCACCGGGGCAGAGTAGAGCAGGAGGAGAACTTCTCTCAACCTGCTGACCAACACCCAAAATGACCCTGGCCTTCTTGGCTTCAAGGGCACAGTGTTGGTTTATGGTCATCCTGCCGTCCACCAGTACCTGCAAGCCTCTTTTCCATTCACTGCTTTCCAAGATCTGCTAACACTTCTTTAAATAACTAATTTAAATAATCTGTTTCAAAAGTTCTTGTTAAGAATGACAGAAAGAAACAAGTCTTTTACAGGCATTAGCTGATAATATTCACAAACGCTGCCTGTTTGGGTTGGTTCTGCCTATTTCCTGCCTGTTCATCCTTCCATAAAATTTAACAGTCTCCCTTTCTGAGAAGCTAGAGTAATAGCCAGAACAGTGACAGCAGCAACTCCTGGGCTTTAAGTCAATACATTCTCATCTGTTCTCACTCCTAACTAAACATCCTTCTTGCTGTTTCTTCGTCCTGGTTATGTAGTTATCACTTGCTGTTTCTCTTCTGAACAAGTTCAACTCATATTATTGTATGTATTATACAAGTAAGATGATATCACTTAGATTTTTTCTATCTGAAATAGGACAGTCCCTTCAGATGCTGAAGACATATTTGAGTGATTGAGTTATCAGTGAATACCTCAGAAAAAATAATGTGTTCACATTTTTTTAATGAAATGTGATGCATGGATGTAATAAAATTAAAAGTGAAAGATACAAAAAAAAAAAGGAAAGAAAATCTAAACAAAGAAACAAAAATTAGACTATCAAGTCAGATTTTCAATCATTTCAATGCAGCACAACTTTCTTACCAAAAAAAAACAAGCACCTACTTCAGCTTTTAAGTCCAGGAACTCAATATAAAAATAATATTCTTTGAACACATGTATTCTTTTGTCAGGTCTTTTGTTTTGTTCAAATAGCAGGATTTTTGTTAGTTTCTTCATACTTGACAGTAGAGAACCATCTTAATCGTAAAACTGCAACATTATCCTATGATCACTTTCACATTTGCATAATTACAAGATTATGTCCCCCCAAGAAACACTCCTGGACACTAACAAATGCACTGTATGGGAGTACTGGAGTCTTTTTTATCTGCTTATTGGCATGTCTCCACAGTGCATCAGTATCACAGAATCACAAAGTGTCTGAAGCTGATCAGAACCTCTAGAAATTATTTAGTCCAGTCTTTCATCAAGCTGAGTTGCTCAAGGTCATTATTATGCAGTTTTAAATACTATGTTCTTACAGAAAGTAGAGATGCCACATCCTCTCTCAGCAACATATACCAGTCTTTTATCACTCTTTAATCACTGTAAAAAAACCTTTTTTCTCCATTTAAAATAATCTTCATGTTTTTTGGTTTGTGCACATTACCTTTACTTATTGTAGTGCACCATCAAGAATTGTCAGATTCTGTATTCTCTAATTCCCTCCCATCAGTTATTTATAAACATGAGGAAGAACTCCAGAGCTGTTTCTTCTCCATAGTAAGCATTCTAGCATCTCTCCAGTGTCACAAAGAATTCTAATTTGTCCTATGTTTTCCCATGCTGCATGTATTATTGACACACATTTGCATCTGTGATGATCATCCAGTTGTGCTGATTTACAAGAAAATATATCAAGTTACTTTATACCTTTGTCTTGTTCATACTTCCTTATCTGTCTGCTTACACTTGTGGTAGCCTGTTTCACTAATTATAGTGAAATTAATTCACTAATTAATATTTTTATTTTTATGCTTTTGTCTGCTCTTCTTAATCCAAATAAGTAAAACTGTCTTAACTCAGTTTTTGGAAGTAAAATAATGATTTTAGAGGCAAAAAAAATCATGTTGTGAGAGAGCCTGAATGATATATAAATCAATGTTGAAACCAGTAGACATTTAAGAAGTTAAACTTTGCTGTGGTTTGAGGATTTGGGTCAATTATACTATAAAACATTAAGAATATTTCATAGTTATCCTGCATCATGTATGATTCATTGATAATATTATCATGTGGGGCAACATACCAGAGGAAGTTTATGAAGAAGGGAAGAGGATAATCCAAATCCCTCTGGAAGCTAGTTTTGCTATAAAACAAAGTAAGGTCAAAGGATCTGCACAGGAGATGTAGTTTTTAGGAATAAAATGGCATGTTAGATGTTGCCAGATTCCTAAGAATGAGATCAACTGTTGAGATGGCACTGAGAGTAGCAGGTATTGGATCACTCAAACATTGGGATACACATTTAGTAAAGCCATTTGGTCAGCCAACACTCTGAGATCTGTCAATTGAGCTAGCTCTGCACAAGCAGAATTTTTATATATCTTCCAAGGAGATGCTGCTTCTGTAATACTCATAAAAAGCCTGCTGGGAAAGACAGGGTGTATTATTCCTGTCTCATGGGAAGGTAAGTCCATCTATGGGATTGTTTTTGCTCAAGAATGTGTGTATGCTTGGTGGGTAATGAAGAGGAATTGGGAAGACTGATGGGGATGTACAGGGGCATATGATGTTGGGTGAAAATAGACAATAATTTGAATTCTATGATAGTTGCTGCCTTGTACCATATTCTACCACTACTATGATTGCTTTATAACCAATAAAAAGTATTACAGCCAGAATGACTCAGATTAAAAAATGTGAAATCTGTTGGAAGCAGAACTAGATTTAGCATTCATCAGTACAATACCATGCATCAAAAATCCTGCCCTGAAGGATTGTTGTGTCAGTTGGAACCCAAAGTCATGAACTAAATGAACTATGCAGACAATTTAGAGCGATAGCCCATAGACTACTGGAATGATATCTGTATATCTGTGTATCTGTATATATGTATTTAAAAAAAAAAAAAAAAAAACAACAACAACAACAAACAGGAAAGAAGGTAGCAATTAATTGGAAGGTGTGGAGAAGTTTGAGACTTGAGCATGGCACAAATGATATGGAAAAGGGTGTGGATATGGTCCTTGTTTCAGTCCAGACAGAGTTGATTTACTTCATAATGTCTGATAGGATGCTGTGTTTTGGTTTTAGGAGAAAACCAGTGTTGATAACACACCAGGGTTTCAGTTGTTGCTGAGCAGCCCTGCAGAGCCAAGGACATTTGAGCTGTTCTGTCAGCAAGTGGTGCTGAGGAGGAACAAGGAGATTGGAGGGCTCAAAACCAGGACAGCTGATCTAAACTGGTCAAAGGGATATTCTATACCATAATACACAACGCTAAAAATCAATCAATTAATTAATTAATAGAACAATAAATAAATAAATAAATAGATAAATGAAACTGCAAAAACTGATGACTTGTCCAGTGAAGCAGATGATTTTGGAGACTAGCCGTACGTCAGTCAGCAGGTAGTGAACAATTGCAGTGTGCATCACTTTTTCTTGAAAGTATTTACTATTATCACAATTATTATCATTTTCTCTTTCTCTTCTTTTACTGAGCAAACAGTTCTAATCTCAACATGTGTGTTCTTTATTGTGTTTTTCTTGATTCTCTTCCTCCCATCCCTCTTAGAGGAGGTGTGAAAATGATGTAATAATTAGCTGCCTACCAGGTTCAACCACAGTAATAGCCCACATTGTCACTGAATGAAAAATCAGCATGTGATATATGAATTTGAATTCAGTCTGCTATATAATGTATGTCCATGGCAGAGATGGGTGCGTGTGACAAGTGAAAACACAACTAAAATTATAAAAACTTAGCTTCGAAAGATCATTCCCATTGACTATTTCACTGTCTTTTTCAGAAAAAAAAAAAAAAAGTTGAAATTTATGCAAGTTTTCCTTGCATTAAAAAAAATACAAATAATAATAATAAAAAAGAAAGGGTAACTACAGATATAGTAGGGAAGTACATATAGTATGCTGAATGGAGACATTATCGTTCTCTACAACCACATGAAAGGAGGTTATGCTGAGGTGAAGAGCATTTGTGTAACCAATAGGATTAGAGAGAATGGGCTCTCATCAAGTTGTGCCAAGGAAAATTCAGATTGGACATTAGGAAATATTTATTATCTGAAAGAGTGGTTAGATGATGAAATAGGCTTCCACAGAGGTGGTTGTGTCACCATCCCTGGATTTGTTCAATAAACATGTAGATCTTGTACTAAGGGACAATCTACTGTGGAAATATTGGTGGAAGGTGTACAGTTGGACTGGATGATCTTGGAGATCTTTTCCAACCTTGAAGATTCTCTGATTCTGTAATTCTCTCCAGAAGTTTACTTTACGTCTGTACTGATATGTCCCAAACCACTAAAAGATATCAATAACCTTGACACAATATTCATTCATTTACCTTTAACTTCTGTTAATATACAAATTCCTGGAGACAGAAACAAGAAATTTGGTACTTACTACCACCTTCTAAGCTCTATGTAATTATGCATTACTTAGTAGGGAGGTTAGATAGGTCATAACTATAGATTTTCAATCAAACTGAAAGAAAACAAGCCTATAAAGTTCAAAAGATAAATTGGTTCAGGCGTTAGTGACTTATACTATTACTTTATGAGGGGAATTAAAAACAAAAGCAGTATAAATGAAAAGCAAGATAGCAGCCATTACAACTTGAAAGATAACATAATAGTTCATAATACAAGTATTTTAATTAAATTATTAGCTATGGATATATATATATATAAGTATTTACTGATAATGAAGTGTTGCGTTAGAATGAAGAGCAACATCTTACAGGACTTTCATGGTTGGATAGAAATTTCTAATTTCTTTATGTAAAAAAGAATAAAATCTGGGAGGGAAATGGTCCAGGCTTTGGGGATATAGATAAATTAAAGAAAGGCCATGTCAGAAAATGTGTTGAGGATTTTTTTTCTTTTGTAAGTAGAGGAACTGCTGCACCAGGCATCATGCTGTGGGAGCACTGAATAGCAATGATGCATAAAACCTGAGACCCTGCATACTATAGTCATGAACATAAAGCATTAGACTGAAAATTTTTGCATGAAAAATCTTGGGGCAGGTTCATTTCTAGCTATTAGAAATTCATACAGTTGAACCATAGATCATCTCCAGGGAGCAGCCCAATCTCAAGAGTGTAATTTTGTCTTGTTAGATTTCTGTATGTGAGTTCTCATAATTCAAGATCACTCTGTCCTTACATTTCAAAGACTGTAGCATTTGGCATACCCATTGTAGAATAGAAGTAGTAGTAGCATGTGTTTGACACTATATTCATTTACTGTAAAATATGCTTACATATATTATTTTCTTATATAACCTTTTTGATCATTGATAAATACTCGTTTGTTTAAATTACCATTAACAATTACTAAAGATGAATGTTACTAATTTATCTATGTCAAATATATTTATTTGAAAAAAAAAATTTATTTCTAATACCCTGACAAGCTGCAAATACAGTATAATTTTGAGAAAAAATATCTACATTATGCCTATCTCCAAAGAAAAGAACAAGTGTTAGGTGATAATTTAAACTCATGAGACAGTGCTGTAAAGATAAGAGAAATTAGAAGATTAAACAGATGAAAAGAGAAAAGAGAAATCTCAGCTGATGTTGGTTGAGACAGTCTGGGAACCTCAGTGTGAATAATCAAAAGCCAAATAAAAGACAGCCATTGCATGCTTTTATCAATTATATGCAGGTTAGTTGAGTTATAACCTGAAATCATCCTGGCTGAAAATAACATTAAAGATAGCTTTTTCCCAGTTAAAAAGGAACTAACAGAACATTTAATATAAACTTTTTTTGCTTATTTGTACATTATTGAATAAGATCTATTATAAGCTTATGTTGAAACCATGGACTATCTCGCTAGTTCTGAAATACAGTCAGTACAAGAGGGGGATGAAAGAATTGAACACAGCCCTGAAAAAAATTACTTGGAGGTACTTGGCAATGTGCCCTTGCAGCCCAGAAATCCAACTATATTTTGGGCTGCCTCAAAAAAGGTGTGGTCAGCAGGTCGAGGGAGGTGATCCTGCCCCTCTATACTGGTGAGACCTCACCTGGAGTACTGCATCCAGATGTGGAGCCCTCTAGACAAGAGAGACATGTATCTGTTGGAATGTGTCCAGAGAAGGGACACAAAAATTATCCAAGGATGGAACATCTCTCCTGTTAGGACAGGTTGAAGGAGCTGGGGCTCTTCAGCCTGGAGAAAAGAGGGGACCAGGGAGACCTAAGAGTGGACCTTCGATATCTAAAGAGGGGGCCATAAGAAAGAAAGAGACTCTTTAGCAAATTTTATGTGATAGTACAAGAATAAATGGTTTTCGACTAAGAGAAGAGAGATTTAGATTGGATATAAGGAAGAAGTTTTTTATTATAAGGGTGGTAAGGCACTGGAGTAGATTGCCCAGGAGGTAAGGTGGATGCCCCATCCCTGGAGGCATTCAAGGTCAAGCTCGATGAGGGTTTGAGCACCTGATCTGTCTGTAGATCTCCCTGTTGATTGCAGGAAAGTTGTACTAGATGGTCTTCAAAGATCCCCTCCAAATCAAACAACTCTATAATTCTGTGATTCCATGATTCCATAAATGCTAAGTTTACTTGGAAGCAAAAGTCTCAGAATCTTTCTCAGCTGAGTGTTCACTATTTCAGGAAAAAAGTTCATGTAATTATCTTCTCTGCAATGGTGATCTGAACTAACGTGTCTATTTTCGTGTCATCTTTTGTAGTACAAATGCCTGTCAATTGGTATGTAGACTGAAAACAGTTAATTCTTTAGGTGAACTAATGACAGAAATGGTTATGACCTTTGCTCCTGGTTTATATTCAGCTTACATTGTCAATTAAGACTTCAAAAGGTACTGATCTTTATAATACAGTACTGTTCTTTATCCAGTCAACATTATATAATTACTGTAAAATTTTATAATTTCCATTTCCTCACCAGTGGGATACATAGTTACAAACTTGGTCAAAGGTTTTTGTCTTAAGGTGTTGGAGACCCTCCTGTTGAGTTCTGTGGTTCAAAATGGACTCCTTACCTTTATGAACTCATTGAACCAAAGAAGTAAGAAGCACTGGTGCATCTGAATCCACTCCTAGTCCCAAACTTGGAAAAAAAATATGCTTAAAGGATTGTATATGCACAGTGAAAATATCATCTTAGTGAAGCTTTCAAAGCTTAGCAAGATACTAGTCACTTATTTAGATAAGATCTGTATCAATATGGCATCTCTTGACATCAAGCTATAAGGGTTCTCTACTGAAGGTATAACCTAAAGAAGCATCCACATGCAAGAGTGATTAGGCATTGGACCAACTTGTCCAGAGAAATTGGGATCTCCCATCCCTGGTGCTGCTCAAAGCCATATTGGGTGGAACACTGGGCATCCTAATCTAATGGATAGTGATGCTGTCCCCAGCAGATGGTCTAGAACTATATAGGCAATTTTAAGTGCCCTTCCAAACCAAGCCATTCTATTATTCAATGATCTCATCATTCAGCCTACTGCTGTATAGCAGAACTCAAGAGGCCCTTGGGATGTTCACTATTCATGAGGTGAGATGACTAATTCAAAGTCATATTTTCTGATGCTTGTTTGACTGGCCTTCAACTGTTGAACCTGATATCCATTTAACAGTTCCTCTAGCACCAACTATGAGCCTTTACTTGAGGTCTCTACCTCCTTGAGCAGGAACCCAGGTGTTATCAATCAGGTGTTAGGTGCTTTGGTATGTATTTGAGTCAGGCAGTATCAAATTAAAGGTAGAAAGGGGTAGGAAGGACAAATACTAACACAAAAGGAAAGAAAATGGAACCTTTCTGTCCAATGAGGGACCTATGCTGAAATAGTCTGTCCCTGGAGACTTACAGACCTGTAGTGGAAGAGTTCTTGAAGAACTGCAGTCTTTTAGAAGCCTTCTTGGATCAGTTCAGGAAGAACACATTGGCACATTGGAAGGGCATGGTGCAGTAGTTCACATGGGGCATTTGAGCAGGAGGGATGGAAGAAGGGATGGCAACTTGGAAAGAGTACAAAGAATTTGTTAGGATTCAGAGAGAAAATTAGAAAGGCAAAAGCTTGAGCTCAACTTGGCCACTGGTGTGAAAAGAGAACAATTTTTTTACAAATAATTTAATTGTAAGAAAAAAGATAATCTCCATCTTCCATTGGATGCAGAAGGGATTACTGAGGATATGGAGGCTATGGCTCTCAATGTTTTCTTTACCACTATCTTTAATAGTTATGACAGTTATTCTCGGGGTACACAGCCATCAGACCTGGAAGTCTAGGATGGGGAGAAGAATAAGCCTTCACAGTTCAGGAGGAAAATGTTGGAGACCTACTACTCTACCTGGGCTGGCAAAAAATCCATGAGTCCAGATGGGATCCACTGCAGGGTGCTGAGGGAAAGTGGTAAAGGTGACTGCCAAGATACTTTCTACCATGTAATCTTGAATGGTAGGTCCTGTCTGACCAACCCGAGCTCCTTCCATGAGCAGGCAACTCACCTAGTGAATGAGGGAAATGTCACTGATGTAATCTACCTAGACTTCAGCAAAGTCTGTTACTCTCTTCCCCAGAGCACTCTCCTAGAGATGCTGGAAGCTTGGACAGGTATCCTTTTTGCTGGATAAATAATTGGATAGAAGGCCAAGCTCAGAGGCTGCTGGTGGTGAATGGAGTTATGTGCAACTTGTAACTTGTCACAAGTGGTGTTTCCCAGGGATTGGTACTGAGGCCCGCATACTGTTTAATATCTTCATTGATAATTTGAATAAGGAGATCGGGTGCGCCCTCAGTAAGTTTTCAGATGTCACAAAGCAGGGTAAAAAAGTGCTGGGGTAAGAAGACCCTTCAGAGCTATCTGAACAGACTGGTTCGATGGGTTGAGGCCAATAGGATGAAGTCCAACAAGGGCAAGTGCTGGGTACTGGACATATGCCACAACAACCCCAGGCAACACTACATGCTTGGTGCAGAGTGGCTGGAAGACTGCGCAGAGGAAAATGACCTGGAGTGCTGGTCAACATTTAGCTGAAAATGAGCCACTGTCCAGTTGGCCAAGAAGGTCAACAGCATCCTGACTTGCTGAGAACATTTTCTGAATTATCTTACAAGGGAGAAGCAAAGTGGCTGGTTTTGCTTATAATTGTAAAGATAAGTAGGTGTGGGACAAGCATTCTTTTTTGGAGGTGCAACTTGAGTCTGACCACTGCAGTGATAATGCTTGTGCATGGTAACAAAGGTGCCACTCCCTGCTGGCTTACCAGTTGGGCCTAATGTGTCACACTAACAGAGAGAAAAAGTAAGAAAAAAAAGAAACAGAGAAGCAAGAGATAAAAGGTCCCCACTAAACTAAGGAATTTGAAGAAGAATTGGTGAAGAAAAGAAACACTGGAAGAAGAACTCCCAAATAAAAGAGACCTTTGGCAGAGGAAAAACAAAAAAAATCTCTTAGGAAAGAACCCCTGGGGCCTGCTTGCTGCTACAGTGCTTCTGTGATTCTGGTCATAAAATCATAGACTCATTGGATAGCATGGTTTGGAGAGCTCTTTAAGATAATTTAGCTCCAAACCCACTGCCATGGGCAGGGTTACCACCTAGTCAGGATTCCCAAGGCCCCATGAAACCTTGACTTGAACACTTGTGACCTTGAAAGCTGTGTATGGGGCCTATGCAGCTTTTCTTGGTAACTTGGTAGAGTTTACTACCGTCTCAGTAAAAAAATTCCCCCCTAACATCTA